>NW_022589720.1:4231518-4764378 GCF_004348235.1 Phoca vitulina
AGCATTCAGCAAGCAGTTCCCATGCCCACCAGGAGGCAGAAATAAGTCACTAAGAACCAAGAGGCACAAGAGAATATAGAAACAGATCCAGGGAAATCCTGCTTTCTTGGCTCACTCGCTCTGGCGCAAAGCCAGACAAGGACACTCAACCAGCCTCATGGAGAGACTCCCGCAGAGAGGAACCAATTTTCCCAGCAATAGTGACAACCCACTCACCGGCCATGGGAGTCGTGACCTCAGATGCCTGTGGTCCCTGCTGACATTTGACCACAACCGCAGGACAGACCACAGGCAAAAACTGCCCTTCCAAAACTCACGATCCATCAAAACCATGAGAAATGATAAGGGGCTTTGTTCACACTCAGTTTTGGGGACATTTGTCATATGGCATCAGATAAATTACACAATGCCCAACAGTGCACCCACATATGTACCTGTATGTAATGTTCTTAGCGACATTATCTAAAATAGCCCCAAACTGGAAAAAGCAACAGTGCGATGGATATAGAAACTGTGTTATGTTTATACCAAGGAACACTATGAAACAATGGAAATTGATAAAGTGCTACATACAACAATGTGGATTAATCTCACACATATAACATTGAGCAAAGAAGCCACATTGCACAAAGACTCCACGCTAAATGGCTGCATTTATATGAAGTTTAAGAACCTGCAAAGCTAATCTGATAGAACTCAGGATAGTGGCAGTCTTCCAGAAGGACGGTAGGTGGCCATTCAAAGGGGCATTTGGAGTACTTTCAGGATGCTATGGATTCCATTTCTTTATCAGGTAGTAGCTGATTTTGTGACAGTTTACCAAGCTCTGTAGTATTATAGTATTCCTGTATACAAAGGACAATGCTAATGGAAATACACATAAGCAAATAAATCTCAGTGGGGCACCTGGGTGGCTCAGTCAGTTAAGTGTCTACCTTCAGCTCAGGTCAGGATCCCAGGGTCCTGGGATTGAGCCCCACATCGGGCTCCCTGCTCAGCGGGGATTCTGCTTCTCCCTCTCACTCTCCCCTCTCTCCACTCATGCTCTCTCTCTGTCTTCTCTTTCTCAAATAAATAAACTAAACCTTAAAAAAAAAAAAAGCAAACGAATCTCAGAATATTTTGGAGATGTAATAATTCTTCTAGAAATTTCTCCATTTAAAAATAGAGTGGCTTGCCCTGAAGATGTAGAACTGTCATTTGATCAGAAAGCCTGGGTAACAAAAGAGAACCGTTTTCCTATTATTTGCCAGGCTCGTGTACTTGCTGCCTTTCCTGAGAAGGAACTAGGCAGCCGGGGGTGGGGGGGTGGGGGGTGGCTGCACCCACTTCTGTGTTTTGCTCACAGAGTTTGATGATGCCCCTGGCTATTGGAGTTTGCAAACTGAGCACCAGGGACGCCCTAAGGCATAAATCTCTTCTGGCCCCAGCACTGCTGCTAATTGCTCGGCTCTGATTCCTGTCACAGTGTGGCAGAGTGCCTGCAGCTGCAGGCAAGGGGAGCTGGGCTCGCACGCCGAGGAGAAGGATGCCAGGACCACACAGCCCTCCAGGTTACAGGTGGACTCCTCAAGTGAAGGCCGCCCAGATACATGGGTGTTTCTGAAGATTGTCTTTGAAGAAGTGTTTTTCATCCTGCAGCTGAGAGATATCAGACACCTCTCAGCAAATTTAGCTCTGCCCTGGATCAGAACCAACTTCTTGCCTTATTTCTGGGTTTCTGAAACGGATAATCAGATCACATGTCTCTGACATTGAAAATGATAAAACAACAGCTCCAACACTTGGCTGATTGTGGAAAACAAACCTTAAAATTACTTTATCTGCTTTAGGGATAGATTAGGTTGTTTGAGGCTCATTATGTTCTGTTTCCCCAAATTAAATTGCTCTTAGATTCTCTTTTGCTCTTAAAAGTTATGCAATGACAGTCTTTTGTCCTCCCTGAGGTTAATGCGATTTTGCTAATCAAGAGGGAGCTGAGGAAGCCAGGGGGCTGGTGCAAGCACCCTCTGCCAACCTGAACACTTCCATCCAGGAGCTAATGGCCATTTCTGCTGGCAAAAAAATTAAAAATAAAATAAAAGGCTCGAGGGGAAAATGATTTTTATCAACTCGAACACTGTGTTTCTTTTCAGTGCTGTATGAGAACATCAAGAAGGAACAATTAGAACTGGTTTCCTTTTGTGCGTGTGTCTCTGTCGCTGTTGCCAGCATCCATCATTTCTAGAGAAATGGGAAAGATCTCTGTTGTGATTTCTTATTTTTATTCTCTTCTCCTGTGAGAAAGCACATTGGAAATATGATTTCTATCTGATGGATTTGTGTTTCACAACTTAATGCTATAACTGTTTGTTGGGGAAAGTTTTTATTCTTAAACCTTGAAATTCAGTGAACATGGACAACCCTCAACTAGTTATATAACATAAAAGAAGAAATATTTGAAACATTGAATGCCTTTTCTTCCCTTTCTGCTTCTAACTCTAGTTCACAGTGAAAGTGAATTTTAAAATAGGGCTTTGTAGCCTAACTCAAAAAAAAAAAAAAAAATCACAGAAAGATTCCATTCAGTTTCCCACATATTGAATGAGCATCTACCGTAGACAGAAAATGCCCCAGATAAACATGGCCGCGTCCACCTGGGTGAGGCTGCCCAGTCTTGGGGCAAAGAGACACTTCAAACAGAACTGGAGCCTCTTGTCTTATTGAAAAGTATTTAGTCAAAGATGTGGATATTCTGAAGCTTTCTTCGGGTGAGGGTCTTCACACACACACACAACCACTTTATCATATAAGTGAAAAGGTAATTTAGTTCTCTTGGTTGTTTAAGAGAGAAAGAGAATAATCCTACTTATCTGGTTTTCAAATTAGTAATCGGGAATAGCAAATTCCAGTTTAATGAATTCAATATGTTAAAATTTAGTTCAGCTACATACGGTCTAAGACAGGGCAGATTCCAGAAAGGAGAGATGTGTTGACGGGAAGCCCAACACAGACTAGAAGAACGGAGGTACGGATTCGGAGGTGGCATAGGTTCCTGGGAGACCCCAGGTGTCAGCAGGAAGGAGGGTGCACGGAAGGATCAGCACACTGTCTCCAAGCATTTTAGAATTAAAGGTCTAAACTCTTGAAGTTATGAAACCTACACATCCTTCAGGTCCACCCTACATCCCATCCCGTCCACAAATGAGTTTAAAAGCAAATAGCATCATTTGTAGAAGAGAAATTATGAGTGAAATGTACCCGCAGCAAATCTGAACTTGTGAATCTTTGCTTATGTAACATCTGATTAACATGCACTGAGACCAAGCTTCTGGAGACCTGAGATTTGATAGAATCTGGACCCGCGCCAGGCTCATGTAGGTGTGCATCCAGCAAGATAAGCCTTCCCCTACTCTCTCTGCTAGGGGTTCCAAACCCCAGTGAGACTTTTAGTAAGAGCCAGGGCCATGGATTGCGAAGATGAGCCCACAAGCCATCCAAGGCACCCACCAGGTCGTATTGGCAAGCTACTTGGAGGCTTTGAGTATTTCTTTTCAAAAATCGTCTTTGTTTTTTCAAGATAGATCAGTCTCCTGTTAGGGCTCCCAAAGCGAAGATACATCCCTGCTAAATAGCCTTTCTAGAGCCTACACACACACACACATACAAGCACCATGTGCACACTCAACAGGCACTCATGGGTGTATCTCAGCCATAAGGAGTGAGACCATATCCAGGTAACCAATAATAAGAAAGTAACTTATGTTAGGGAACGACATTTGTCATTTGCATAACACATGATCCACTCTGCTTTATTCTCTATCCATGTAGAGCACTTCCAGAGCAAGTGCATTGAATGGGAAAGATTTGCTTATCAAAACCAAAATTTAATGTTCTTACCTGTGCTAATACGTGCATATGAAGGTGCCATAAATATGGATGGACCTAGAAGGTATTAAGCTACATGAAATGAGTCAGACAAGGAAAGGCAAATACTGCGTGATTTTACTTATACGTGGAATCTAAAAACAAAACAAAACAAAGAAAGGAACAGAAACAGACTCCTAAATACAGAGAACAAGATGGTGGCTGCCAGATGGAGGGAAGTGGGCAGATGGGCAAAACTGGTGAAGGGGATTAAGAGGTACAAACATCCAGTTACAAAATAAGTAAGTCATGGGGATAAAAAGTACAACATGGGGGACACAGTCCATGATATTGTAATAATGTTGCATGGGGACAGAGGGTGACTACACCTACAGGGTGAGCTTTGAGTAATGTGTAAAGTTGTAACATCACTGTGTGGTACATCTGAAACTAATATAACATTAGATCTCAACTATATTTCATTTACAGAAGTGCCATAACTCTAAGCGTCTTTATCTTTAGTTCTAAAATATCACCTCCTTTCTGTGTTCCCAGAAGTATCACTCCTCTCTAAATATTCCTGAAAGAAAGAAGGAAAGGGAAGGGAAGGGAAGGGAAGGGAAGGGAAGGGAAGGGAAGGGAAGAGAAGGAGAGGAAAGGAAAGGAAAGGAAAGGAAAGGAAAGGAAAGGAAAGGAAAGGAAAGGAAAGGAAAGGAAAGGAAAGGAAAGGAAAAGAAAAGAAGAAAGAAGGAAAGAAAGAAAACAGAAACTCTTTTTTGGTCCCCCTTCCAGGGAAATGATCTCCCGAGGATGGGAACAATCTTCGTCCCTGATGTCACATCAAACCTGGTCCTTGGTTCTCCAGATGAGTCTGGGTGAGGATTTCGAGAGACAAGACCAGCAGGGATTTCTGGCGGAGATGAGAATTGCTACAGCTTTTTGAAATATATCCCTGAAAATGTTATAAACACATATCCTAGCCCCAGCAACCCCCATTTTTAGAGAATCTATCCCATTACAATAAAAGGACTAGGATATCAAATTATTTGTACAAGAATATTTTTGAAACTTTTTTAGAGTATCAAAAAAAAAACAACCCACAAAAACCCTGGAAAATAGTCTGAATGTCTAGCTAATATTTGATTATGAATAATCTTACCCTCATACTATGGAATATTATGTTGCTACTTGTTTTAACCGCTGCCAAGTTTTCCTTTATTACTGAGAATATTAATTATGCAGTTTTGAAAAATGTTTCAGCGTTTTGCATTGTCTCTGTTTCTTCCTCATTTCTTCCTTTCTTCACCGTGCAGGATGGGCTTTCTCGGGACCCGCTGCTTTCACACTGCACCCCTGCGCTGGCCGGTGCCCACAGCCCCGACGACAGAATCATACAGGTGCTGGGGCGCCTGGGTGGCTCAGTTGGTTAAGCGACTGCCTTCGGCTCAGGTCATGATCCTGGAGTCCTGGGATCGAGTCCCGCATCGGGCTCCCTGCTCAGCAGGGAGTCTGCTTCTCCCTCTGACCCTCCTCCCTCTCATGCTCTCTGTCTCTCATTCTCTCTCTCTCAAATAAATAAATAAAATCTTAAAAAAAAAAAAATCATGCAGGTGCTAAGGAGGCAGCAACAGAAGGGAGCTTCCAGGTGTGTGTCCGGCGGGGCAGCCGGGAGTCTCGCTGTTTCAGAGTCAAACTCAACAGAAGTCTTTTCCTCTCCTGCCCTCAACCCATTTTAGGGGTGAGCCTGTCACATTCAGTTCCCCAGTCCCCGTTCAGTGCAGGGTGTGCGGCACGGAGTGACTGGCTGAGCTCGCTTAGGGCTTGGGGCTTACCTGTTCTGGGTTCCTTCAGCCCTCCACTGCTCAGCTTCCAAAATGATGTGCTCTCACCTGTTTCTGTTCTCTCTTTTCTTATAGTTTATGCATTTTAACTCCTTTACCATCGCCTCGAGGGTGATGGAAGGGATGAAGGTGAACAAGTGTGTTCAGCCCTCTGTCTTTAGCTCCAGGTCATGTCCAGGAGCTGACCAGGACTGTGGGGACAAAGTTCCACAGACTGGGGGACTTACCAGACATTTACTTCTCCCGGTTCTGGAGGCTGGGAGCCCCAGATCAAGGTCCAGCAGGGTTGGTTTCTTCTGAGGCCTCTGTCCTTGGCTGGCAGGTGGCCGCCTTCTCTCTGTGCGTGTGTTTCCCCGGTGCCTCTTCCTTTTCCTGTAAGGACACCAGTCCTACGGGGTTAGCACCCCACCCTAACAGGCTCATATTGTCGCCTCTCTAAATGGCCTTCTAGAAACACATCCAGATCCTCAGGAACTGGGGGCTCGCGCTTCAACATAGGAGAGGTTCCATGTTGCATAAAACTGTGTTTCAGTGTTGTGTGTGTGTGAGTGTGCGCTAGATTGAAATGGACCATGTATTCTTCATGTGGGACTTGCATCAATGAACTTTTAAAAGCCACTATCCTAGACAGTTCCTCTCTTGTGCATTACAAGTCAGGTGGACCTGTGCCTGCCTTCTGTGGGAGCCTGCTTCCAGATGCTCTACACAGAAAAGAAATGACAGTCCTCTCCTGAGAGAAGCGGTCTAGTTATGGCTTCGACTGATTCATTCCTTCTTACTTAAAAAAAAAAAAAATATATATATATATATATATAGTTGTTTTAATTCATTTTCTCATCAAAGTATAATTTGATAGTGAAAATGCAATTAGGATATTTTAGATTAAATGATAGGAAAATTTTTTTAAATTTTATTTTACTATGTTATGTTAGTCACCATACAATACATCATTAGCACTACATCAGGAAATATTTTTTTAAGATGGAAGTAAAAACATGGTTTAGAGGCAAAGTCTAAGCATGTGGCAGTATTAGATAAGAGATGGGGACTTGCTACATAATCTGTGGGGCCCCAGTGTTTGGAGATGCAGGGCTCTTGTTCATAATATTAAGAATTATGAAGATGGCCCCAGCAGAGCCTAAACCCAGCACAGAACCCTCCGAGAAAGGCTGTGTGACCACGTGGGTCCCCTGTCATCAAATCAGCTATAACCCCACCACCTGCAGATGCCCTGGGAGTTTCTAGACTCCAGCAGAGTGGATGGCATGGTTTTCCTCGGAGCTGCTCTGAGGCTGGAGCTCCGTGACCTGCATCCTGCCCAGCAGGCCTTTCCTGACTCCGAGAGTCATCACCGTCCCCAGAGAGAGGGGCACAGCCTGGGACCCAGCGTCACCCCGCCAGCTGCACAGCATACCTAGGTGCGGTCTCCCGCCCACTCCAGGGCTGGCACCACCATTCACGTGTCCGTCTGTGAGGTCAGCTTGGGAGTGAAACCACTCTAAAGTGCTTTATTCCTTGGAGGAAAGAGGAAAACAAAACTTGTTCTGATTGACTGTGAAAAATAGTTTCTTTTTATGTTGAAGTGGGGTATTTTACTCTTGCTGTTTTGACATCTGAAAACCCCTCTTGGTATGGAAAGGAAACTCAGGGTTGGAACCGGGGAGCACTTTGGGGCTGTCTTAATGTAGGCACCTGCTACTAGGACGCATTGTATTTTTATGTCACTCTCTTTGTATTCAGTGCAACTGAATGCATAAGGTTTATTCCAGCAAGGTGAGCTCTACTCTTCTTCCTGGTTCTTTCATTTCTGTTCCAGATTGTACTCACTTTGAGAGCTTCTGTTCTTACCACATCCCCTGGGTGTTCTGAGTCACACTGGGTGCCTATAGGAGGCAAACAAACAAATAAATAAAATTAGTTTCCAGAGTGTTTCAGGTTGTCGGGGCACCAGACGATCGTTTCTCACTGAGCCAGGGCTCCAAGAATCTTGTCATAGGCAGAGAGAGTGAGTCCATTTGAGGCAAACACACTTTCTCAGGAGCCCACAGAGGTGGCCACGGAGAAGGCTTGGAGGCCCTGCCTGGGCCGGGAGTGGCGGGGAGAGAAAGACAGGACAATCTGACTCACTTCACAAGCAAAAAGACATTCTGTCTCAATTGCATTATGTGTCTGGTTCCGAATATATTCCATTTATATCGAAAGGGAAGAACACAATAACTTGGATGATAATTTCTAGGCCAACATCCCTCCTAATAGTGCTCTTAATACCATTTCAGGCTTACTTATACCTGGAAGTCTTTTGAAAAGATTAACATAATAAGACCATTCAAGAGAAAAGATAGTAAACATATAAATACATTTCCAAGGGAAAAAAATGAATGGAAGAAAAACCTGGCTAAGTCCTTTGTGCTGCTGAGCAAACAAGTTGAATTTATCACATTTCCTTCCAAGAGACGGAAGAAGGATTCTTCCCTGTACTTCTGCCTGTTGGGTTTTCACAGGAAGATTTTCATCTACCTGTTGGTTTTCATCCAAATATGCAATCGGGGACCAGTTTAGGTGCCTATTGGAAGTGACATTTCTTTTTCAAGTACTTGAGTCAAATAAATCCGATGAATGCTCACCACGTGATCCCACAGTGCGTTGGATCTGACATTTCCCAAATAACTTGTGCACGGGGTTGGGTGTGGTCTGAGTGAGAAGAGGAAAAGGGGGTGCATTGTCTGGAGTGCAAATATGGATGCTGTGTTTCAGAAGACTCTTGCTTGGTTTTGGAACATTTGTAACAAATTTTCCGATTTTTGTTATGCTGTAAGTGTAACATTTTTGTAACTGGTTCTCTAATTATTGCCACAGCTTTCTTAAATTAAAAACTCATCCTCTGGGGCGCCTGGGTGGCTCAGTTGGTTAAGCGACTGCCTTCGGCTCAGGTCATGATCCTGGAGTCCCGGGATCGAGTCCCACATCGGGCTCCCTGCTCGTCAGGGAGTCTGCTTCTCCCTCTGACCCTCCTCCCTCTCATGCTCTCTGTCTCTCATTCTCTCTCTCTCAAATAAATAAATAAAATCTTTAAAAAAAAAAAAAAAAAAAAAAACTCATCCTCTGATTAACGTGTGTGTGTGAGTCACCGTCACAGGCTACTAGGACAGGGAGGGGAGGGGGTCACACGGCAGCTGCCTGGTGGCCAAGGGCTTTCCGAGGTCCTCCCACTTGTCCCTCGTGTGGTGGCGGCCAGTCCTGGTGTGGCCCCAGACCTGTCTTTCCCTTCACTCCTCACTCTGCCCGGCAGGACCGCACATTTGTTTGGGGGACACCTGTCTTTCTTATGCTAGGAGCCTACTTAAAATGCCTCCAGTTTGCTCTGGGCTTCTTATTATGGAAAATCTACCTCCCCAGGCTTGTCTGGAGGGCCTTGCACCCATGCCACCCTCGACCCATGCCACCCTCGCTGCTCTCGACTGTCCTGGCTTATTCGGATGGCTCGGAAACATAATTGCAGGGCTCCTTGTAAAAGGGCAGCCAATGGGTCAGTGTGGGAGGGCGGGCGATGCACAATGAGGCTGAGAGTGGAGTGGAGCTGCCAGGGGCCAAGAAGGCAAGTGGCCCCTCGGAGTGGCAGAGGCGGCAGTTAGATCCTCCCCTGGAGCCAGCCTTGCCCACACCTTGATCTCAGCACCTGAAGACTCATTTTGGACTTTTGGCTTCTGTAACCGTGAGATAACTGGGTAATGCGAGCAGCTGTAGGAAACAAATACATGACTCAAAGGTAGGAATTCTTACTTCAATGATGAGCACCCTTGCCGATGGCTCAGCTGCTCAGGAGCTGTTGCTGTCCTCTAGAGGCTCCCTGTCTTCCCCTGCAGACCCGGGCACTGCCCTCCACACCTCCAGACTGCCCGTGTCTCCTTTCTTAGAATACTTGCTCCTCCCGCAAGTCCATACTATCCATCTTTCTGGTCAAGCTCAAATTTGCTTCTCCCCTCCTTCAGGAAGCCTTCTGTATGCTCGCCAACATCCCCCCATGTTTCTAATCTGACAATGGATGTAACCTCTGTTTCCTCTTCTTTGAACGACATAGTACTTGTATCTGCAACACGCAATCTGAGCCCGCACGCTGGCACTTCTCCATAGCTGCTTTCACCTCTCCGACTGGCCCACCGGCTCCTGTAAGGCAAGAGCCTGGTGATAAAATCAGCAATAGCAGCAGCTTGGGAGGCCAGTTTTCTCGCCATGCACGCACCCGGCCCCGTGAAGCATCACTCCCCTGCTCTGCACCGAGTGCCTTCAATAACCTGTCTGTGCAATCTTGCTGGTCAGACACTTTGTAGAAGGTTGTGTGATTTGGGTTTGCCTGATTTTTCTCATGGTTAGACTGAGGCTCTGCATTTTTGGCAAGAAGAGCACAGAAGCAACGTGTCCCTTGACCATCTTCACCTTGAGGAGACTCAGGTATGACCGTGGTAGGGAGAGACGCTCTTTCCAAGATAGGAGGCTTGTGCCTGTTCTATTCCAAGGGCATGTGGGATGGGAGAGCTAAATGTGTCTGGAATGTGGAGATGGGCTGCAGCCCCAAAGACCTTGTCCAATCACACAGCTCAGGAAGCTCTTCGTTGGGGGCAGGGATCTTGTATCTTTTCAAGAGCAGCATCTAAAATATCCTTGTTTTTATAGCAATTGGTGTGTTCAGGTCTCTCCTGAGCCACCTGATCTTGTTTTTCTGGAGCCCTTCCTGACTGAAGCCTCCTGATTTTTTTCTATCGGGTCTCAACCTTTTCCCAGCTTTACTTTCAACCCCTAATTCCCATCACCTTTCTCTGTGCTCAGGGAAATGGGAAAGATATTAGCTCACTTAGTGGATTAGAAGATCCAACGTTGATGTGTTTTGATCATATAAGCACGCAGACTCCACACGCAGAGCCATCAATGTTGTTGTTTACATTGCCTTTGCTCTCTCCACCTCACTGTATTCGAAGTTCATCTCAGAGCACAGGCGATTCATCTCTTCCTTGACACTCTTGGGTTACCAGCATTGTCCTTAACCAACTACAGTCGGGCATGAAAAAATGCATTGAGGACTTTCTGAACCAAAGCACCAACCAAAAGCTCTGCCTTCTCAGTGTGAATGGCTTTTCCCGTCATGAAGCTCATGATGAATTTTATAAATAAATGCTCACCAATCGGGAGATGAGAGCCATGGTACAGAGAACAGAATGGGCAGCCTTACCCAGTCACCGAAAATCAAGCATCAGTGAAGGCCTTGCCTCCATGTTCAGTGTCCAGGAGGCAGAAGTCTGTCCCATGGAGAGCCGAGAGCTCTGACAAGCCAGCGGCTTTCTGCTCTGAACCATGGAGAGGCTGAAGGTAGGAGAGCATTGAGGATGGGTCCAGGGTAGTTTCTCGTTAGTGAAGGATCTGGAGGAGGAAGGGGCAATCTGGATTCTGTGCAGCAGTCTGCACCAGCAACTTAGGTCGCTTCATCTTTGCTGTTATCCTGGAAATAAATGCTTCTTATGGGCAGAAAGGAGAGGTGTGAAACATGAGTGTGGAGGGACAGGTGTGTGAATTCGGACACAATTGGGCCACACAAATGCTGCTTTCATTTGGAAAGTGTGGCAGGACAAATCATGCCCCCCAAATGCCCACACCCTCATCACAGAATCCATGAACATGCTATGCACAGAGGAACTTCCCAGACAGAATTAAGGTTACAGATCTGAAAATTGGGAGATTATCCTGGATTATCTGGGTAAACTCAGTGTAATCATGGGGCTTTGAAAAGTGGGCCTCAGTCCTTTCTCAAGGCACTAAATTCTGTCCTCCACCCAGAGAAGCGGGGGACAGATTCTTCCTTAGACCAGCAGGAAGGACCACCGCCTGCTGACACATCACGGATGTAGGCTACTGAGACCCATGTCACATTTCTGCCCTCCAGAACTGCAAAATAGTAAAACTGTGTGGTCTTAAGTCCCTAGGTTAGTGGCTAATTTCTTACACAGCACACAGCACACTAGAAAGCATCGTGTGTGTGATGTGTGTGAGGACCGTACATAGACAGTAAGATAAACAAAGGGAAGGACTGTATATTTCATGTGCAATTTCCCAATATGAGGTGGCTCTAAATTTCAATTCATGGACATCATCACAGCTCTTTGCTAACACAAAATAGACAGTGCTGAAAGTCAAGACTTTGGGTAAATGGTGTTGTTATGGCTAAGTGACCTTCCAATAAGAAATGGCATCCTCTTTGGCCAGGAATTAATAGCTTGTCTGCTTCCATGTCTCCTTTTATTATTTCCCTATTTAACTGTTATTTTTTTTTCAATAAACATGCTGTTTTAGAATCACAACATAACAATTGTTAGAGCCCTGTCTTGTATTTTGCAGCCGTAACTGGAAATCTGAAAAACATTTTTCTTTCTCTTTTTCAGTGACAGGTTTCTAAATTGGTAAATTGCTACAATTTTTCAGACCCAGCGGGACTCCCAGGCCTTATTGAGTGTCTGCCCTGAGCTTCTGATTTCCTGTGTAACTTTCCCACCAGCCCGTACATTTCTATTCTCTTTGCCTATCATATGGCGAATAGCAAGGTGACTTATTCCCCAGAGATGTGTATTTTTCTGGCCACAGAAAGCAATTATTCTCAGAGATAACCCAGGAAAGCTCCAGAAAGTCCCATAAGGAGGGAAATCAGGAGAGATTTTGATCCTGTAGGATGGGACTTGATGGTGTGTTCCTCATTCCCTGCCTGCACTCTTGGGATCTGTCCTTGTTTGGGCTTCCTTTCTGACGTCCAACTCCCTCTTGCTGCTCATAGTCTTCATCTTGTGTTCCTGGAGAGGGCCTGCCACCTTTCAACTTGAACCCCAACCACACAGTCACTATAGATATATATGGCATTTGAAAACAAATGGCTTTCAATCCTGATAAATCCCCTTTGTCCTATACAAGAATGATCAGTGTCCCCAAGACCACAACCACCTTGGGAGACCTATGGCATTGCCAGGACTACATTAACTTGGATTTCCCTGGCTTCCCTACAGTTTGATGATGAAGAGTCTTGGTTTCACGCAGTGTCCTCCCCAAGCGTTTTGGGGCATCCCCTTTGGTGCACCTCGTGCTTCATGATTGTCTTTGCTGTTGCAGACACTCATTTCTACCAGGTGCTGGCTGTGGTCTATTCCCACTGAAACGCTGTGGTCCCTCAAATAATACAGGATTCAGAGATCACTAGTGTTCACTATGGGGGGATCATTTATGTCAGGGCCACTTCAGCCGAAAACCAGAGTCAGAAAATGAGCCACATTTTATACAAAACAACTCTTAGCAACATGCAAGTTGCTCATAGGAGACTAGGAAATGAATTTGTCTAAATCTGAGGAGCATTGAAAGGAAGAAACAAGCTTAGAGTATTTTTTCTGGAATTTTTAGCTTAAAGAAATGAGGAATTACACCATGCTAATTCTAAAATGGGCGAAAATATATCTTACATTTTTTTGTGAGTGCCAGAAAGCAATCCTTTATTATATGCTGTGTTGAGTTGAATCAGTGGCCATGAATTCATTGTAGAAATCTTGGGAGTGGGTGACATGCCGCATCTTTCATGTTGAGCTGTTAGAGGTCTTGGGAGTGCACCTGTCAGCAGCCTGAGTCTTCCTCAGTGCAGCACATTCTCATCATGCCTTGGGTTCTGGACTTTTGAAAACAACTATTCTAAAGAAAAGAAAATCTGCTTGGGAGACAAGATGACTGGGAGGAAAGAATGGAGTGACCCAAAGAAAAAATGAAAATGCTTCATAAAATTACAAAATTATCAATTTCACAAAGTAAAGTTTGATGCTCTATGGCCTAATTTTTTTTAAAGAAGAGCTTTGCATTTATCTTTAAATATCGGGGGTCGAGGGTTGTTTGTTTTTTTTTTTTTTTAATTTGACAACCATGTGTGTGAATGTGTAAATTCAGGCCTTAAGTTCACTTTAAAAAAATTGAATTGATAGAATCCTAAAAAATTAGGAAGTAAGGAGTCACCCAGTTTCATGGTCTTCGCAGAACACATTACCATTGTGACTAATGCAGTAATGTGTGAAATATCTCTGATCGTTCTAAAATGTCACTTTGAGGACTCTTTCAGATATGGGGAAAAAAATGAACATGTTTTCAACATAATCACATGTGCAGAAAATAGGGATGATCCTGCGCTGTCACGATGGCGTATTCGCACCACACCATGCATTGGAATTATGGGTACGTCCGCAGGGCACCAGATGGCACCCACTGCTATAAACCTATCCATCTTGTTTATTTCAGAGATCGAACCACATAAAGAAAAATAATCCGTGTGTCATGAGAGCTACCTCTGGTTGCCAGGACTCCCAAATCGTGACTTGCAAAAGCACAGGGCCACTCAGATACAGGTCGGCCAGACTGGCCCGACAGCCTGCCTGTGCCCTGACTCGGTCATCTTGTCTCAGCTGCCCCGGGTGATTCGTGTAATTCTTGTGGCTCCTCAGCTCTGAGAGATCAGGCGCAAAGAAATCCACAGCTGCAACTCCCAATGTTCCATTCTCGAGACCTCAAGGATTGCTGTTATCCATTCCTGTCCAATGAAGATTGTATTTTCCTGAGATGGAAGCAGTGCCTGGTTTTGCTGACATAGCCAAAGATCGTTCCCAAGACAGACACCGAAACTGCACTTGACACTCGGAGGTTGACGGCTACAATTTACTCGAATAATTCTGCCATCACCCATAACTTTATTTTCTGTCCCATCCTTAGGAGTGTAGGTATGCCACACGCTATTCCATCTTTGGGGAAGACTCCCCCAATGAAAGGAGAGAGGGACTATCTATATTTAGATGAACTTACTTAGAAAATTAAAAAAAAGAAGAAGAAGCAGTTCTTGTTTCAGAACAGACTTGGAAGATGGCTGCTCAGACCAACATTTCCTCAGATGGATTGTTACTTGGTGGTAGGCTCTCAGCTCGCAAAGTCCTAACAAGCTCATGGGACATTATAATAGGGTGCAATGCAGACTGGGTCCTGGATCCCTGGCTGCAGCATCCAGTTCTTGGGGTTCCTGTTTGCTCTCACTCGGGCTCCTTAAAGCCTGAAGCCATTTTACTATAATGGGGCTCCTTTTTCTCCAGAAACTGTTGTATTTTCTTTAGAAAGTCAGAGTCCAATGTAGCAGGCTAAAAATCACCTTCCGTGCCACCCCCTTTCTAGGTTATTCTCTGGAAATCAAAGTGATTAATCTACACTGTAAACTCAAACTCTGACTTTTTTTTTCTGCAGACCATCCCTTTACTGTGGAGGTGTTATAATGCATTCTGTGGTTTTCTGTCAGACTTGGGCTCATCATGGTCCTGTGTTTCCATTTTATTATTTCTTTCCTCCTCAAACATAGCCACGACCTTGCTGTGGCCATGCTCATTTTTCTGCACTTGTTTGGTGGGTCGCAGTCTGCCTCAGAATGAACTGGCTTCAGTCGCAGGACTCACAATGTGTGCTGGAGGAAATTGCCCCGTATGGGAGAGTGGATTTCCCCTGAGGAACCAAATCCATGAAGGGCCAGTTGAGAAAGCAGAAACTATGGGAACTTTTCAAACAGAGGGAACACAAGTAACTGTTTACACAGGGCTGAACATCTGAAAGGTAAAAGGGGTAACCCAGGTATTGGTAAATTTCAGAAGCACTTAACACCTCCAGAGTTTGGGTGACCCATTTATTAGTAAGTGGAGGAAGTTGCTAACACCTCCACAGGTCGGGGAAAAGCAAGGAAGAAGTGGGATTATCAACTTTGAAGGTCAGAGGAGGGACCCCTACCAGGCCAGTGCTCAGACCTCAGAACTAAGGGGCAGCTGTGCTTAGATCTGAGAGCGAGTCGCCATATAGTAGACTCCGAAAACACCAAGAGTGTGATGTGCAGCTGGTCCTGGGAGTTAGTGGCCAAGGAAGTGAGCCATAGCTTGAGCCGTAGCTGCCCTGGGCTGGGAGTGGGTGAGGAGATGCTTAAGGGAGCTTGACCCCGGAAGGACATGCCTTTCCCCTCCTCTTGCCTTCCAGTCCTTGCCCAGCATCTCCACCCCCTGTGCATAAGAAGAAATGGGTGAGAAGGTATGAGAAGTGGTTTCAGATTTGCTGTCTCAGTAATACATAGTCTTGGAGCAGAAGCACAATAGTAATTGACCCAAGCAGTACACCCTTTGGGCTACTTGGCATCCATGTCCACCCTTCTACCGACGTTCCCCATCCTAGCCCCTGCTGGCTTCTGTCTTAGAAAATGCAACTATGTCCCATAAAAATGAAGGTGCTCTCACCTACAAAGAAGGAGACTCAACACCTCAAAAGTCACTAAGCCTACACTGGGATCTTGTGGCTAGTTCAGTCACAACCACACATGAGCATTCTGCAGACTTAGAATCATTTACTTTAGCCAATGCAGAGCCTTGGAACATGAAGATGGCCACAGTCCCAACTCTGGTTCAGTAGAACCATTGCTGTGTGACCTGGGGGCATCACTCGTCTGTTGGGAACTATGGCAATTTTATGTATCAAGTTGACTGGGCTATGGGGCACTCAGATATTTGGCCAAACATTATTCTGGGTGTTTCTGTGAGGGTGTTTAAGGGTGAGTTTAATATTTGAATCGGTAGACTGAGCAAAACAACTTGCTCTCTCTGGCTTGGATGGACCTCATCCAATCAGTTGAATGACCTGAATAAAACAAAAAGCCTGACAGTCTTGTGAGTAAGGGGGAATTCTGCCTGTCTGTCTAACTTGAGCTGAGACATTGGTCTTTTTCCAGCCTTTTGACTCAAACTAAAACATGGGTTCTTCTTGGGTCTCCAGTCCACCAACTTTCAGACTGGAATTACACCATCAGCTCTTCTGGATCTCCAGCTTATCAACTGCAGATCTTGGGACTTCTGAGCCTCCATAATTGCGTGAGCCAAATCCTTATAATAAATTAAATCAATCAGTCAACCAATCAATCAATCAATAAAATAAGGTATTGATCTGTTTCTTTGGAGAATCCCAATATGGGAACTAAGACTCAGCACTGGAATTACGGGAGGCAAGTGAAGCATTTGATTCAGGCACAAAATTTAAGGGGCACCAAAAAACTATAAATAATATTTTAATGCAATATTTTAAAAATCAATATCAATGCAAAATATCCAGGATGAACAAAATTACCAAAATCTTAAATAAAGACAGAATATGATGTTAGCAAAGGCATATTGGAACCTAAAGCAAAAAGGAAAAATGTGGGCCTTTATATACATGATTTTATGTATTTTGCTTTGGTGGTTAGTTTTTACTGTATTAAAATACTGTAAAAAATATTGAAAAATTGAAAGTAGGTGTGTTGAAACTTATAGCACAAAACATAAATGTTTTACTTATATCAAAATCTGAATTTATTATAACATTACTTTTCTGGCTTTAATAGAAAAAAACTCATCGATATTATTTCCAATGTCATCTTTTTCACTTATATCATTTCAACTGAGAGAATTGCCACGTTTAACACTTTCTCTTCACCAAGTGACAGTCTTAAATAAAGTTGAATGTACTTCAGGTTACTAATCCTCTCTTTACATTTCTGATATTTTTTCATCACAAATTTTTTTAATTAATATTTATTTTTTAAAAATATTACATTAAAACATAATTTATCTTGATGACCGAGCTTTTGGTGTCCTTTAAATTTCACACTTGAGGCAACTGTCTTACTTGTCTTACTTTAAACCTGGCCCTGCCTTAATTCAGTGAGGCTTAAATAGGGGAGCCCAGGAGGAGAACATTCTGCAAGCTTGTTGCTCTGTGTAATAGTGAGATGGGGTGGTAAGAGAGCACCCAGTTTCCAACCCTTGTATTTCTCAGATCTGTCCATACTGCCCATGAGAGAAATAGCACCACATGTTCACTGGATTAAAAATGTATATTGCTTCCTCTAAGACAGCTCCCCAGATGTTTAGGTTGTCATATCTTACCTGGGATCACAACTAAAGGTTTAGATCAGTTCACTATTTTATCTGCCCATCTGCTGCTCAATGATGGGTTATATAAAAATCCAGAAAACTCTATGGACACAAGCCCATGACTGTATATGTTTTGCTGTGACATTTGTTGTTCTATTAGGAGCCATGATGGTGAGGTACCACCAGGGTGAATGGAACATTCCACATATCCACAGATACTGGTGATGGCAGAAGCATTCTAGGTCAGAAAGTCAAATCCACATGCAAAGTTCATGTCTATTTTGGAAGGACAAGTCATTGCCCCTTCCGTGCTGGAAAGCATTTCATACGACCAGCTTGGCACAAGGTACCTAGATGTTCTCCTCAAGGAATGATAGCAGCTGTGTCAGGATACAGTACTGTTGGCAGGGTAGGAACACAACAGAATCAGGAGCCAGGCTAGCGTTGATGAGAGGACTCTATGTTGTTGAGTCCGTGTGTTGCTTCATAGCAAATGTCGTGACATTTTGTTTGGCACCAGTGTGGCTGGGGAAAGAGGGCAGCTGATGGAACAGGTCTTCTTGTCTACCTGGCTTTGCCAGCCTCCTCTGCAGAGATGCCCTCTGGTAGGCATTCACATTGTTCGCAAACAACCTCCCAGCCTGTGCCCATTCTTCAGACCCTTACATATACCTATTCTGTAGACTTTCAACGCTGTGTATTCCATGTTTCTGACCATACAGCCAGTCCATTGGCCAAAGCTTGTAAACCGTGGTGAGCGCTTTCTCTACTGGGTTTCAGTCTAGAAAAAGTGGGCCCCACTTATATTGCTTAAAGTTCTGGCCATGGGGAGAATTTACCTTCAACTCCGGTCATTTGTGGGTAACCTTGTGTGATGCCACAATGCTGTAGCCATTGACCATGGATTGATGCTACTATATCATAAAAACTATTATAACAAAGAAGAAAAGTAATGAAGTCTGGTATTTATACAATTATATCACCAGATTTGATTGTTACTTTTCTTCTGTAATCAACTGATGATAAGGAACTCTGTGCAAGGTCTTAGGATAAGAGGTACTAGGAGTAAGGTCCATGAGACTGAGCAAGATGGTCATACAATTTACTTTTGGTTCCACTATTTGATCATGCCCTATTCTCTTATCTCCCTTTTCCATTAGGTGATGGATTTTCTGCCACTCATTCTCAACCCTAAGGCTTGGTGACCAAGAGGGTTCAATAGCAAGTGGGAAAATATGTCTTAAAAGTGGAACATTTTTGAGTTTTTGTTGCAGAACCTAAGTTCTGCACTATGACTCATGTGTTGGGATGGGATGTATCAGAGTCTCCGTGCAGCATCCCTACTGGCCAGAGATGCTTCAAGTACCATTGCAGCTGCTGGCTCATAAGACTCCTACAGGAGAGCAGGTTTGCCATCAGGGGACAAAAGTCATGTGTCACAGAGTAACTGAAGCTGTCCCCATTTTAGCCAAACACACTTGACACATTTTTAAATGTCCTGCACTGATTTCTTTACAATATAAATAATTTAAAATATGAGTTACCTAGTTACTTAGCATTTAGTGAACTCATTAGATTGTGCATTTGTTTGCAGTATGCAGCCATAGTGTGCAGACTCAGATGCAATTCTATTTTCCTTCTACGCTGAAATGAACATGTAATGTAACATAAATAAGTAATGAAATAATGTTAAACATACATAACTAATGCATAAAAGACTTGCAAAACAAAATTTATAAACAAAGCAATATTAAAGCAAGGCTTTCTTAGTGAATAAAAAGTTTCCTTGAAACTTTTGAGGTGAAAGGGGTAGGATGGAGTACCTAGTCACATGCTGCTTGGTGGGAGGTGAAACAGACAAGAATAGGCAGCCTATGTATGGACTGGAAATAGGAGGTGGTCTCCCTTCTTCATGGATGAGATACCAGAAGTGAATAGATGTGAAGTGTGGACAAAGCAATGAGCAGAGCTTATAAAAAGAAATAGAAAGAAAAATGTGTGCATGAGTTTGCTAGGGCAGCGCTAACAAAATCCCACAAACTTAATGACTTAACACAAGTTTACTGTCCCGCAGTTATGGGGGCCAAAAGTCCAAAATGAAGGCAGAGCTTGTTCCTTTGGAGGCTGCGAGGGAGACACCGAGCCAGGCCCCTCTCCAGCTCCTTGGTGGCTTGCCAGCAGGCTTTGGTGTCCCTTGGTTGGAGCAGTGTGATTCCAATCTTCACATGGTGTCTCCCTGTATGGAGTGTGTCAGTCTGTGTCCAAATGTCCCCTTTTCCCATCAGTCCTATTGGATGAGGGCCACCATAATGACCTCATCTTCACACCTGCAAAGCCTCTTTCCAGATCAAACTCCCAGGTACTGGGGATGAGAACTTCAACAGCTTTTGGGAAACACACTTCAACCCTTAACAATGAATTGCATGCTCTTTGCTTGAGACCGTACAGCGCACGAGAGCCCGGCTGAGGCTGGAGCGGTGCTTTTAGTGTGATGCTTCTGCTCCAGTCGCCGTCAGACTCCACCATTCGTCTGCCTTTAACATTTTGTGCTGGCATCTGTGCTGAAGTAGTTGGGACTCCCTGCTTCCTTTCTGTCCCTGGGCTGGAGATATTGGTGTCATGCCACATGAGTCCCCGACACTCAGTTCCTTGCTTGAGTCGCTAATGCTTGCTTCTGGGTTTTCACTTCCTGTCCCTCTCCATCCAGCCTCCCCGCAGAACCAGAAAACATTTGCATTGCTTCTGTCACTTTAGCTGTTTAAGTGTCAACAAAATGGGACACTCACCTGGGGATTGCTTCATTGTTGTTTGATAAGCTTGCTAGTTTAGAAAAGGTTCAGATTTGCAGAAAAACATTGTGAGCACCGTACAGAGAATTCCTACAGCCCACACCCAGCTTCTGCTCGTACTCACACCGTGCATTAATTAGCGCGGGACCTTTGTTAACAGTCAATGAACCGCTTCGGATACATGGTTGTTAACCCAAGTCTGTACTTTCTTCGTGTGTCCTGATGTCCTTTGTCTCCCCAGGTCCCCTCCAGGATGTCATGCCACATTCAGTCATCCTTCTCTTCAGGGTCTTCTTGACCGTGACAGTTTCACAGACTCTCCTTGGTTTTGATGACCTTGACAATTTTGAAGAGTACGGGTCAGGTAGTTTGTAGAGCTGCCCCCCGCCACCAAAAGGGACTCATCTGATGCCCTTGCAGGTTGGCCCTGGGGTCATGGCTTTTAGCAGGAAGACCACAGGGGTGAAGGGTGGTTCTCATCATGTCTTATCAAGGTTACATGCTACCCACACAACTTATCACTGGTGATGTTGCCCTTGATCACCTGGCTGAGGGGATGTTGCTCAGGTTTCCCCATTGTGCACATACTTCTTTGTGTCTACACTATACTCTGTGGAAGGAAGTCACTCTAGATAGCCTGTCCCTGAGGGGGGACACCTAGTTCCCACCTCCCTGAGGGCAGAGTGTCTGTATACATGAGTTACAATTCTTTTGCTCAGATTTATCTCTTTTCTTCCCCTTATATACTTATTCAATTCTGTATTTATATTTCTGTGGACTCTTGGATATTGATTCCAGAAACCAATACTGTACTTACTTTGTTACTCAAGCCGTTCTTGCTTTGGGCATTGGGAGTTCTTTTAGTTGGAACCTGTATTTGACAAACTACCATCAGTGCGTACGTGTGTGTGTTTTGAGATGTCCTTACTGTAGGGCAATGAAAGATGCTCTAGCTTCATCTTGTATATTTTCTGCTTAGTCTTAGAATCAGCCATATCTGTTGGAGTCCTTGTTCCTTTTATTGGGGAGTAGTGTTGGAAACGAGTTTCCGACATTTCTTGATGAGTGACATTTCTTGAAATATGGAAAATAGGTATCCAGTAGACTCTCTACTCAGTACAGTCTGGGTGTTTGATGTGCTCTTTGCTCCCAGTGATTTTGTTTCTAGGCCCTATCAGCTGACAGATCAAGGAAATATATATGTGTGTGAACTAACGTGTACATGTGTCTATCTATAAATATTTCTACACGTAGCCATGCATCTATGTTAAGTTAGATTTGAGTGTAAACTCATGCCTCCAGTTGCAACCTTTTACCACCTGAATCACTCCTTCCGTTGCTTATCACCAACCTCCTGCTTGAACAGTGAGAAACCAATTATATATTACTTGCTTTGAGTGTATCCATAATTCTTAACTCCCTAAGTGTCAACGGAGAAGCAAAAGACTGCTTGTATATTGACATAAAAGATGAGCACTCGAAGGATGTCTAGGAGCACTGCTAGGCTAGACCAAAAACGAAGTCCGGTGACCTATGGTCTGAGGGAACCTGGGCTGTCCAGCAGCACTTGTCATGACCCCTCGGTTGGCACCTGGGCTACAGAATCAAGGTGGATACAGCCCTCAGTAAATACCTACAAAACAGCCCCTTGTTATCACTTCTTGGAGTCAGAAATCTCTGAGAGTTTGGAGAGAAGAAAGTGACATTTCTTGAAATATGGAAAATAGGTATCCAGTGGACTCTCTACTCAGTACATTGTGGATATATGCAGACCCCCTGAAGCTCATTCATCTACCTCGTAACTCTGTTTCTAATGCCTTAAGTGTGTCGAGAAGGTGTGCAGAGCTTCGCAAGTGAGTGCAAGCACGCAACAGCATAGACTTATTTTCCACATCTTCAGACTCTGAAATGTCTGGATTCCACCTCTCCCCTCTAATTCTGCTTGAAACTAGATAGTTCTTTTCCGAAATGGAATCTTTCCTCTAAGACCTTATCATATAGAATAATAACAATGAACTCACCCTAACAGGTTCACCTCACCATGTCTGCCCAGAGACCCCGGTTCACCTCATCAGGTAATTTCCTGCCTTTAAGCTATCAAAGATGATTCTCTGAGGAACATGGATAACCACCTTCCAGCCTCTTATATTAGTTATCTCATTTCTTGCCCCGCAGCTCAAAAGCCAACACCATGCAGTTTCTGTGTTTGTTAGAGATACACCCCAACTCCCCAACTTAGTGTTCCAGGAGTTGGGTTCTTGGACCAGACAGTGATAGAGATGAGGCTGGACCCACGAGTCAAAGGCACAGGCTAGGCCTTATTGGGGCTACAGCTGGGGCTGAGAGGAGACAGAGCACCAAGAGAGCAATTAGGCTGGCCCCTCTGAGCAAAGGTGAGGCTCTGCTCATGTGGAGAAAGTTCCCTCCCTCCTGCTCAGGTTCCAGGTTCTGGTCCAATATGCTAATGAGGGAAAGGGAAAAAAGTGTTTTGTCCTGACTGATTAGAAGGACCTCATCCTGACTGGTGGATTTGGGCGGGCAACTCAGGCCACTCGTCGGTGCCTTTTAGAGCTGGGGTCCTCTGTGGTAAGCCCGGTTTGCATATGGGGCCACATCCTGGCCGCGTCCTGGTTCTGCTCTGCTCTGCAGTTCGACCGTAGCAGCCAACAGAAAGTGCTCCTGGTGCACACCGTTTTTCACTTGGGGCTTGTTCCCACGGTCGTTAACTGCGTCATCGGGATACCAGATTCTGTGTTCGTAAAGCTTTGCTGTCATAATTGTGCACGAACTTTCCCCATGACTCCGTGAAGCACTAGCCTCTCATTCATGGCTCTGCGACTTGCCGGGGCGGTTTTTCCGAGGCTGCAGATCAGATTCAAGTCGATTCCAATTTCTACCACTTAGTTACAAGTAGTAGCAATTTTCTGGGGCTTGTCATAGTTCAGGTGTTTAAGGAGACTTATTCTGGGTTTACAAAATTATGCCTATTTCATATGGCAAAAGGCAATATTATAGTTTTGTAATGGGTTCTGAGCTGAGATTGCACGTGACACTTTTATCTCAAGTGTGGGACTGGAATGAAAACTGGCCCAGCAATTTCCTCTGGTTTTGATGATGATTGACTTTTGCTGAAGTCATGCTCTCCGCTTTCCGAGTGCTCTGGTGTGTCATCTCCCTGAAGGATAATGACATTACAGAGACATGACCTTGAGCTGTTGGCAGATGGAGGAGAAGCAGTGAGAAACAGTTTTTAGCTGAGATGGCCATGGTCACAAAGCTTGCATGCAGGACGGTGAGAACTTGCACCTGCCAAGCGCTTGCCGCTGCGTCTGAGCTCTCTCCACCCCACCGACTTCTTTCTCCTGGAGGGCAGCGTGTCACTAAGGTGTCAGTGGAAGGACAGGCAGCAGGCTGAGATGCATCACCTGACATTTCCAACACAGAATAGCTGCGTTCCCGAAGCACCTGAGTCTCTTACAGCTAAGGGAGAGTGATGGTTGGATTGAGCTGGGCTGTTGATGTGCCGTCTGCTCTATAATCCTGTCACTGAAATGTTATTGGATGAGGACACTACTCCCACAAGCTCATGTTGAGTGAGTTATTAGAGAAAAACTCAAAGGAGCAAATGTTTCTCACGAGCACTTCATTGGAGGCCCTTAGGTTTCCAAATTAAATTATTTCAGCAAAGTTTATGTGTGGGTTCCAAGCATAAAGAAATTATTTACAAGGTGTTTGCTATGGCAGAAAGTAGTGAACATTCTGGTATAGACCTGATCACTATTTATCAAATTACTCACAAAAGATTAATCTTAGGGAAAAGTTATTGCCAAAATATCTTGCTTCATAGCTTAGTGTCTGGGAGATAGGCCAATCTATTGGGAATGTAATATTTGTAATTCTTAAAGCAATTGAAGTCAAAATGTTAACCTCAGCATTTTTTTTGAGATCTAACTGTATTGATTCATTAAGATCTATATTGCTTGTTTAAATGTTTTATAATGGTTCATCATATAAATAGACCACATTTTTAAATCCATTTATT
This sequence comes from Phoca vitulina, assembly GCF_004348235.1. Lineage (NCBI taxonomy): Eukaryota > Metazoa > Chordata > Mammalia > Carnivora > Phocidae > Phoca > Phoca vitulina. The sequence continues at coordinate 4,256,021 of NW_022589720.1, forward strand.
TAAGAAGAGGTAATTTGTTTGTTTATTATCTATTTTAATTAATTAACTAATGTTAGAAACCCTGCAAAATATTGTTGTGTCCATGCGTTTTGTGCATATACCTCACTCAGTGCTTTCTCATTATTTTTGACTAAAAGAATTACAACGTATGCTTTTTCCATATTTTGAGATACAGTGAGATTAGGGAGACTCTAAGGAGCCCGAGCTCAGAGAAGAGCTGCCCCTGGGACTGAGGGAGGCCACAAGAAATGTCCCCTGCTGGACGTGCTGGGGGAAGCCGCGTCCAGCTGCATGAATAGGCCCATAGGATGTAATGAGTGCTTAGTGAATGAATGAATGAATGAATGAATGAATGAAAAATACGCAGGAACTGTGGGAGATAGCCCAGGTGGATGCACCAGGGCTCCAAGTCAGAGACAGACTGAGATCAGCACCTTTGCAGTTGTCACATGTCAAGCCAGTTACGTGTGGGCAGATGAGGTGTTGGCTGTGAGCCAGGAGTTTCAGGACAGGACTTTCATCCTTGGGGGAATTTCACAAAAAAAGCTTGTACTCACTGATGGGTCCCTAGACTCAACCCCAACAAGCGTGGGAGATTTCCCCACATGGACAGGCAACTGTTGGCTGCCAGAGGGGTGTTGTCGTGCATGCTGTTCCTGGCTGGAAATCAGAGGTTCCTGTAGCCCACTTCTTAGGTTTAATTTGCTACCATAGCTCACAGAATGCTCAAAGGGACTCTCGCAGTAAGGGGTAGAGTCTGTTGCTTTTGGGAGACCATTCTGACCCTGAGATCTTTGAAGGTCTCAGAGGTCAGGCAGAAAGGAGTTCTTTCTACAGGGAGGAGTGGACCAGGCTACAGAGAACAGGGTGTGGGGGAGTGGGCAGCCTGTTGGACAATTGATCAAAGAATGCCCTTCTTTGGAGGTCACAAATCTTGGGAAGGGTTGTCTGCCGGCTCAGCCATGGTGGATCCAAGTTCAGAGACCTGCAGGAAGGAGAGATGTTTGCACAAATCACGTATTTTGTCCAGATTGGTCAGTGGGCACAAGAGTCCAGCAAATCATTTAGGAGGAGGGAATGGGACCCGGGGGGTCTGAGCCCTTCACGGATAAACAAGGAGGGCACCCGAGTCTTATCGAACCCATCTGTAGCAGACTGGATCTGCCAGAAACCTGGTTCCTGATTGCTGGCCAACAGGCTCAACTCTCCCTCTCCCCCACACTTGAATCTGCCTGATTTTCTAAATGAGGCTGGGGTGCTCTGGTTCTAGGGGTGGAGAGGATCAACATGCACACCAGAACAGGTAGGTCTGGCCTGAAGGGATGGATAAGAAATGGGCAGGGCGGGGTCGTGCTGAGGGGCCCAAAGCCCCTACAAGCCCATTCTAGAGCTTTCTGTAGATGAGCACCACGAACTCTTAAATCAGAAAGTGAAAACCCCATTGTGATGACAAGAACGACCATAGGTACCTCTCATGACCGGAATCCAACTCGTCCCCGCGTCGTCAGAAAGCAGGGGCTGTGCGCCATTATCCTACGTCGGAGACTCGTGACGTGTGTGGTGCTTCCCCACCAACCACCGCACCTGCCCCGGACGCCCTCACACGGCACGGCAACCCGTTTAAACGCATACAATTAAAATCCCCTGATGGTGTGTGCCTATTATAAAATAGTTTAAAATCATTTACATGATTATTTAACATTTAATGAACTATTGAAGTTCTTACAAAACAATACCAATGCAATTGTTTCTGACACACTGGCAGCTACAGACCACATCTTGGCTCTACACTGAAGAAGCGTGGTTCTGTGCCTCAAAAATAAATCCTGAATTCATGTGTAAATACCATGTGGAGGATGCAAATCGCACTCGAAAAAATTATGAAGTAGCCAAGCAGCTCACACAACATTCCCCTGCCGACTGAAGAGCTTTCCTGAGTGGGGCTTGGGGTCCAGGAGGGAGATGGAGGCTCTGTGGTCACAAGTGTGTGGTGCTGGGTCACGGGGAGCAGAAGGAGGGACACGGGTGCAGGTTGCCCACGTGCACATCCAAACTTTGTAGACTGTGACAGTGGGGGCAGAACACAAGGGGGACAGAACCCAGACACGCGATGGCGAGAATGCGGGGTTCGGAGGAACGCGAGGCTGTGCTTGGCGCCCTGTTTCTGGATGTGACGGTTCTACTCAGATCCCCAGCAGCCACACGTTACCTGCTCGAACTAAACCCTTAAATGAATGAACTCACCCCACTAACTGGTGGTTTTAGGTGTGGGTTACTATTTTGCTTAAGAGTTTATCATTCATTTGTGGGTGAATTTTTTTTCTCTTTCCTGGAAGCTTTTATAAGTTTCTTTCTACTTTTTCCTCCCCCCTTGATATTCTTCAGTTTCATTATGATATAAATGGACACAGATTTTTAAAACTCCAGCCTGCTGAGCTGGAGTTTTGGCATGCACTCCAGCTCGCTTGTGAACGCCCGCCTTTCTGACAGGTGGGACTTTCCAAACCCTTGTCACCTCCTGGGCTCCTGCCCTCCATTCTGTGTAGCTCCGAGTCTCCAGGAACCGTTTCTAAGATCGGTTTCATATTTTCTCTCTTTCTGTGTCAGTGGCTCAGCTTCAGGGCTATGGCCCTGCCTTTTAATTCTGTAATGAATTTGTTTCTACTTTCCAGTATTTATCCTGTTGAAATTTTATTTTTTATACTTCTAATTGGCTTTTTAAAAAAGCTCTCTCTGCTTGCTTTATATCAGCTTTTTTTTTTTTTTTTTTTTTTTTATCGCTCCTGTTATGGCTGTTTTGATGTCATTCCTTCATTTGGAGAACCGTTCTTTCTCTGGAATGACTGCTTCCTTTAGAAAGTGGAGCTCAAACTTCCATGACATTGCTTTTCCTCATGTGCGCTAGAACATCTTTTCTAAGCTCCCCTCAAGTAGTTATGTGTGCGTTGTGCACGGTGTATGTGATATGTGGTGTGTGTGTGTGTGGCCTACGGTGGGTGTGGTGTGTGTGGTGTGTGTGATTTCCCTTTCCTTGCTGCACAAAGAAGCTGCTACTATGTGGGCGTCCACTGGTGTCTGGTTCAGAACTCGGTCCTATGGGCGCTGGCCCAGGCCCGCAGGCTCATCCAGGTAAGTGAGCCTCCCTGTCCCCGCCCAGGCAGTCTCACCCCTGCTGTCCCTCCTGTCTGACTCTCAGGCCAACTCTTGGCCCGTGCTCACACCACGGGTCTTCTTCCACTTCTGCTCCACAGGGGTGCTTGCCTTTCAGAGGTCACTGTCCTGAGACCAAAATGAGGAGACAGTTAGCTGGCAGCTGCCAGACGATCACTTTTAGAAATTGAGCCCAACAGAGTCAGCCGTGCAGGATCCCACCAGGTGCAGGACTTCGATCATAATCAGATTGTTAATGTGGCTGTTTATTTTACTTAATTATTAACGAAAACAAGACTGACTGTGGCTGGGAGACTCGGCAGTTTGGTTTGCAGTAAGAAGACCGAGTGAAGACTCCTGCTTAGTGGTCCACCTCACTGGAAACTGAGTGTCTTGAAAATTGAAGAACGGTCTGTTTTCCTACCTGAACTTCCTCCTCCTGCAGACGCAACTAAAGAAGATCATGCCAGAAGTGAAATGAGTATTTCTTCTTGAAGGGAGCGCCAGGCAAGCTCGCTGTCTCCATGGAAAGATCAGTTATCTTGCAGAATGGATAAACATTGGAACATTGAAAGGACTCCAAGATATTGATGGAAACATGCATTCATCTGAGACATTACAATGAGCATGGAATAGATGTGTTTTCTACTCAGTTTATGAATATAGTTTGTCCCTGTTGAGATGTCCCCCTAGTACTACAGTGCTTGTCTCTGTTGCTCAAATGCTAACTAGCTGGCCTTTGTCAGGATCGGTGACATGGGCGGTGCAGGAAGCCTGGCTTTTCCTTACGTGCATGTCATCTTGTGTCATCAGGTACAGAGTTGAAATAAGAACAAATGCCCTGACCTTTTTGGTGACCTCTGGCTTTGTCCTGCCCCACTTCCCTCTTGTTCTTACAACTTTTGTGAACATAGAATTTTAAATACAGTTGATCCTTGAACAATGAGGTAGTTGGGATGCCAACCCCCACGCAGTAGAAAATTCATGTATACCTTTGGACTCCCCCAAAACTTAACTATTAACTACTCCTAATAGCCTACCATGGACCGGAAGCCTGGCCAATAACATTAACAGTCAGATAACACGTATTTTGTGTGTTATGTATATTATGCACTGTGTTCTTACAATCAAGTAAGCTAGGGAAAAGCGAATGTTATTAAGAAAATCATAAGGAAGAGAAAATACATTAAGAGCCCTGCCCTGTGGTTACTGAAAAAAATCCGAGTCTAAGAGGACCCGTGACACTGACACCATATTGTTCAAGGGTCAGCTGTGTCGCAGACTTAATCTTAGGGCAGCGTGTGTTGTTCATAGCATGCAGTGTGGTAAACATATAGGCAGTCAAAATTCACACTGGATGCCAGTTCACCTCACCCTTCTAGGAAGCATGGTGGTGGTGATGTTTGAGATACAAGCTATTTTAAAGTAGATGTTCACTGATCACTTTAGATGGCAGCAAATGTGTGCTATGCAAACAAGTCCTAAAGGTGACAATAGACTTTGGCCTAAAAATGCAACAAAAATATGTTCTTGTGCCATTGGCCCTGTTGGCAGAGGCTTTGAGGCGAGGGATCCACACACCTCACGCTCAGAGCCCAAGGGTGGGTCTGGGTGTGGGGACAGGGAGGAAGGGATGCTTTTCTGGGAGTTGAGTCTGACCCCCCAGGTCAGCAGACCTCACGACCCCCGTGTTCTTTTTCAGACACTGTTAACTGATTATTTTCCAAGACATGCATATGATTTGAGGTTATTAGAGTTGAGAGGACCTGTACTGCCCTGTCCCACCTTCAGTATTAAATTTTAGTGTTGTTTCCTTCCTCATCTTTCTCCTTGGCCCTGTTCCTGCCTTTGGGATCTTCATCCTCTTAACAATTAAAGGCCGGCTGTGCTTATAAAAATCCGTGCTTTACTTGGCTGATTACTACAGTTCAAATATTTTCAGATCATTTCATGCAGCTGTAGCTTCTTTGGTTATTGCTTTTCTTTCTTTCTTTCTTGATTGGCTGATTAGCGAGATTGGCTTGGTTCTGTTATTCTTGGGCGTTATACAGCACACCTCTGATTTCTCCAAGACTGATGTCATCACAACGGGGGAAGAGCAGCTTTCTACGGTCTCTCTGATCAAGAAAACTGATCTTGACAATCATGATGGATGGGAGTGATTCTGTGGGATTCCAGGAAAGATGTTCCACCCCTGCAGTGGAAACACACACACACACACACACACACCACAACACACAAAACAAAACAAAAAACAAAGATAAACCCAAAATTGAACACACTGAAGAGGGTAAGAACACTTTCTCTTCATCCCTGTCACCCCTCCCTCAAGGCGGCACAGCTCAGTGCCAACAGAGACTTTCTCGTGGTGGAAAATGAGTGTGTGAGAGAGCACCAGTGTGGGACTGTGCCTCATCCTGATTACTGAGCTGTGCTGTGCCACCGGGTCATGGGGATTGAGGGGGAGAAGAGCAGCTCAGGCTCAGAGGGCCTCAAAGGGATGCAGACCTTACTAATTGCTTTGCAGGCTCCATCACGAAGCCTGCACATAAGGTGCTGGGGCAGTTCAAATGCGGATCCCCCCAACTGCTGTGCATGCCTCACCCACACACACCTCCATCCCATGTGTGCACCCCTGCTGGTGCTGATCGTGAGCTTTGCAGGGTACCAGTCCAATTCTGAGGGATGGGTAGAAAACACATAGAGTTAGCCATTTCACACCATCCTAGAGAAAGCAAACGGGAGGCTGTCAGAACCCAGCCTTGCCTTGTATGACTGAGAGAAGGCATACAATCTTAAGAAATCCCCCCAAGATGGAAAAAGAAGTGTGGAACAGACATAGCCATAGAAAAAAGATGAGAAAGCCCCAGAATCCCTAGCAGAACTGACAGAAGGTTTCTCTCTCTTGAGTCAGTAATGACTGGAGGAGGTGGCCACTTCTTTAGATGTGAAAACAGCCACACAAGACTTTAAGAACATGAAAAATCAAGGGAACACGATGCCACAAAAGGAATACAATAACTTTCTTGTGACAGACCCCCCAAAGAACCAGAGACTTCCTTGATGCCAAACCCAGTAAAGGACACTCCAAAAAAAGAAAACCACAGGCCAAATGTAGATGTAAGAATTCTCAACAGAATATAGCAAACCAAATTCAACAGCTTATTACGAGACTCATACACCACAATCAAGTGGAATTTATCCCAAAGATGCAAGAATGGTTCAACATAGGCACATCCTTAAATGTAATGCACCATCTTAATAGATTGAAAGATAAAAAACATATGATTATTTCTGTAGATGCAGAAAAAGCATTTGACAAAATTCAAAATGGTTTATGATAAAAACTCTTAACATATAGAACATGGAAAGAACATGCATCAACACAATAAAAGCCATTATAACAAGCCCACAGATAAAATCATACTCAACAATGAAAGTTTGAAAGCTTTTCCTCTAAGATCAGGAACAAGACGGGGGTATGGGCTCTTACCACTTATGTTCAACAAAGTACCAGAAGTCTTAGCCAGAGCAATTAGGCAAGAAAAAGAAAGAAAGGCATCTAAATCAGAAAAATAAAGAAGTAAAATTTTCTCTGTCTACAGATGACAGGATCTCATATAGAGAAAATGTTAAAGATTCCACAAAAAAAAAAAAAACAAAAACACCTGTTAGAACTAATACAGAATTCAGTGAAGTTTCAGAATATGTATAAAAGCAGCATACAAAAATCAGTTGTGTTTCTATACACTAATGACAAACTATCTGAAAAGGAAATAAAAAATTCCAATTATGATACTTTTGAAAACAATAAAATATATGAGTAAATTTTACCAGACAGGGGACAGATCTGTACATTGAAAACTGTTAAGACATTGATGAAAGAAATGGAAGAAGACACAAAGAAATAGAAAGACATCCTGTGTTCATGGTCTGGAAACATTAACATTGTTAATATGTTCCTACTACCCAAAGCCATCTATGAATTCAGTGCAATCTCTATCAAAATTCCAATGTAAATTTTCATAGAACTAGAACAAACAATCCTAAAATTCATATGGAACCTTATGACCTTAAATAACAAAGCAATGTTGAGAAAGAAGAGCAAAACTGAAGGCATCGTGCTCTCTGATTTCAACTCAAATACAAAGCTGTAGTGATCAAAACTGTATGGTGCCGGCATAAAAGCTGACACATAGAAGAGAAGAACAGAAGTGAGAGCCCAGAAATAAACCCACACATATATGGTCAACTAATATTTGACTAGAAAACTGAGAATACTCAGTGGGAAAAAGATGGTTTCCTCAATCAATGGTGTTGAGAAAACTGGAGAGTCACATGTTAAAAAAGAAATTGGATCGTTATCTTATACAACTCACAAAAATTTACTTGAAATGGATTAAATACAAATGTAATAACTGAAACCTTAAAACTCCTAGATGAAAACAAAGGGAAAAAGCTCCTTGACATTGGCCTTGGCAGTGATCCTTTGGACCTGAGTCTTTTGGACAACAAAAGCAAAAATAAAAAAGTGGACTATATCACCTAAAAAGCTTCTGCACAGCAAATGAAACAATCAACACAATGAAGAGGCAACCAATGGAATGGGAGAAAATATTTGCAAGTCATATATCTGAGAAGAGATTAACATCCACAATATATAAGTAACTCCTATAACTTAACAGCAAAAAAAGTGAATAATCTGGTTAAAAATGGACAAGAAACCTGAATAGAAAGTTTTCTAAAGAGGGCATACAACTGGCCAACAGGCATGTCAAAAGGTGCTTAACACCACTAATTATCAGGAAAATGTGAATCAAAACCATAAGTTGATATCACTTCACACCTGTTAGAATAGCTATTATCAAAAGGCTAAGAGACAGCCGGTGTTGGTGAGGATGTGGAGAAAGGGGATTCCTCGTGAACTCTTGGGGAATGCAAACTGGTGCAGCATGTGGAAAACAATAGGGCACTTCCTCAAGAAGTTAAAAATAGAACTACCATGTGATGCAACAGCCCACTTCTGGGTATATAGCCTATGGAAGTGAAATCACTATAGATATTTGTATCCTCATGTTCACTGCAGCGTCATTAACAAACATGACATGGAAACAGCCTAAGTGTCCATGGATAGATGAATGGATAAATAAAATGTGTCATAAAAATACAATGGAATATTATTCAGCCATAAAAAAGAGGGAAATCCTGTCATTTTTGATAATGGATGAACCTTGAGGGCACTATGTTAAGTGAAATAAGTAACACAGAGAAAGACAAATACTGTATGATCTTGCTTACATGTGGAATCTAAAAAAGCTGGACTCATAAACAGAGTAGATTGGTGGTTGCCAGCGGCTGGGGATAGGAGGTGGGCCAAATGAGAAGAGGTTAATCAAAGGGTACATACTTCTCATTAGGTAAGTTCTGGGGATCTAATGGACAGCCTGGGGACCACAGTTAACAATACTGTATTGTTTACTTGAAATTTGCTAAGAGAGTAGATCTTAAATGTTTTTATCACACACACACAGAATAAAGACCGTGATGTTAGGTGATAGAACTCATCTTATGTGAGACAGGAATGGTATGTTAACTCACCTGATTGTGGTGAATATTTCACAATATATATATGTATCAGGTCATTACACCGTGCACCTTAAACTTACAGAGTGTTAACTGCCCCTTGCATCTCAATGCAAGCAGAAAGGAAGAACACCCCAGCCTGCAAGGACAGCCCTCAGACGTGAGGCTCGCCTACCCTGAGGGAGGACGATGCCTGTCTGTTTCCAAATGGGCTCCTCAGTCAGACTTAGAAGCTTTACATCGAAGATCAGCATCTGGGTTAGGAGCCTGTTTCCACAAACTGAGGCTAGTCCTACTCCAGAAAGGATGGGCCAAGTGTCTTTGGGATTTAAAGTAGCTTAAAATAGCTTCATGCTTCTGGCATTTGGGACTTTGGGTTTTGTTTATCATTTGCAGGTTATCAGGATGCTGCATTAACGTGGCATCTGGAAGAAGTGACTCGGGCATCAGCAATGAGAAGTCTGACGGCCCTGTCATTCTCGCCCCGTCGTGGTGACCCCCTTTGTTGTGAGCCAGACTCAGCATATCAGAAACCAATTCTAAGTGCAGCTACAAGGACGTGTCTCAGTACCCTGTTCCGCGTTCTGCCCACACAGAACCGAAATAGCACCACACATGGTATTAACGCATCGTGCCAATTTCACTGATTGTGTTGGGTTCTGTTTGACTTGCTTTCCCACCCGACTGGCAAGACCGCACTGGGTTGTGCTATTCTCCTTGTGGTGTAGGATCCTGCACGGGCACCGCGTGACAGAAAGTTCTTTCCATGATGATCCTGCCATCTAAGTGCACACGGCTCCCCCAAAAGCAGGCCATGGCCAGGTCGGTACTGAGGGCTTACTTTTCCCTCAGTTGTTCTTAAATGAGGCAAAACCACACAGCACAACTAACCATCCTGCGCCCTAACCTGCTGATGTGTCCTGCTCATGCGTGCAAGGACCAGCCCTCTCCCACTCACGTGGAAAAAAGTAAGTAGTGCAAACAGCAAACCAACTGTGTCATTTGTCTCAGCCTCTCTCGGCTTATTTCCAAATTGGATCTTGGAATACTCTTTGAAAAAGTGCAAGTGTTTTAGATTGTTTTCACGGTTAGCATCCTTCTCTCCAGTCTCTAGGTTGCAAAACCCATGTTTTTATCAGTGTGTATGTTTGCAAATAAATTGAATTAAAAATGGAAGAGTAACTCCGGAGCTTCAGACTGTGTAACTTAGGGCAAGCCGCATCTGCGGTGCAAGCCTTGAATTCCTAAATTCTAAAGTGAGGACGTTAACAGTATCTCTGCTCACAGCTGTGAAGATCGAATGAGACCGTCCCCAGTGGCTGCTCCAAGCGAAACACTCAACTCTGCGAATTTAAAGGAAAGGTAAGTCCAGATGATGACTTTGTTTAGCTAGAAGTATTGCAGTTCTAAATGATTATGGCTTGCCTTTAGAATTGTGCTTCTCTACAGAACTTTTACCACCATTCATTTAGATGGAAAAAAGAACCCAGGGTAGTCGGTTCTAGCTATGAAACAGCTGTCCATAGAAGTACAATTTGGGGTCGTTTGTGGTTGTTCTATTCCATTTCCCTTGCTTCTAACCTAAAATCTTAAAAATTCAAAAAATATATATTCACATATATACATTCATATGGGTATATGTGTGTATAAACTGAATATATATATATCATACATCAAGTATATGTGTATAGATCTCTCTCATTCTGTTTCTCTCCACACACACACACACACACACACATAATGTACATATGATAAAATCTGTGAGTTTTGTGTTAGATAATCCAAAGACTAAAATAATAAAATGAAACCCAATAATACACAAAGAGAAATTGCTCTGGTTTTATTTCCCAGTGGAAGTCTTGACGAGTTTCCCAGAGAAAGAGTCCTGCATACTTGGAAATAAAATAACAACCTCTCCTTCCCCGAGAGTTCTTAATTATGGGAAGTTTGAAAATACACTGGAAGTGCACTTTCAGTTTTATAAATCAAAGCTTTCAAACCTTGCCTAGGTAAATCCTTGAAAATTAAAGTGTGTTTAAAATATTCTAGTGGAATGTCTAAAAGAATAATTTGTGGATGCAATCAGAGTTGTAGGCTTTAAGTTCTGGCTCCATCCCTTACCGATGGCCGCAGGGGGCTCCACACAGACCTTGGAGAACCTGCTTCAGGGAACAGAGGTGACTGACAGCCCCAGGTCCCACCCTTCTGGATTCACACGAGGCTGCTTCCAGCCAGTGACTGAGCATGGCTGGGGTGCAAGAATGGGCTCATTCTGGTCCATATGGGGATCCTCCAACATTATAACTACATATAACATTTGTAGCACCTTGTCATAATATGCTACATCAGATGTGCGTGTCTGTGTATCTTCATGCATGCATGTGCGTGTGTGCATACATGTTGTATGTATGTGTGTGATTTCAGCCTCTCTTACAGGATTCATTTCTAGTTACCATGCTTCTCCACCCCCCAAAGTCTCTGGTACAGATATTCCTTACCTTCAGAAAAATGTGTGGAAATGAATCCTATAGAGTAGGAGGGTGGTGATTATTTGCATGAGGGGGTTCTTTCCAGGAGCGTCTCTAGAAGCTAGACTTTTAAGGAGGCCCCTCATCCCCTGCAGAAAGGTAGGTACACCCTTGAGTCGGGTGGGTCCTGTGGCTTGCTTCTTAACAATTGGATACGGCAAGGGTCACTTCTGGGATTACATGATGTTCTCTAAGGATGTCCTAGGAGGCTGGCTCTAGAGAAGCTGTTCTCTGCTGGTTGAAGGGGTAAGTAGCCGTGGTGCAGGGGCTGAGGGCAGCCTCTAGCAGCCAGTGAGAAGCCAGGGCTTTAGTCCTACAATGTCAAGGAAGGAATTCTGCCAATACCCTCAGGGAGCAGGGAAGTGGATTCTTCCCCAGTTGAGCTTCAGATGAGAAGTCATCCCTGGCCCACACATCCTGGTCCCTCGTGAGACCATGAGCAGGGGCCCAAGTTCATGAGCCATCTTCCAGCTCCCGACCCACAGAAACTATGGATCCACACGGTTGCCGTCTTGTGTACTTTAAAACATGCGAAGAGGAAAAATCCCACATTGAATGTTTTTGCCAACTTAAAAGCCCACATACAAAAGAACACAAGAACATTTTTTGGAAGTGATGGATTTTTTAACACCATAGTCATGGTAATGGCTTTGCAGAATTTTGCCCAACCCCAAAATTCTTAAGATGTATTTGTTTAAGGTGTGCAAATTTTCATATATCAATTATACTCAATAAAGCTAAGAAAATATAAGAAAGAAAAGTAAAATATTGTTGTCTTAAGCTGTTGAGATGGTGACAGAGACAGGTTCTAATCTGCATACACAGATGAGAGAACAAACCCTTCATAAATGGTCTCTTCTTTCCTTCTATCAGGCAGTAGGCCCCATGTAGTAAGGTGATATAAATGTCAGATATTGTAGATGATTTTGTAGTTTCAGTGGGCATTTCTTGATATTCAGACAAATGGACTGTACTTTGGCAGATATTAATTTAACCTAGGAGCTGGCCCTATGAACATGCTTTTCAATAAACACACTCCATTGAAAGTGACTCATGGGCCCCAGTCCCCACGCTGCACCTGTGTCACCTCTCTTGCTCTTTACCTATGGAAAGGAAAGTGGGAATGTGAACAGGTAGGCTAGAGGTTAGGGACTTAGGAATATCAGCCTTGGGCAGTTAGCTTGGATCTTTCTGTGATTCTAAATACACAGCTTTAAGTGAGAGATCAAGGCAATTTTAAAGCACTTATTGAGGCAATAATTGTCCTAGATGGCTTTTCTGTATAAAGTTGTATTATGTATTATATAGTCTATAAATCTTTTCAGTGTTGTTTAAAAAAATAGGCCCTATTATAATTAAACACCAACATATTTCTGATCTCAGGAACTTCAAAATGCACATTCTAGAACAGAATATGCATTATTCCCTGATTGGGTATGGTTTTGGATTTTCCATGCTGATTTCCTTCTGTGTTCTTTAAAGAGAAGTGATAGAATGTGTGGTTGGCTGTCCTAACATTTAGCTGTGCCAGCACAATTTGCCCAGTGATAGGAGATTTAAGAATGGTCAATGGATGACCCCTCCCTCAAGTTCGGTGGTTACATTCTTAGCATCCGACAAGTGTCTGGAACTTTATTAACATGTGAAGGATCAAGGAGTGTTTTGATAACCAATCTCCCATATTGCTGAATTTGGTTTTCTTCTCTGAGAACAGAACTTAGCTACAGCAACATGCAGAAATGAGGAAAATAGTATTTTCTTTGCCAAAATTCATCTTACAAGAAACTTTTTAAAATACTATTTTCAAGATGAGATGTACCACTGTGTCTACTGAACATTCTCCCATCACTCCAGTGACATCAGAGCTGGAGTGGGAAGTTCCTGCTGCCGGGGGAGACAGGTGGTCCCCAACAGCCACGGAGTGGTGGTGGGAGGGTCTCCTCCGCGGTTCCACCGCCTATCGAGTAGTCAAGGAGGAATGTGCTATTTGTCCTGAACGGGACCTTTTTGGGAAGGCACGCTCCTATCCCGTGTTCCTTACCCAGGACGAGTCTGACAGCACTCCATTTCCAGAGCCAGGTGCTGCATGGTTTTATGAAGGAGAGGTCTCCTTGGGTATGATGCATAAGAACATATGCTCTAATCATAACATATTCTCAAACTGCAAAAGTTCTTTGAATGGAAACATCCATGTGTACTCAAAAAAATCGCAGGCTTTCTCTATTTGGTTCTTACTTCAAACTGGAAAGTTTAAAATAACATGCCAGAAAGTTTGTGTCGTGCTTTGTTTTTTGTGCTTAAATAATCTTGCTGGTTGTTTGCCATTTGCCCCGGAAGGCTGCTCTGCATGAGCCGTGTCTGTAGGCTTCCCTTGCTCTCTGGCTGCCATTTGTTTTCCTGCAGTGTGGACGACTGGATCACTCTAGGATGAGGGGGCAGGGGTAGGTCAGTGTGTTTACTTCACCACCACCCCCGAAACGCACTCACCAAAGGTCTCCACTCTTGTCACTGTCCTTCTCCACCTGATTCTTTGCGTCTGGGATCCTAATGCCTCTGTGCCCGCACCGCTTCAGAATAAGGCACTCCCCCATTGGGAGTGTCCTACATCCTGCCCACACTTCTGTAAAGAGTCTTTTTAAGCACCATTCCTCAAACCATGCCGTTGGACTGTGCCATCTATTTGTGCCAGGACCCACTGTCTCACAGAAAACCCGCAAGGGGAGACCGCCATCCGTGCTCGTCTCTGACTAACAGAATGAAGTAGGGGCACGGAGGGCAGACCAGCTGACCCAAGATCCCACAACTAGGAACTGCGGGAGGCTGGCTGGGCGTGGGGTCTCCCGCACCCCAGGGTCCCTCTCACACAGCGCTCTCAGCTGCCGCTCTGCTCCCACACTGAAATCAGAGCTCCAAGGTGACGTCATTTTAAAAAAATGGATGTCAAGAATGTTCTTACATTATGTACTTATGTTTATTCTCTTATTATGAAGCACCACAAGCTCATTGACGAAGGGCACAGCATTCATTTAAAATTAATAGATAGCACCATGGAAATTGGAAGTCTGGCTTCAAGCTGGTGTGATTAATTGTTCTAATCATGACTAGAATAAGTGTGCATGCTAATGAGCCAGCCGGGCACACTCCCCGCCACATCACCACTGGATACGCATGACTAAGAACACACCTACTGAATGACCCCGAGCGGCCCATCTTTCTCCTGGTTTCCCCCTTCAGAGGGCTGGAAATCTCAGGACAGCCCCGAGGGAGCTGAATCTGCCGGTGCAGCACCTGGACCACACGATGGGTGAGCACCTGTGACTTGCAGCCTCCTCACGTCTGGCTCTTTTCACACACGAGCTGCTCTGAGAAATGGAAATGGTGTACGCTTCCACATCTGAAGTTTACTTTTAGGAGTTGGCTTTGGAGTAAATTGCTAGTGCAAATTATAGAGACTTGCCGGATTTACTATATAAAATCATAATGCTACAGCAAAGCAAAGGAATCAATAACACGATTGTCAGTCATGTACTATGCACCAGACCCCGTGCTGTGAAAATAAGGGGGACTAAGATCTTTGTTCTCTCAAGTTGGGTCCAGTGAAGGAGATGAGCACACAAGGACACCTGCTGGATGGTCACTGCAATCATCCAACATAAAACTATAAAACCCCTGTGGAAGGACTGGCCCCTGTTTTATACTAAAGTTTAATGTTCATTACTGTCACTAAACACTGACATTGTTGGAAAGGCTTCACCTTCTCTTACCTGTCCTAGGACACCAGAGTGCCAGGCACTTCTTCTTGATGGAGCCAAACCCTCCGGCCTGCCTGTTCTTAGCCTGATCATTCCCAGCTTCTCACAGCCTTGAGTGTTCTTACTGTCCCAATGCTTCCCACACCACGTTGCCAGGAATACGCTAAGGGTCAAGAATACAGGGATGAACAAAATAGGAAACCGTGGCTCAGCATGGGGATACTCTATGCTAAGGGGTCCTGTGTGCAAACGGCCCCTAGGCGGGAAGGGCTGTGGGTGAGTTGTATGAGGACCTGCACACCAGGGTGTGGTCCGCAGCTGAGAGACACAGTGCTTGAGAAGTGGTCAGGGCTGGGCTCCGCCGGCCAGCATAGGGGTGGAGTATTTGGTAAGATTTGCAGTTCTGTACTGTGCAGACTATGGAAGATCGTGGATGGGCGATGCCAAGAATGATTGCTGGGAGTCCAGATAACTGGTTAGGTAGGGACCGGGGCAGGAGAACCTCACGGCTGGGGCTAAGATGCACAGGAGGATGAAGGTGAGGGGTGTCCTGGCCAGGACTTCAAATGCTGGCCAGTGTGTAAGGCCGAGGTGCATTTTCTCTGGTTCTCTGATGCATCCACCTCTTCAGATGGACCAGTTGTCAGTTCCACCAATTGTGGTTTCCATAGCAACTCTTTGGCCTTTTCCCTTTCAGATCAGCAATAAATAAATACATCAAGAAGGACCCTGGGCTTGGTGCCTCTTCCTGGAGGAAAACGTTCCCGAGTCATCAGAATGAAGAATCGTATGATGAATTCACACCATTCTTTCCTGAAGAATGCAGGGAGTGTGATTTGTACATGCACAATGAACTAGCAGCCCAGAGGAGACCTGAGTCCTGAGTGTTACCTCTGCGCCTCCCTGAGTCTGAGCATGTGGCTGGCACCGCACCGGATGTCCTTGAACACGTCAGTTCTCCCTGCTGCAAGCCTGGCATTCTGCAAACAGCAGTGCTAAGTTTTCCTTTACAGGGAGTGCGTGCGTCATAGCCCAATCCAGGTCTCCATCACCCTTCTAAAGCTCCATGGGAAGTTCATTGGCATTTCGGGTGTATTTTCCACCTCCTAGAATGTTAGAGTTGGGGAGGCCATGCACTTCCACCTGAGTCTGATCCTAAGCTGCCATTACGCTGCAGAGTAGGGCAGTTTGTCTGCTGTTTTAACCCTTCACCATGGCCAGTCACTCATAGTTCAGCCTGTTGTAAACTGTGAGTGGTTTAGAAGTACTTCAGAAGAAAATAAAACGTGGCTGTGCACACGGCCTGGCTGCACTGCTTGGGGAAAGCCTGGAGGCAGCAGGACCAGGTAGGAGACAGTGGGGGGGATTCAGGGGCAAACGTGGCATGTCAGAACTGGGCAGTGGGAGCGTGCTGAGGGTCCTCAGCAGGAGCGTTCATGGGACTTGGTGGTTCGTGGGACGTGGGCCGGCAGGGTGGTGGGGGAGAACTCCCACAGAAAGACCAGGTTGGTTGGGTTGTCATAGTGGGTGCATTGCAGACCTTGTTGGTTTCTCATGTATTGCACTGGGTCTTTGCCTCTCATCGGGGTGATCTGGGGGTGTGTGGAGAAGCCCCAGTCCTACCCACAAGTCATGCCCTAACAAGACTGGAACACCTAGCAGGCATCACTATACCACTCTGTCCATCATGAAACATGATGCCAGGAACATACGAGACAACTGACAAGGAGGTGGCCGGGGGCACCTGGGTGGCTCAGTCAGTTAAGTGTCCCCCTCTTGATTTCAGGCTCAGGTCACGATCTCAGGGTCATGAGATCCAGCCCCATGTCGGGCTCCACGCTGAGTGTGGAGCTTGTTTAAGATTCTCTCTCTCCCTCTCCCTCAGCCTGTGCCCCTCTCCTCCTCTCTAAAAAAAAAAAGTTAAAAATTAAAATAAATAAATAAAGGAGGTGGCCAGTGGAGGGGGCATCAGTTAACTCCTGCCTAGCAGGGACCCTCCCTTTATCCAGTCGCCAAAGCCTCAGGGCACAGTGGCCGGTGGAAGGGCACCATGGCATCAGCATGTCCTGATTCTCCTTAATACCACAAACCACACGAACCCGAGGCTTAGGGGCGTTCTTTCTCAGGCAATGGAAAGAATTTAGTTCTCTGCCTTTCTGCAACCTCCCAATATTGGTTACAATATTGGTTACATTCATTCCCAAGGTGACTTTATAGCGAGTGAAGAAAGTAATTGATTCACATAAAGAGTAATCTTTTTCTACCAAAAGAAATTATTTTTAATAGCTGGATTTTATTAATGAAGGAATTTGAACTGCAGGAATAAAGATTTTCTTCAGAAAGCATTAAACACCAGAAGATGAAGATTTATTCATTCCTCCAAATGTTACTACCCTATACATATCTATCTATCTATCTCACACCTCCCATAATGGAGCCTCTTCTGCTCTCAAGTTCTCAGACTCGCCAGGCACCTGAGCGGCCTACTGGTCCATCTCACCCCCCACAGTGATGGCCTTTCAGGGACAAGGGAGAAGGGCATTATTGCCCATCAAAGGCACTCTTCAAAGTTCTCTTGCATACAAATAATAAGGGTTATGGTGAAGATTTCAATCAACTGTGCTAACTTTTAACATTGTTTTAAAATTTTACCATTTTCCTCTTAAAATTCCAGGCTTCACCTTTCAAGTATTTGACAACATTTAAATTAAGCTAAGCACAAAGGAGAATACCCCTCCCTCTCATGATTTATTTTTCAATGGTGAAAACTGTATGTAAGCTCGCACCCAAGGAAGAAGGGTCATAAACCACAGCCAATGTCCCAAAGAGCAGCTGTAGGTGGGGACAGACCAGGGCTGGGGCCAGGAACTCAGTCCCTGTCCACGCTGCCGCCCACCGCTCCTGATCTGAACGCAGTCACCTTCCCGTCCCCAGCTCGTGCCCCTGGCTCCCCACTTCTATAAATGAATGCAAACAGAAATAAAGACTTTTGAAAGGCCTTTTCCAGCTCTGACAATCCTTGTCTTCATGAATTTTCTCTTCACGTTCTTCAATAAATAATGAGGAAAATAGTTCAAAACCTCATTTTCGCAGAATGTGAGAAATAGACGATGCGGCCAAGCTGCCTGGCCTGGCTATCCCCCCAGTGCACGAATCGGACTTATATTTAGCCCCATGCTCTTGCTCAGCCAGCACTTTTATTAGTGGGCAAGCATCCAGAATGAAACGAAAACATGGTTATGGGTTTTTCCCAGATTGCATCCTGCAGTTGGCTCAACGATCCCTTTCTACAGCCAAAGAGCCCCCCCGCCCCAACACACAATATGAACAGGCTCTTTCCTCGAGGACTGCTGCCTGTCCCCGAGCTGAGAGCTGAGAGGGGGGGCATGCAGGCCTGCCTCTCCTCCACATGGAGCAGGTAGGGACAGCTTGAAGAGGGAGAAAAAGGCTCTAGGACCTAAAAGCAGAGATGGGTGAGATTGATCAGCTCATCTGGCCTGTCATTTTCTAAAGAATACACTGAGGGTGCAAGAAAGGAAAACAAAAATTCTGAGGATATGAAAAATAATGTGGAGGAGAGATGTTTTTAACTGTGAGGTAGCATGTCCTAAATCCTCCAAGAAGGAGGTTCTGGAATGGCCGGCCTGGGCATAGGGAGTTTGGGGGAGGCCAAGCTTCCTTAGCCGGGGACAGGTGGCCACCTAGAAGGTGAAGGGATCATTCGGGCCTTGGTCCCATGTCACCCCACGAAATGCTGCAGGAAACAAGCCTGAGAGGCTGTGTGGTGGCTTCCCGCCTTGGGGAGCGCTTCCGTTTTGACACAACATGATGGAGAGCAGGAGGGCAAGTCCCCCACCACTACTGAACTCACTGCTTCTCCTCACTAGGTTCCTAAGCATCAAAGAGGGTGTTTTTGCTCATGGGGATGGGGAAGGTAATGTGGTGTTGCATGAACAAGTGGCAGAATATCCTAGAAGAATTCTTCTCCGGTGGGGTTTGAAGACTGACATAGATTCTCTCTGTCCCGAGTGTCCTGATTCAGAGAATCCCACCAATGCACGTTTGTTACTTTTCAGCTGGAAGCCTCTGAATCTGAAGCTGAGAAAACAGGAGGTAGTAGAAGAAGATGGCAACTTCGGAGGGAACTGAAGGCCCTGGGTAGCATCTGTGGTTCAGGCTGCCTACAGAGGCTCCCACCATGGCAAGAACACTTGTCGCCGTGGCGTGCAGTTCATCACTAAAAAATGAGCTGAGGACGTCCGCCTTCTAGGTGAGCTTTGCACTTTAGGGAGGTGGTCTTAGGTCTTAGGTCATTCCCTTCCCTTCCCCCTCCGTGCACTCTGCTCTCTGCCCCATTACTGCACTCAGTCCCACGCAGGGCACGTGGCTCCCCACACAGCCACAGGCGGGGCAGGGAAGGTGCCCCACATTTGTTCAGGGCATGAAATATCACTGCACAAGGTGGTCCCATGGCCTGTTGGTCCCATGTCCAACAGGGCCCAGCAGCCTTGGGGGAGGAGTGAGGAAGGCACCTGGTCCCCGCGGTGGGGGGCTGGGGCTCAGTGGTGGGAGAGAATCGAAGGTGACGACAACAGGGCAGCGCGTGGGGTCCAGGAGCAGAGCTGGGCAGCCCCGGCGAGGGCAGTGTGGCTTCGTGCGTGTGCCCTGGCTCTGCATTGGGATGGACGGTTTCAGGAATGTTATAACATCAACTTAGAACACGGGGACTCCAGAGACAAGAAGAGGGTGCAGACCGATGCAACAGTTCGCTGGTACAGCAACGGCGGCTAAAGAGGAATCTTTGCTTTATATCCTGAAATTCAGCACCACATGGGAAACTGCTTTATTCTGGTGAGAGCAGACACCTGAGAGCTCAGGCGTTGGGAGGTGGGCCCTGGGGTCCGGCGGCCGGGCGACCACAAGTGCCGAGGCATCTGGCTGCGGTGCACAGGCCACAGCTCGTCCTCAAGGTGCCGAGGCCTGAGGAACTGCATTTTCCCGAGAAGACCCAGGAGAGCAAGGCTCAGAGAAATGAAGGCGAGAGCCAGATACAGAGGGACTAGGAAACGTTGCCTGAAGACGGAAGGTGGCTGCCTGGAAGTCTTCCTTCCTCATTATGTGAAAGGCCATCGCGGTAATGAAATAACAGGTGTCAATCAGTCTCTGCTCCCCCACGTCTCCCCCGCCCGGAAGCCGCTGGCTTCCTAAGGGATGCACTCCTGGCCCTAACCCCAATCGCACCACCTCTGGGAAAAGGCAACCAAGGAGAAAGGCAATGAATAAAAATCAAGCTAGGAGAAGGGAGGGCCACCAACGCAGCCTCTCGACAGCACAGAAATTAGTATGACAAATAAAGGAGACTTAAATACCACTCCACTCACCCACGCTTGGAGACCCTTGGTGTCTTATTACTCGTGTGTGTGTGTGTCAGTGTGTGAGTATGTGTATGAGCGTGTGCATGCATGTGCATGAGCATGAGTGTGTGCATGCGTGTGCACGAGCATTGTGTGTGTGCATGCATGTGCACGAGCGTGTGTGTGCATGCATGTGCATGAGTGTGTGCATGTGTGTGCGTGTGTGTGCATGCGTGTGCATGAGCATTGTGTGTGCATGCATGTGCATGAGTGTGTGTGCATGTGTGTGCATGAGCATGTGTGTGTGTGCACTTGCATGAGCATGTGTGGTGCATGCATGTGCGTGAGCATTGTTTGTGTGCATGCATGTGCATGAGCGTGTGTGTATGTGCATGAGCATGTATGTGTGTGCATGTGAACATGTGTGTGCATGAGTGTGTGTGCATGCGTGTGTGCGTGTGCGTGAGTGTGTGTGTGTGAACATGTGCGTGCGCATAAGCATATGCCTCAGCATCCGTGTACATGTTTCCACAGGTAGGTTTCCCCTACATTCTTCGGTCTGCGTGGACATCAATGTTTGTATTTACTTCTTATGGTCGTGGAGGGACAGAAAAGGCTACTTTGGGCATGTCTACACTGAAGACAAGATGAATTCTGTTTGGATAGTGTGGGTTTTAACCCCTTGAAAAGAAAAGGGCTTCTGTGCAAAACTAAGTCAGAGGCTAAGAGCCTGTGGAGGCCAGCAGTTGAGCGTGTGAAAGGCGGACGTGAAGACCTGGGAGAGAAGTCCCTCTGCTTTGCTGAGTCTGCTCCGTGGTTGGAAGAACTGGAGAGATGCTCCTCGCTTGGGTGGAGCACACACGCTCGTGTGTTAGTCCGCTCAGGCTGCCCGGAGGGTGCAGGCAGAGGGCAGGAGGTCAGTCAATGGACAAACTGGGGGGAGGCTGGTGGGCTCTCCAGGCTGGCCCGGGCCTAGCTGGTGCCCCTGTTATAATGAATGACAGAAACCGTGCCCAGGAGGAAGAGGGTCCAGGCCAAGGGTGGGGGCAGGGGCTCCACAACATGGAATTGCCTAGAGCCAACACAAAGATGATGCCGACTCATGACAAAGTCTGTCTCAGGGCCTCAGCTTAGCAGGGACACTGGCTGCCTACCCCTCACCCCACCACCAAAGCAGAGAAGAGTAAGGGAAGCCAGCCACCCTTGGCTAAAAGCGGGGTGCTCTTGTCTCCCCATGGTTCCTCCCAGGGAAGCAGTGGTGGCCTTGACAGGCTCTCGGCTGGGGACGGGTGGCTCTGCAGGTAATTTGCACATGGCCGTGGAGGCTGAGGAACCCCTGCGGGCGGCTGGCCTCCAACCACAGCTCCCCTAGAACCCCCGGTGGGACCGTGCCCGGGGCGGTGCGCAGGTTGTCTCCCGGGACACTCCGTACACATACCTCTCCCTGTCCTTCGTCCCTCTCAAAAGTCCACGGTGCTCACAGTCTGAAGGGATGGATAAAAGAATACTTTCACCCTAGGCTTTATGGCAGGGCAGGTGGGGAGCTTTGGGGCCAGACAAAACTGCTTTGATCCTGACTCTGCCACTTAATGGCTGGTATCAGGGGTGAGCTACTGATCTTCACTGAGTGACAGTGTGAGGATCTGCAGGAGTAGGTAGGACAATACTTACCTTTCAAGGTTATTAAAAGGTGGGGCAATGTATTAATGGAATTAATTACATTAGCATACTCAGATAGAAAATTTATGTACATATGATTACCTCAGAGGCTGAAATAGCATGGGATAAAATTCGCCACTGTTCCTTCAAAGAGATTCGGCAAAGAGGGAACAGAGGAGAGTGCCTGACACGGACACAGGCTGTCCGCTGGAATCCCACGGGAACGGTCCCACGGGTGTCGGAAGAGACGCACTTCCATTAAGGTCTCGTGGATGCCAAGGATTTCTGCTCTTTGTGCCATGGTCACCACTGACCTGGACATTCTCATCACTGTGATGAGCATAAAAATAAATAAGGTAGAGAAAATTGACATTTACCAACTGTGTAATTAGAGGCCCGGGAAATCCGGGAGGATGAGTGAAAGCCTTTTGCAAATGGAGCGAAGCAGCCAGTTGTAAGAACTAGAAACAGTGACTTGTCTCTGTACCAGAATAAGATATGAAAACACTTTATAACAAAATGCCATAATTCCGCTGAAAGAAAAGTAAGGAAATAATTCCCCCAATACCTGAGACATGCATGTGAAATCTCTAACAATGGGGGAGAGGAGCGTAATCACGGGAGAGACGCACTGGGCCCCGGGGTGGAGCATTAGCCTGTGCACACGTCAGCTTCTCAACTCCATGCAGTCTGTGAATCAATGCTACACATAGCAAAGAGGCACAGAGCTTCTCAGGGAGCCCCACAAGCTGGTGGCCCAATGCATAGGGCAGGTAAAAACAGAAAACCCATGCTAGGCTGTCAGGGAAGAAGACTTCACCCTTTTTATGATAAGGACATGAGAAAAAATGTCACTGTAACAGAGCAAGGAAAATATGGACTATGCCTCATATCTTTTAGAAAAAATGGACTATCGATTTGGGGAAAATTAAGTTTGAATCCTTCCTAGTCTTTATCATACACAAAAAGATAACTGTGTAGACTCACATAATAGAAAAAGAATATGATAAGACCGTTGGAAGAAAAATTAAAATAATATTTGTATAATTTATGCCTTTTTGTGTAAGGTAGAAAGCACAGAGATGTAAAAGAGATTAATTAAGAGATTATGCAGTTAGAAGTTAAGGTCTTCTGTCTAAAAGTCCCCATTAACAAAATTAAAACAAACAACAGTCTAGAAGATGCTTGCAACATGTACGTTTAACAACAGGGTAATGGTCATAATGCACAAAGTGCTCCTAAAATCCCCTTAAAAAGGCAACTCTGACCCACATAGATACACTCAACTGATCTGTGACAAAGGAGCAAAGACAACACAATGGAGCAAAGACGGTCTCCTCAAGACATGGGGCAGAACAAATGGACATCCACATGCAAAAACAGTGGATCTAGATGGACCCTTGACAAAAGTTATATCAAAATGGATCAGAGATCAAAATGTAAAACCCTAAACTGTAAAACTCTGGGAAAACCAGATGGCCTAGGGCCTGGAGATAACTTTGTAGATATAACAGGAAAGGCACGGTCCCTGAAAGGAATAACTGACAAGCTGGATTTCATTAAAATTAAAAACTTCCACTCTGAGAAAGACACTGTAAAGAGAATTAAAAGCCAGCCACAGAGTGGGAGGAAAGATCTGCAAAAGATACAGTACACAAGACTTTTATCCAAAATATATAAAGAACTCTTAAATTTAATATGAAAACAAGCAACCTATTTTAAAAATGGGCAAAAGTCTTGAACAGAGATGTCACTGAGAAGGGATGCAGATGGAAATGACCATATGAGAAGATGTTCCACATCTGATGTCACTGGAGAACTGCAATTTAAAACAACGAGATACCACTATACACCCAGGAGATTGGCCAAAATGCAAAACCATGACAACACGAAATGCTGACGAGGATATGAGCAACAGGAGCTCTTAGACATGACTGCTGGGAACACAACATGGTGCAGCCACTTTGGAAAACAGTTTGGTGGTTTCTTACAAAACTCAACATAGTCTTACCATATGGTCTAGCAATCATCCTCCTTGGTATTTACACAAATGAACAAATGAGTTGAATACTTACGTCTATACACACAACCTGCAAAACCCTGTACAGCCATGATTATAACAGCTTTATTCATAATTGCCAAACTTAGAAGCGACCAAGATGTCCTTCAGTAAATGGATAAACTGCCACATCTAGACTATGGAATATTATTCAGCACTAAAAAGAAATGAGCTATCAAGACAAAAAAAAAATCATACAGGAAACTTAAATTCATTACAAGTGGAAGAAACCAATCTGAAAAGGTTACATTCTGTGTGATTCCAACTCTCTGACATTCTGGAAAAGGCAAAACTATGGAGACAGTAGAAAGATAGTGGTCACCAGGGGGTGGGAGGAGTGAGGGATGAGTAGCAGATCACAGAGGATTTTTAGGGCAGTGAAAATACTCGGCGTGACACTGTAGTGATAGATGCGTGTCATTAAACATTTGTCCAGACCCATAGCATGTATAGGTCCAGGAGTGTCACAGCGGACCCTAATGTAGCCCATGGACTCTGCGTGATTATGGCGTATCCGTGTGGGTTCATTGATTGTAACAAATGCACTGGGGGAGGGTTGCTGATAGTGGAGGAGGGTGTGCATGTGTGGGGCAGGGGATATGGGAACCCTCTGGGCCTTCCTCTCAATTTTCCTATGGATCTAAACTTCTCTAAAAAAATAAAGTCTTAAAAAATTAAAGAGTGGGGCAGGGAGAGAAAGAGGAAACAATGATGCAGTAATCCAGGACATAATGTTAGCTACTACTCAGTGAGGACCTACTATCCTATTTGCCAGGCGCTGTGCAATCCTTAACTATGTGATCTTGGTAAAGTAATTTCGCCTCCGTGCCCCTTAGTGTGTGCATCTGCAAAGTGGAAGGTGATGATTATTCTATTTCATTTTTGAGGATCCAATTAAGTAAGGTCTATCAAGGCCTCAGCACTATGACTGGGTCATAGGAAGTATCCAGAAGATAGTTATTACATTCTTTTTATGAAAAATGTATAAAAATACAATGCCATCTGTAGAAGAGTAGAACTCATGACAGTAATCGCAGAAGAGATCCAGATGAGCAATGCACACGTGAAAGATTATCCAGTCCACTGATCACAATGGAAATGGGATGAAAGCAACAAGGACGTATTTTTCACGCATCACATTGATAGCAGTGTAAAAGGACTGACCGTATCCAGTATGGCTAGGATGCGGGAAGATGGCGCTTTCCACGGGTGTGGTGGGAAAGTAGGTGGGCAGTGTTTTGGCCGACACTATGGTAATAGCAGCCCTCACCTGTGAGCACTCATGCATTCCTGTTCACGGGGCTCCGGAGAGAGAGCTGTTCAGTGTGCTGGACATTTAATAAGTTCTCCAAGGAGAAGACCCTATCATCTGCTCTATACTCAGGGGCGCATGAACCAGGGCAGCCAGCAGGCTGGGAGAAATAGATATGCAAGAGTTTCTGAGTCTCAGCTTTTCCTTAGCTGCCTTCCAAGCTCTGTTTTTTTGGAAAGTAAAATATGTTTGTTATGGTGTCATTAATAGAAGTGATTTTTCTGTTCTTTCTATGTATTCTTGGGTCCCCTTGAGAAATTTGCCCCCATATCAATAAAAGTTACCTAATCACTTGTCTTCATTCTTACATGCTTTTTATTATTTTCAGCCTCCGACTCTAGAAGTGCATAGGACAATGGCAGTGGAATAGCTTTTCTTAGTATCCAGGAGCTCCACGGTATCTCTTCTGTGCAGCTTGACAGCCTCAGGATCTGCTGATGGTTGCCAGTGGAACATGGAAGATGAGGCTGGATGATGAAAACATGCTCTGGGCTTCATTTTGATAAAGACACTACTTTTGAGATGAGCTAGCCTATACATTTAGGGGTCTGTATTGTAAGTCTGCAGCGCTATGCAAGGGACTCACCTCCGTGCTCACCTCCCTGGTTTTAAACCAGGAGCCACACTGGGGATGCAAAGAGGCACACAAAGAAAAAGGAGGTCTTTAATGGGGCATACAGCAGGTGATTAACATACAAATGGCTCACAGTTCCTCTTCCTGAGCCTTTGAACCACCCCCATGGCTCCAGTGGTTCACAGCCTCCCGTCCATGCTTGCATTCCCGCATTTCAGAACTTGATATTCACCTGCTGCTCACGCAGGAAACACTTAAGGTACTGATGTGAAAACACACACACACAAAACACCAACTTATGGAAACTTCACTTTCAAAACATAAATTTCTCTCTGTGTACGTATATATACATATACACACACAGACATGTATATATATATATTTTTTTTTTTCATAGAATGTCACTTGTAAGAAATACACCAAATCATCAAATCATCACCAATGGATTATCAAGATAGTGAGATGTGGGTAAATCAGTTTTTCTTTCTTTTACTTCCAAATTCCCAATAGTAACTTTATAATGATCAAGAAAAAAATGAGTTCAGAAATAACAGCACCAACAAACGACTGTCAGTGTGGACGGGTGCGTGCAGACTGGACACGCCCCGCTCTGTCCCCCACGGGCCCTTGGCTGTTGTCCCAGCAAGCCCATGTCCTGGGCACCTTCAGTAAACAAACACCTTCATCTCTCCACGCAGCAGTGGAATGACATCTGATGCGACAGGCAGGGTGTCAGTTTCAACCCACTTCCTTCATAAATGCTGTATACGTCATACCCGCATGATCATCACAAGGGATCAGGAAAGAGTAGTACTGCATTTTGAATGTTTAAGCAGAAGTCTGAGTTGTTTTCCTTAATTGCTCCTTAATTAATTTATTTTCTAAAGATTTTATTTATTTATTTGATAGAGAGAGAGTAAGTGAGCAGGGAGAGGAGCAGAGGGAGAAGGAGAAGCAGGCTCCCCGCTGAGCAGGGAGCCTGACTTGGAGCTCCATCTCAGGACCCCGAGATCATGACCTGAGCTGAAAGCAAACATTTAACCAATTGAACCACCCAGTTGCCCCATTTTGCTCCTTAATTTATAATGAAATTTGGGTTAACAATTCAGTTAAATGTCAGCATTTGAGTCCTAGTTGATTCAGAAGTTATCATTTGAGCAGGCTAAAGCTTTTCTTTGCTGAATAGATCCATTATTCAAACAAATGCCGTGGTAACAATGTAGGAACTCAACTTCAATGAGATTCAAAGAGTAAATGTTTTAAATACTTGGAAAAACAACATTCAAA
The DNA here is from genome assembly GCF_004348235.1 of Phoca vitulina. Taxonomy (NCBI): domain Eukaryota; kingdom Metazoa; phylum Chordata; class Mammalia; order Carnivora; family Phocidae; genus Phoca; species Phoca vitulina. The sequence continues at coordinate 4,283,279 of NW_022589720.1, forward strand.
ATAATTTTACAAAGTCCGCAAACGCTATAAAAGTACTTGTGGGTTTATAGCTACACGAACATCTATACACATACCTAAGTGTATGTGTGTATAATGTGGTAATACATATGAAATTACACATAAAATAATCATAAAAATAATATTTGGTTATATATATATATATGTTTAAAGATTTTTTCACTTATTTTAGAGAGGAGAGTCAGCATGAGCCCGGAGAGGAGCAGACTCCCTGCTGAGTGAGGAGGCCGACACAGGGCTCGATCCCAGGACCATGAGATCACAACCTGAGCTCAAATAAAGAGTCAGATGCTTAACCGACTGAGCCACCCAGGTGCTCCCGGTTATATGTACAATAGTTTGGATTAGGCATCACTCCTAATAGTTTTCTAGAATCACATAATGTTACAATTAGAAAGGACTTTTTGGAGACATTTAGTTTGGCACTCAGATGCATTTTTTCCTTTTTTAATTTACTTGAATTAAGGTACAGATATAATGGTGCTACTCACATCTGCTGGATGGTCAGCAATTCCATTGTCCTGTGTGTTTTATTTTGTCATGACAACCATGTTGTCTAGTAAGCAAAAACAGGAACTTACAAAGGAGAACATAACCATCTGGAAATACATTTACATGAATAGCTTTGCTCCAAACCCCTCGCGCTTGCTCTTACCAGGAGGTTTTCTGGACGGGGCGAGAGACACGGCGCCACCAGGGTGAGGAGGCAGCGAGGGGCTCCTGGTCCCCTGGCTTCCACTCCCCCAGGCGACAATCTGCTCTGCACCTGCCACCATCATGAGGATGACACTTTTCCCCAAACACAGGAAAGGAAAAGGCGAGGGACTGTTCGCCATTTCTTATGTTTTAAGAACAAGAGGTTTACTTAAGACAAAGAATCTCCTGAACCCTTTAGAGCTTTCTTCCCTCTGGTGCCAAATGTGATATTCCATTACATAACCGGATGCCAAATCTGTTTCTTTTCCTCCTCTAATACATTTTTCAGCTTCATCCTTTCGGAAAGGGAAACTGCAAAGACTAGCCCTGGAAGCCTCCAAGGTGCGCAAGAAGCCCCCTGGGAGTGTTTATCAAAGGACAAGGAGGGTTTGCAGGGCATGCTTCTCTAAGCCTCGGGCAGAATGAGGAGATGCCGGGTTTATTATTCTGATTTCGCACAGGGTGATGCAAGATTGAAAACAAATGCTCCCATTCCGTGTGGGTGATAAAAAAGAAAACTTTTTTATAAAGGGATTATTAAAATTCAGAGACACCAGATGCCTCCAGCAAATTCCATCAGGGGAGTTCTGGTGAGAGGGCTTTCATTTGCAGAGTTTTTCAAACAAGGAATTTTCATTTTCAACTTTAGTAGAAAAGTATTATATCCCTATTTCTCAATATGAAAAGATGGTACTTAGGAAGGTTTATGTATATACACAAATTAGGAAATATATATTCATTGATTTCAGTATTCTGTTTCAGAAGTTATATAATTACAATTAGCCATCCCAGTAATATTTTTTTCTATAAAGGAAAAATAAAAGACTTCATTTCATGTTTTTTTTTTTTTATCGGACCCCAAGGAAATAAAACAGTATTTTCTATTAGAGGAATATAGTTTGATAAACTCAACCAGAGATCTTGATACTTTTCATTATAAAGTTCCCAAAGGAAAAGCCATATGGATATATGAAGAATAAATACATAAATACCAAGATCTGGAAAGTAGAGTGCGATAGTGGTTATCCTTTTATCTTGATGCACATATCGATAGGTTTGAGGGAGAAAATATACACACACATATTTCCACAATTAATTAGTTGTTTGGACTTTATCAGTTCCCACCGAAATCATCATCATCATCTTAATTCAAGTCTAGGGGAAGAAAATTCTGTTTTATGCAAAACATATGATTTCTTGTCCCAGGAAGAAAATCTTGGTCCCATAACAATAGGTGTCCCAGCTGATTATCCTGCTTATAAAGAATTCCAGGAGTGGCACTAAAGTTGCAACTTAGAATTTGAAGGTAGAGGTTTGAGTCTCTTCTGCTGCGTATCAGCTGTGTGGGTCAGGCTCTTTGTCTGAATCTCTTCCCTTGTAAATTGGTGGGATAATAAGTATCAGATGAGCAACAAGTTAAGTAGTACATACAGAAAGCTCTGTCAAGTTCATCTCCAGTTAGAAGACAGGGATTATTTGAATCCCAGGATGTGGAGACTGGGATGAGGACCCGGAATCAGGGATCCAGGTCCAGGTGACTTGGAGGAGACATCCATGAGTGTAGCTATGAGACTGGACTGAACACAGAGGTCAGCCGTCTGAGAGCTCCAGAAGGTAAATGGTACCAGGTAGATGGTGAGGAAGACCAGAATTCAGAGTTCCACTTAAACTGATGGCAACCTCATTACTTCTTGTAGCCAGAAACCCAGCATAGGCACCAGGGTGGACAAAGAGATTTCCAGGAGAAATTTTCTAGTTCAAGTTCAAGGAGCAACAAACATGTCTCCTGGAGGGACAAAGGCAATGGGCCCACAGGAGCCTGATCTATGAGGGAGAGCACCTTCCTCATTGAGCAGAGGAGTGTTGACCTTGGAAGGTGCGTGAATATCTTTGTTTCCTTGTTTTATGTCCTTGCTTCACTTGGCCTTAATTGTGGGCATCATCTTGGGAAGTACACAGCACAGAAGGATAAATCAACTCTAGGTTTTCAGGATTCCAAAGGGGAATTTTAAGGAACTAGAGAGAACAGAGAAGATTTTGGGAAGAGAAGACTGTGGAAAAGCAGCCCCAGGAGTGGTTCACTTATTCCAGGGCTCAGCCTCTAGGCACACGCACGGGTCTTACCTAAAGCAGCACATGAGAGAGTGTAAGAATTGAACTCAGGGTTGTGTCCCTGCCGAGGTCCTAGACTCAGTGTCACTCACACACACGGCTTCGGATCCTAACAGTGCTACACAGGCCGTGAGAACGGAACGGACACTCAAACCACGGCCAAGGAGGACTGGATGTGACTGACAGCCTAGACAGTGACTGCTTACTGGAGCAGGGCTGAAAGAAATTCCTAGATCTCAGGTGGACCCCCTCCCGCCCAGGGTGTCACGTCAGCAAACCAACACATAGATAACTTTCGTGCCTCCATAAATGCCCACTTGGCCAGAAACAGTATAACCACTCAGCCAGTCCCCAGTTGCCAAGCCAACTCTGGGCTCTACATTGACTTCTTTGTCCTTATTCTTTATCCCGTAAAAGCTTCCCCCCTTCCGTGCCGTTGTGCAGTTCTCTGAATGGAGACCTCCCACTCTATGAAGTGTTGCGTGAAATTTGATTGTGTGACAGAATTGTCTTCTTTAATCATTTTGTAAAAACAGGGAATAACAATATTCTCCAGAGGCTTTAAAAAAAGACTCAAAAAGTTCAATGACATAATATTCAAAGTGCCCAGAATACAATCCAAAATTACTCAGCACATGAAGAACCAGAAATGCATCACTTACATGGCAAGAGGCATGCAATAAACATCAAGGCCAAAACGGCACACATGTTGAAAATATCTGTCGAAGACTGACTTTAAAGCAGCTTTTATAAAATCCTCCAAGATTGGCAAGCATTGTTCAAACAAATGGAAAGATAAAAGGTCTTAGCAGAGAAGGGGAAGACAGAAAAAAAAGAAACAGATGAACAAGAAACAGTATGTGGTCCATTAAATGTTCTTCATTGACCTGAGGAATGTTTACAAAGCGTTACTATCTGAGAGAAGCAAGAAGCAGAAGAGGCTGTGTATGAATTTGCAAATGAAGCCCACGTAGCCTGCCACAGTATTCGTGACTGAGGTGTGTGAAAGGATCTTGCACATAAGTATATGTGACAAGATTTTATTTTATTTTTTTAAAGATTTTATTTATTTATTTGACAGAGAGAGAGAGCACAAGTAGGGTGAACAGGAGAGGGAGAAGCAGGCTCCCCACTGAGCAAGAAGCCCGATGCGGGGCTCGATCCCAGGACCCCGAGATCATGACCTGAGCCGAAGGTAGACGCTTAACCAACTGAACCACCCAGGTGCCTCCACGTGACAAGATTTTAATGGAACACGTAGAACATAACTTATTTTTAAGATATCATAAAGATACAAAAAAGACATAGACACATAGACAAAGAATGCATATATGGACAAATGTAAAAAATGATTTGCTCTTCTTAAATGTCTTTTAATTCCATAGAATATCTCCAATAAAGTATTTTTCCAGTCTCTTCCCCTCGGGCATGCTTGCATCAGTAAGAGGGTGAGGCCCACCTCAGAGAATTATTAAGAGAATACAATCTGCTCTCCAGTGTGAACATGTGTGGTGAATTCCGCGACCACACACAGAGCTTCAAAGAGCACCCCATTCCCATCACATTGTCTTTGGATCCTCAAAAATGCCAATACCAGTTTAGTGCTGCACCTCTTGTAACTCAGATAAGTTAAATCAATCTTCAATTAAATCAGATGCTTATCACCCTGATCTCTCCTGCACTTTGGGAAGTTCTCTGTGGTTAGCAAAACAATGGCCCCTAAGGATGCCCACATTCTCATCCTAAGAACCTGTGAGTATGTTAATTTACACAGCAAAAGGGACCATGCAGACATGCTTATGATGACAAATGTGGCATCCCTAGAAGCTGGAAAAGAGGAGGAATGGATTCTCCTCCTCCAGAGGGAGCACAACCTGGCCAACACCCCGATTGTAGCCCAGTTAAAGCTCTGACCTCCAGCATCGTAAGATAATAAGTATGTGTTTAAATTTACGGTGATTTGTCACAGCAACCATAAGAAGTGAATACAGTGCCCTTGGGAATTCCCGATGACCTTCCTCTGTTCTCTCCATTCCGAGGGCCCTAATATGGCTGACCTGTCTGCTCACCTGTCCTCAGCTATCTGATGCTTCTGCTTTCTCTCCATCTCAGTGTCTGCCCTACATTGGACAAGGTCCCTCTTCTGTCATTGCCCAAAGCACTGGCAACATAAGGTAATAAGTGTAGAGATTTTACAGCCCTTTCATGGCTAGCAGAGGATCATTCTGGAAAGAAAACCATTTTGTTTGCATGCTGGGATGGACCGAGTTCGAGCTAGTGTTTCCTGAGATTTTGGTCCTCGGAAATGCACTGGCAGGAGTGAGTTCTTTTCCTGATGGTATCTTGTGGGTGGGTTTGGGCTCCTCTCTCTCCCCAGCCCTTCTGAACCCTTTCCTCTCATGTCCACACCCCTCCTCTCATCGATCCTAGAAACTCAAAATTATTATTCCCTTGTCATCATGCAAAAGAGCCTGGGCTTCAGCTCCTCCTTGAGATCGTGCTCTATGTTCCCAGATGGGACCCAACGAGATCATTCATTTACTTCATTCCACTTGAAGTAGGGTTCCACCGCTGCGGGACCACCGCTGTTAATTTTTATCTTCTGTAGATTTTTTATTTCAATATTCTTGCGGTAAAATGGCACTCCTTTTTTTTTTTTTTTTAATTCTTTTGCTTTGTTTCTTTCTTTCCTTTTATGAATCCTGAATAGGTGAGAAAGTGATCCCAGGAGAGGCAAAGAATGGTTGAGCCAGTGTGGCACCTGGATCGTACCATGCTCGACTCCAATAATTTCTTCAAAGTATTAGTGAAATCGTTTCTAGATGTCCTTCAGGTTAAGGTACCAGAGGAGTTAGATACTCAGCGCTACCCAAATTGTTTCCTTAGCAGACAAATTCTGATGATGTCTAACACAGCTTCTGAGAGCTGAGAAAATCCATCTCCCAGGTGGTGCCGAAGACATCACAGATAACACAGGAGCACAGATGCCTTCTTATTTCCCCATTTGAAGAGATGACATTCAGATGGGGCCCAGTGGAGACATGGGACAAAGGAAAGACCGACTCAGAAGAGGAGCACATTGCTCTGTTCTTAACTTTCCCTGCCACTAAGGCGGTCCCTGCATGGTCACATACAGAGCCTTTCATGTCAAGGTTCAGAAGTGGCTGCTAATTCAATGTCACGGGGTTTTTCCTGTATCCCACCCTGCTCCCCTGGAGGGAGGCCTGGGAAGTGGTGGAGGGTGGGGGGCACGGCCCAGCCTATGATGGGGCACTTCCATGGGAAGGAGGTACAAAGAGAGAATACGCCACACTCAATAACACCCAGAACCCTGACATGGGGATTGAGTAGAAATGCCATCAAGCTGCCTGAGGAACAAGGACCACAGGTGGATATGCTGGAGGGACAGTGAGATGGGAGAGGCCACCGCCAGCAGCATCCCTGGCACTGATAGGATCAGATTAACTTTCCCCCGTGATAGTGGGACTGATGGAAGCATTGATGTAATCAACGATATTAAAACATGTGGACCTTCAGGAGAAATCCTACCACGAAATCAGTGTATCCTTCTGCCTGTTCTCTGGTGCTCTGCTTGACTGTGTGCTCTGTGGACAAATACCCAAATACAACACTCCCTCATGGTTGGGAGCAAGGCCTCTAACAGTGAGGTCTGGGACTTGCTCGTCCCCAAGACATGGAGCTCACACCTCTGCATGCTCTCCATAGACATCTTTCAAATAGACCTAAATACAAAAAAATATGCATCCACTGACGATCTGCCCCATTGAAGACATAGTCCTAGTGCTTTGGGGTGTACAGGGCTGAATACGAGTATCCGTGTACAGGAACACACATGCCAGGAGTGATGGGGCCTCAATCCGCTCAGGCTGCCATGACAGAATGCCACAGGCTGGCGGCTGAAACAACAGACATTTGTGTTCTCACCGTCCTGGAGGATGGAAGTCCAAGATCGAGGTGTGAGTAGGTTTGGTTCCTGGTGACAGCTCTCCTCCTGGCTTGCAGAAGGCTGCTTCTTGCTGTGTCCTCGCATGGCTTCTCTATGCACTTGGAGAGAGAGAGAGAGCAAGTGCTCTGGTGTCTGTCACTTTTTATAAGGACACCAATCTTATCAGATTAGGGCCCCACCCTTATAACCTCACTTAACCTTAGTTAGGCCCAAATACTGCCACACTGGAGGTTAGGGCTTCAACATGATAATTTGGGGGGAACAAAATTCAGTCCATGTCAGATGGGAACCAAAAGGAAAAAAAAGTATCAATTATTACTTTCTTACCATGATTTGGTACAAAATGCAGGAATAGGCTGAAATGAACCTAGCTTATTAAAACTCCCAGTATTCTGAAAAAGGAAAATGCCCCTATTATGAACATGTCAAATAAGTTGTCTAAAATGAAGAGAATCATTATAATTTGAAACATAAATCATCACAATCATAGCCTTTAAGAGTTTCCTTGGCATTCCGTCCTGGGATATCTCAAAGGTGATGAAATATGAAATTAAGCAGAGCTTATTAAGATCAACCATTTTTATCATATGACCTTTTCATTTCAAAATGTAGATGCACATAATAAATAAGTTTTCCAGCATCTATGACTGCTCCGAGGTTTCCACCTCTCTGAAAGAAACCAAGCTAATTAGACGTGAAATATCAACTGGTGAGCAATTACAGCCTGACCAAAAAATACCCCAGTGACTCTGTGCATTTGACAAATTTATGACTTAGGCAAATATCAAGGTTGTGTCTATGTCATGAATTCAGAAACAGCAGTAAAACTGGTCATCACCAACATTAAATCTGCTGCTATCTACTTTTATTTGGTTGGTAATAAGTACACAGGAACATTTTTTTGTCAGTTAGATTTCTCTGCATATTTCTAATTTTTCTATTACCTCTCCTCCCCAGCTTTGGAAAGGAAAAGCTTAAGGAAAAGCATGATTTCTTCTGTGTAATGACCTGACAGAGTTCAATTCCCCCAAATAAAAGAATAAATACCTAAAAATCAGAAGCTCTATATTCTGGAAGGTTAATAAACCAAAGACCTAAAATCAAATGCTGGCTGTTTTGCCTTTTATGTATATAATATTTTGGTAATTCTTACCCAGTCATAGGAACAGGTAGGGATTTTGACTGTTGTCTTCTCTTGGAGCTGCAGCTTGAGCAGAGGTGGTTTGTTTGGGAGGAGATCCCAGGACGTTGAGTGGTGAGATGGAAGGGGGGTTCTATCCGCGTGCTGCTGGGCTCTCTCCACTGCAGGACGGTGCACAGACATGCTGCAGATGCCCAAGGCTGACATGGACACGCCTCGGAATCGTTCCTCTGGAGAAGCAGACATTCCCTTTGGATTTCAGGTTCCCCCAGAAGAATTTCCCCCCAACATTTCCCGGCTGCCCTGCTCACACTGAAAAAATCACACTGCCATTCCAAAAAACAAGCAGGCAAGCAAAAATGCCACCAAATAAAACAAACACACACACATGCAAAACTGAGGCAAAGAGGTGAAGCAGGATCCTGTGGTGGGACCCTGACAGCTTGTATGGGAACTGTCCATCTGCTGCACCCAGAATCCATGCAGGGACATGACAACATGACATGGGCACCCAGAGCTCCATCCCCACCGGCACCACTGGTAGACACTCATGGTCACATTAAAGCTGCTCTGTCTTCATCTGCATAGTGGTGGCTGTCCATAGACTATTAAATTAAAGACATAAAATGATCCAGCTATTCCACTTCTGAGTATATAGCCAAGAGAAATGAAGGCCAAAGAGAACTTTGTATGCCCATATTCTTGGCAGCATGATTCACAATAGCTAAAAGATGAAGCACCCAAAGATAGATGAATGGATAAGCAAAATGTGATATATGCACACAGTGGAATATTATTCAGCCTTAAAAAAGAAGGAAGTTCTGTCACATGTTGCAACATGAATGAGCCTTGAGGACATTATACTCAGTAAAAGAAGCCAGTCACACAAAGACAAATACACTCTGATTCTACACCAGTGAGGTACGTACAGTAGTCAAAATCATAGATACAGAGAGTAGAGTGGTGGTTTCCAGGGACCGTGCAGTTGGGAGTCATTTAATAGATTTGAAGTTTCAGTAGATAAGAGTTCTGGGGGAGGATGGTGGTGATGGCCACATAGCAACATGGACTTGCTGAGGCTACTGAACTCTACACTTCAAAGAGCTACAATGGTAACTTTTATGTTTGTGCATGCCTCCGCAATAAGAAGGAAAGACATAAAGGAGGAGAATTATGGGAAATGCTACAATCTCTGCTGCTGTGTGTGGTCTCAGGCAGTAAATGGAATTTGTCAGCTCCCTTCTCCATCACCCATTCTAGACTCCCACAATTTTGAATCCATACCTCCCGTCTTGAGGGGTATGATTCTTTATTGCATTTCTCTTCCTAGCTGTGGTTGCTCATCCACTGTCACCATGGGGCACAGAGGCAGGAAGAAGCATCTCAATGACTCCCTGATCTCAGATATTCTCCCTGAAGGTCTCTTGAGCAGAAACGCTAGCTCATGGTGATGATAAGGGTCACCTGCCTTTGCCAGTATGGTAGCTCCTTTCTTTATTTACTGGTTCATTAATCTTTAAATTCCTTTCAGGGTCATGCCAGCTAATCCTCTCAAGTCAAGTGTTTGTGTTTTCTGGTTTCACAAATAAAGGTCTGGTTGGTAACGGTCAGGGAAGGCTATGTGCCCAACAAATCTGAATTCTTCAGTCTTGCTATCCATAGGATCCTTGGATTCAGAGATCTTTAGTAATGGCCCGGGGATGAAAACAGACATGGGGTACAGTCCATGGATCAGGAAGTATTGGAATTTGTTTCATATGGAAGTTGCAATTTTGTGGACATTAAGATCATCTGAATGGTTCGGGAGAAGGAGGACCTGGGGAAAGAAAGAAGGTGCACAAATAGGAAGGTAAGAGAGTTTTAAGTTTTGCACATTTTTATTGGTATTACCTAAAGAATTATTCTGGGAGCAGTTCTAGAACTGAAATTGCATCTGTTTCATAGGATACTTGCGATTTTGTTCCTAAGTTCTGTTCTAGTTTTCTCTCAAATAAACGAGCTGTTCATGTCAAATGTTCCCCAAAGTAGGCACTATAATTCCAACTTGTATTTCATGAAATAGGCCATCTAGAGAGATGTGTGCATGTGTTAATCAAATAACATAAGCCCATGAAACAGTTGATATCTACTATAAACTGACATATAGGTATAGATTCAACCTGCAAGGACATCATGCAGCACCATTCAGTGCAAATGATGCATCTGAAACCACGTGTCTCTAGAATTTACCCAAAGAGCAGTCATCATCAACTGAGGCTTTCTAAACCCTAACTTCGGGAAATGCAACTAAGCAAAGCAGCTCTTAGTACACAGAGACAATGGTAAGAATGTCCTTATAAAATTCTGAAAAGAAAAACCTTGTTGAAATGTATTCCCACATGCTGGTTTGAGAAGATTTCCAAACACACCCTACCCAGAGCCAGGCTTGAGTGATGGAAATATTGGTTCCATGCCTTGTCAATATATCAGGCTGGCCAAGTAGTTCACAAGAGTGCCCTGTGTTAGGAGTTAGAAGCCTAGGGACCAAAATAAACCCAAAACTGAGAGGATCCATGAAGGATGACACTGATTTCGTCATTGCAAGCAAGGTGGCCCTGAGCCCGTGGAAATTCAAGGGTTCTCAAATGTCCCATTGTTACCAAGTCAAGGGTTCTGGTCTATGGCAGCAAAGATCATGGCCAAATCTTCGTGGAGCCCCACTGGTTAAAGCGCACGGGCCAAGTACCACCAGGGATACACCTACAGCTGAACGTTAGGGTTATGGAGCCAGCTGGACATTAATAAGAAGGAGCCGGGAGGGACATACAGGATTTGGGCTTGCTCTGAGTGATTCTGAAGAGGGTTGAGGAAAGTGGCATGGAATTCTGAATTGAATATTGTCAAAAAGTGGAGATAACTTGATGATTGGGTATCTTAAGTTTTATCTAAGAGAAGGTAGACCAGAGCTTTCACTGGTTAGAATCACTCATGTTGAGAGAGGATGTGTAGAGAGGTTTTAGGTAGGAGAGGAGCATTTATCTTTGTCTGGTACCCTATGTGGTCTTGGAGTGGCCTTGTCCACAAATTATTTATAATCTTGGACCATTCTTTAGGCTCACTTAGGAACATCGCAGTTCAGCTGCCAACAAGGCTGTTTTTCACTTTCTTGGGATCTATACTATATTTTATTTTATTTTATTTAGGACAAAGAGAAGTTGATTCTTTAAGTTACTCACACGAACAGAATTCTTCCTCAAATAGTCTTTGGGATTTTCCTTTCTTGCAAAATTAACAGTTATCATTGAAGGGGTGCAAATGTGTCCAGGGCAAATGCCAAAACACTATTTCATAATTTCACAGTGAAAAGATTTTTGTAAAACACTGGGGATTAAGAATGTGTCTAATTATAAAGAAAGTGAGCTGTGAACATGAGCATTTTATTCTTCACAGGTACGCACAGAGACCAAGTTCTCGCAGCTAAATGATGCACGTGACAAAGATGATGAGGGAACGTGCCTTGGCCTGGATTATACAGAATTGTTCCTGAGTTTTTTAATAGCAGTCCCTGGACATGATTCAAGGTATGATGATTCTTTGAGACTTTTCCAAATTCCATAATTCACTGGAAAAGCACAGCACTTTCTCTTCACCTTCCTGTAGATCAACTTGGACTATAATTTCTCATCAAACTCATTCACATATTTTCTCTCAATTGTATTTCCCTAAACATGACCCTTTGACTCCATACTTCAAATACCCGGGACGTCTGTTAAAAGTACACATAGTTGGGCCCTTTCTCAACCCTGTTATGTGATAATCTCTAGAGATAGAGTCTTGACATTTTTAAAAGGTCTTCCAGGTAATTAGAAGATACATCAAAATTTGGGAACCTTAACTTTATATGATACAGTACCTGTGGAAAGTTGGACAGCCTAAGACAAGGCTGGACCCAGATTGAATTTGAAATTTAAATTTTGGGCTCTTTCTATGAAGGATTTTCTCTACATCCCTTGTTGGGGCCCCCATCTTGTCCCCAGGTCCTTGGAGCCTCTTTATATTTTACCCTGAACACCCCCAAAGTTTTCCACCCGATTTATGTCTCCACTGAAAGTCATTATTTTTTTCTGCGCCCAACTTCCAGGAACCTATGGCAGACGTTAATGGTGGACAACTACTCTTCACCTGAGAATGGCTAGTTCTGATAAAAACAGGCAAGGAAACCAATATTGCCTTAAATTGAACCCTTTCTGACCGAGGGAACTTTTCAGAAATTTGAATTGCATGCTAAGGGGAACAAGTAAATTGCCTGAAGTCGGCTTCAGCTGTGATTTTAAGTTCACAGCACACAATGCCCTCCCCACGGGTGGCTATTTCATAGGGAAAGATCTAGTAGCAGTAATTCTGCTGTTTGCTGAGATCTCAGACGTCTGTAATCCCAGGGATTCCTCCTGGTCTCTGTGCCTGTTCTCACACTGAGCTGTACTGCTGAGCATCATCTGTGGGGACGTATTAGTGACAGTGAACCACGGATGCATGTGTGGCTTCCTTGTGCTGCTCTGGGAACTTTCCACTCCTTAGAGAGACGGCATATGTGGCCCTCAGAAGAAGAAGCACATCTCAATTGTTCACTGATAGAGTGTGCATCTCCCCATTCACCTCCCTATATGAAGGCACCAGGCTGGGGAAAGCTAACTCACGGGTGGTTGTATGGGAAGCTCGGACCTATTTGACCAGACTCACTTCTGCTCTGGTCCCCAGGGAGCCACCTGTGGGTCTTAAGGAGTATGATTATTCAGACATTCCTGATCCAAAAGCCAGTGAATTTGTCTGACAAGGGGACACATTCGCTTTCATGACCTAGATGAACTTTCCAAAATTGTATTTCTTTTTCTTATATATGTCATGCTGCATTGTCTACACTGTTTATGACTGATGAATATTATTTTTTCTACCCATACCAATGTCTTAGAGTTTCCTAACAGATTAGCTTCCATTTTTCCAATTTTATTTCCCTCCCTTGCCACACATGCAGTCCACGTGCCCATGGGTGTTTTCTCACTTGCCAAAAAGAGTGAATTTTTTTTTTTAAGATTATATTTATTTATTTGAGAGAGTGAGAGAGCACAAGCGAGGGGACTGCAGGCAGAAGGACAAGCAGATTCTCTGCTGAACAGGGAGCCCGACGCAGGGCTCCATCCCAGGACCCTTGGATTATGACCTGAACCGAAGGCAGACACTTAACCGGCTGAGCCACCCAGGCGCCCCTAAAAAGAGTGAATATTCTTATTGCACATCGGAATAGGTGTGTGTGGCTTCACGCTACCTCCCCCAAAGAGCAGAGAGATGACGGGCTGCCCTTTAGTTCAGCCTTTGGGATTGCCCACAGCTGGTAAGTTGTCACTGTTCCCAGTGACATGGACCCATCTTGATCCATTCTCCAGCAATAAGATACCTTCCTGCAGCTGGGCCTGGAAAGTGCCTAGAGATGGGTTCATTCTAATGCTAGCCCAGGTGTGGCCGCCAGCCTCCAAGACCGTCTGCAGTGAATCTCAGCTCCTTGCTGTGACACCCATTTCACACCGGGGTTGGGCTGCGTGGCCAGGAGCGTAAGGTGGAGGGAATGATGTCACTTCCCAAGGTGGGTCATACAATGATGTTGCTTTTCATAGCAGTACTCTCTCTCTCTCGTCCTCCCTTAGCTTGCTCACTCGGGAACACCAGCTGCCATGCTGTGAACAGCCGTAGGAAGAGACTCATGTGGCAAGCCACTGAAGTCTCTGACCTATAGCCAGCAGCACACTGAGACCTGCCAACAATCATGTGAGTGGGTCTGGAAGCAGCCCCAGCTGAATCGTGAGATGACTTCAGCCACCGCACCCCCCCCACCGCCATAGATCAAATGCAACCACACAAAAGAACCTTAGCCAGCAGCACCTGGTTAAACCAATCCTGGAGTCCTGGCTACAGAAAGAGTGAGGTAGCAGCTGTTTAAGCCTCTCCGTTTTGGGGTGATTTGTTATATAGCAGTGGATAACCAGTACACCAAATCTCCAGCCTTGTTTCCTTAGGTCCCAGTGTGTTCACACCATTTACCTTCAAGATGCAATTGTCCAGACTGACCAGTCTGGCATGATCTTGTTGCCATAACTTGTATTTATTATGTATCTTGCTGCATATACAATGCTTGTGTCAGAAAATCCAACACTAGGACAGAATCTAGCAGTAGGAGGTGCTGAATAAATATTTGCTGATCTGATGCTACAAATAACATGGGTGTTATGTCTATAAGCCCAAACCTCCAACCAGACCCAAGCAAACCAGTCCACCTGAAAGAACATGGACTGGAATGTGCCAGGAGTCAAATGATGAGGAGACAGTGGATGTTCCATAGCAAAGGTCACAGAATTCCACACAGCTTCCAAAGGTCCTCCTCACTCTGGGTCCCACCGCTCCTGTGAGCTCCAACCCTACAGCTGGTGAGGACAGACCTCTCTGATGGGACAGTCCCCTTCACTTGTGGCCGCAACTCTGACTGGGTCTTCCCAAGAAAAGGGCTGCTTACACTTTTATCTGGGGTCTTTTCCTCTCCTGTTTCTCTCTCACCTCCTGAGTGCGCCTCAGAATGTTGCCTTCCTTCCTTTTGCCTTCCTTTCTTTTGTTGCCTCCGTGTTCCACTCAAGTCACCTGGTGTGGTTGTTCTGGCAGGACGCCATGGGTCCAACTACACTCTGCGGGATGCTCTTATCTCTCCTGGGGGCCAGTCTGAGTGATTCACTTATCAACCGCCACCCTCACAGTGTGACACCACCCATCACCTTTGTCATTCAGTTCCAAGAAAATGATCAGCAATGACTCTGGAAGCAGAAGTGAGGACAATAAGCTCACCCCAGCTCTGCCATCCTTCCGGCATCTTCTGCACAGAGGGTGGCATCCTTATCCTAGGTACCACTTCCTGTGTGTCCAGAGGCTGGCACGGCATCCTGGTGACCCCTAGGTTGGGGGTGGGCCAAGTCTGACCACGCACACCTATTGCTTAACCACTGTCTGTATCCACGTTTGTCTGTAACCACAGAGCTCAGTACTGGCAACAGGGCCCACACAGCCTGCCAGCGTGACTCTGTTTACTCTCTGGTCCTTTACAGGAAAAATTTACCAACCCCGACTGTCTAGGTCAGTGGATGCCAGAAATTTACATTTTACAGAACTATTACCAAAATGGGACTGGCGAGTATGGCCATGATAATAATCACAAGACAACTAACACACCAATATTTTTAATATTACAAGGTAAGAAAGTCATCTCCGTATTTAAGAAAAAAAAAACTTAATGAATACATTTAATTAGCAATCCACCGGAGTCTTAAATTTTCTCATATTTAATGTTTCCAACCAATAGAAATGTCACCCAAGCCCAACACTGGTGTGCCAAAAAAGATCATTAGAGTTTTAATTAAAACATCAGAGGGTGAGTCCCAGCTCTTCCTCTTTTCCATTGAGTGAGCTGAATAAGTCGAGTGATCTGTGTGATCTCACATTCACAGAGGAAGGGAGGAAATAAGGAAAGAAGGGAGGCAGGAAAAAGGAAGGAAGGAGGAGGGACAGTAAGAGGGTGGGAAGGAGGGTGGGAGGAAAAGGGGGAAGCGGAGAAGGAAGCAAGCTCACAGGGATGGGCGGTTACCTTGTATCGGTCATTGTACTATTTTGGTTTTGCTGCCGCATGGTTATAGATGAGGTAAGTCGGGCAGAAAGGATGACTCAGCAGCCCTGTCACACAGAACTGGCTCAGCTGGGGAGGGAAGGGAGCTCTGCCCACCAGAAGCGTGTGCTGTGTCGCACCTCCCAGAGCCATTTAGAGGAAAAATACACAATAAAGCTGGCAAGTCCAGGTAATATGTGGGCACTGCAAGGGTCGCCTTTACCTAAATGGAGGAATCCCTCGGTCCACCCTGTCATGTGAGCAATGGAGAGCCCCCGGACGGCGATGGGCTTCGCTTGTGGTCATTCCACTCTGCTTTGAAGGACTCGAACACCAGGCGTGTAGAGGGAGGTTTGATGAGGACGAGGACAAAGAGATTTGGTGCATGGTGGCTCTACTCTTACCCAGAGAGAATGGGGTGGCCAGGGATGGGCGGTGCAGAACGAAAGGTGTGAACAACCTGTAAACCCAAATGATCATTCGAAGCTCCCTCACGCTGCTGGTGGGGATGTAAAGGGCAGGGGCTCTGGCAAACACTCTGGCAGTTCCTCAAACAATTAAACATGGAGTTGTCCTATGACCCAGCAATTCCATGTCTAGGTGTCTCCCCAGGAGGAATGGGACAACGTGTCCATGCAGAAACTTGTACACTAATTCATGATACTTGAAAAGTAGAAACAACCCAAACTCCTGTCAATGGACAGAAGGATACACAAACTGTCGTACAACCATGGGACAGGACGTCATGGCGCCATAGCAAGGGATGGAGCTCGGACATGTGCTAGCACGTGGGTGGACCCTAAGAACGTGCTGCTGAGTGAAACGGGCCAGTCACGAAGAACACATACGATACTATTCCCTTTATATGAAATGTCCATAACAGGCAAATCTATGGAGACATTAAGTAGACTGGTGGTTGGAAAGGGAGGGGGAGGGGAGGGGGCTTAAGCAAAGGGTACGGGGTTCTTTCTGGGGAGAGGGAAATGTCCTAAAATTGATTCTGGTGATATTGTACCCGTCCGTGAAATGGCCAAGACTCACTGAATTTGCACCCTTTACATGAGTGAATTGTATGGTATGTGAATTATAACTCGATCAAGCTGTTGAGGAACATTCGTGATCACAGCCACACCTGTCTCTTAACCTTCCCTGTCCTCACAATGTCAGGTTTTAATGTGGAAATAACGTTGAGGAGGTAGAGAAACTCTATGTCTGCTGTTCTCATGCATCATTCCCTCCCACACACAGATAGCACGTGTACTTAGTTGAAAATAGTAGGGTCAGGCAAACAGTAGCTCCCAAACCTTAAAATAGACATTTTTTTGTGTGTCCTTTCATTGATACTTGTCAGCAACAGGGAAGGTAACGCTGAGAAGCGGTCGTTATAAAAAATCAGAGTAACACACAACCGTAGGGACTCTTGCCCAGAATTCCCCTCCATCATGCCTGGGAGATAATTAAGTTTGATGCTGTGTGCCCTGGTTTGAAAGAAAAAAAACCCTGGGATTTCCTGTGAGCAGGTCTGTTCCGGGAAGTCGGCTTTCCAAGGAGCCTGAAGGTCATGTGTCTCTTTCACGGTCTCCCCACCTTCGACTAAATGTTCTCTAAATAATTAGACATTAAAGACTTGCAAATAACAAAGCTGCCATCTTCCATGGGTAAAGGACTAATTACAGAACTCGGTCTTGCTGATCATTACATCCCTGAGTCTGAAATGCCCTAGTGGGGAAGGGAGAGACTGGGATTCTTGTCTAATATTGGCATTTATGGCCCTTTGTTTTCCCGGGAGCAGATGTCTTCCACTCTTGTGAGCATAAATTCAGGGTCTTCTAATTTCACATTCCTATCCACAAATTACTTAATCACTAGGGCCCTTTTATAAACAGTGTTACCTTTAACAAAAAGAATCAAAGGACTGAACAATGTCCAAGTTGAATTTAAAGCCTGGAAGCAGTTGATGGTGTTTGCACAGACAGGATAAGCTGCTCAGAGGGTAAGTGGCTGGGTCTCATGAATATTCATGTCACACCACAAGCCAGGAGGGGAGCTGAAGCCAGCTGGAAGCCCTGACAGAGTGGACCCAAGTCTTCAGCCCCAGGAGCCCTGCAGGTGCAGCCCTACCCTGCTGGGTCCTCTCTTGATCAGAACATAAAGGTGAGCCTGTTTGCTTCCTGCCCCTCCCCGCCCCGAGGTTCTTACGGAGATCGATAAGACCAATGCCTGGATTGTGCTGCAAGTCTCCTGATACAATGCTCAAGATTAATATTAGTGATTGTTATTTTAAAGACCTCTTTCCCAACCATTTCTTGATGAGCCGTTCTAATGGATACGCACTCAGCCTGGCGGGCCCACCTCCTGTAAGAGCGAATTAAAATCAATTTTGGTGAAAAACCTATCTGGCAGTAATTGGACATCCTGGAGGATGAGAAAGCAGACGACAGGTTTCCCTGCACAAATTTAAAGTCTGGTAACGCTCCCGTGACCTGGGCCTCCTCCCACAGGATGAGAAATGCAGGGAGAGTGTCATTGGCTCCCCCACGTCACCGTGCTCCGTGACCTGGACAAGGGGATGCTTCTCCCGAGGACCTGAGACGCCGGGCCCTGACATCACATTGATTTACTGAGGGACGAGGAGGGATTCTTTATTTTTATGTGTGAGACACAAATGCTCTGAAAGCAATACTTCACCCGGCTTTGGCAGAGAGATTTACGGTTGTTACGTATTTTCATGGCTTGGCTGCATAGGGAACTCACCAACAAATCATTTGGGGAAATAATTAGGGGGTACTCAGGGAAATGTCATCTCTGTGTGAACCAGGAGGAAAAGACTCCAAAAATATCTCCGTGTTTGTCAACGCCACATATGAAAGGCAGAGCAAACACTGGAGGCCCGTCTTGAGCCCTGAACACTGTCCTGGCCAGGTGAGCCCTCCAGGCTCTGAGCCCAGCACTCAGATGGTCTAGGTGGGATCGTCCGGCCTTTGACTGCGGGGCGTGGGGCGGACACCACCACCAAATCGCTTTACCATCAGGGGGCACCATTGATAATCCTGTCAGCCTGGAAATTTGGGGCGGCCCAGCCAGAGAAGCCGGCTAACACGGCATGAGTATTAGCCCGAAGGAAAAACCTGGCAGTCTTTCAGCATGCTAACTAGCTTCCAGACAGGCAAGCATGGGGACATTAATTTCTGTCACCTGGTTTTCCACTCACAGCCTCAAGGCGCTGGTGCTGAGCGCATTGCAGTTGGCAGCGGATTTTAGTTTTGCAACAACACTTGCCTCCGAGAGACCCCAGCCCAGTAAGCCTCCTGGGGCCAGGGACGCTCCCAGTGCTGCGGCCAAGACAGGGTGCGCCTCATTATTTCATTGGATCTGGAGGCCACCGCGGCCGAATGTTGCCTATTACTGTTTGTCTCCTTTCCTCCTGAACCATCAAACAAACCGGACCATTAATCTACCACAGATGAATATTTCCGCGTGCTTTGGTGGGGACACACAGGCAGATTGGGCTCACTCTAAAAATTATCTTGCTCCTCGTTTCATATTAAAATGCTGAGATGCTTCCCAGGAGATCGTGTCAAAGACGAAATTTATCCACTGCTCTGCATTGGCTAATTTGCTAAGAGTTCTGATCTCATTTGCAGGGCTTAATATAGAAATTCATTGAACCTGAACAGACACCTAGCAAAGTGGAATTTCTGTGATGCGTGTCAGAAAATATATACAGGCATATGGTCATTTTGTATATATGTATGGGATACGTCCTGTGTATATATCCTGTGTATATATGTGTGTGTGTGCGTATATGTACACACACACACACATACACACCTTTATATATGTGAGTCAAAATTTTGAGACAAAAATGCACTTAGCTCCTAATAGCATCATGCTGTCCAAATTCCAACTCGTTAATTTCTTCTGATTTTTGACAGAGAGGTACTGTGTTTTAGAGGGTCAACGTTGTATGTTGAAAGAATGTATTATGATTCTATATCATAATCCCCATATCTGAAGCACATAACGTTAGATGAAAATCCTAACTTTGGGAATATCCATGAGGACCCAGCACTGATGGTTGGATATGTGGTTAGAGGAACAGACCAATGGAGAGGACTTGGTCATCTTCTCAAGGACCCAGTTCCAGGGGTTTTAGGCAGGTATGGGAGGACAGCCATCAGAATGGTCTACCCTGACAGTGTGACCCCATCTCTCACATTGGGACTTTCCAGGCCTGGAGTCCCAGTGTCCCCCTCTTGGGGCTTTATTCGCTGGCTCTTTTTTTTTTTTTTTTTTAATCCTTTGGTTGAACTAAAATGCAGGAACAACTCAAATGGAAAAGACTGGTTAGGATTCCATGGTTTATTTATTTATTTATTTTGGTTTTTAATTTTTTTAATTAATTTTTTATTTAAATTCAATTAACCAACTTATAGAACATCATTAGTCTCAGATGTAGTGTTCAATAACTTATCAGTGTATAACACACAATGCTCATCACATCACATGCTCTCCGTAATGCCCATCACCCAGTTACCCCATCCCCCCACCCACCACCCCTCCAGCAACCCTCAGTTTGTTTCCACGGTTAAGAGTCTCTCATGGTTTGTCTCCCTCTCTGATAACTTGCCATTCAGTTTTCCCTCCCTTCCCCTATGATCCTCCGCACTATTTCTTATATATACGGTATTTTTAGAGCAGTGTTTATAAATGAGCGACTGTCTCTTCAAAGTGTACAGAATGTGTGTCTCTTCTTGGCACCTGGAAGATCAACACCACCTCCACTAGTTACTCTGTTATTCACATGGTGCCTGTGTGGAATCCGAAAGGTGTCCATATGTATTGTCTGAATTTCTCAGATTTGGCTGTGAAAAGGGAAAAATCATTCCGTTGGCTGCCATGGTTCATCATGATTTTAGGGGGTACAATGAAGGACAGACAGTGTGGGGAGAATTGGAGTTGAGTAGCTCAGTATATCAACTCCAAGATGCTCCAAGAATGGTACACGTTTATAGCCAGTTTTATGGTCTCAAAGCTGTGATCGGCACAGTTGTATACACTTTAACACCGATAGACAGTGCAGGAGAACTTTACAGCACTTTGTGATGCCCTTTATTGCAATTGATTAAAGAGATCACCGGCAGTGACTTATGTTACTCTGTCCTATTTAAGAATACGTTGTCCTTGGTGGATGAAGAGAGCACAGGATAACTGTTATGTGTGTGGTTGATAATAAGGCAAACTGGTGACCTCAGCCTGCGCGGTCTACTTTCCTACAGCTTCTGGAACAAATTACCTCAAATGTAGTGCCTTGAACAAAGCACATTTTTTTGTTTTACAATTCTGGATGTGGAAATACAAAATGGTTCTTACTGGATGAAAATCAAAGTGTTGTCAGGATTGCGTTCCTTCTGGAGGCTGTACGGGAGTGTCTGGGGTGGAATGGTCTCCCTTCAAAATTATGTCTGCTTGGAACCTCAGAATGTGACCCTTTTGGAAATAGGGTCTTTGTAGGTGTAATTAGTGAAATTAAGGTGATGTCATCCTGGTGTAACATGGACCATAATACAATGTTTGATGGCCTTATAAAAGGCTAACACAGAGACAGAGACACACAGGGGATGTCAAGGACTGCCAGAGCGGGGGGAGGAAGAATCTCCTCTGCCATTTGAGATTCTTTTAGCTGCATTAAGAGTCAAATTGACATGAGACAGATTAACAGGAGAAAATAAAATTTAATTTTGCACATATGGGGAGCCCATCTAGACACGAAATTCCAAAGGTAGTCAGGCAAAATGCTATATATATATGCCATTCTGAACTAAGGAGAAGGGATCAGAGATCTGGGACTTCAAAAGGAAGGAATGCAATTTACAGGAAGATAAAATAGAGTAATTAATGTTGGGTACACAAATGTGTGCTGGGTCACTCAGAAACAATGGGACATAGAGGTCTTTGATCAAATGGGCTTTGCTAGGTTCCTCCATGCCTAACATACCTAATTCATATTACAATGTATTTATCTATGATGGCTCTCTTTTTGGAGCAGGTCCTCTATCTAAATTTTTTTAGGTCAGAATTTCTTCCTGAGGAGCGCCTGGGTGACTCAGTTGGTTAAGTGTCCCACTCTTGATTTTGATTTCGGCTCAGGTCATGATCTCAGGGTTTGTGAGATGGAGCCCTGCGTTGGGCTCTGCCCTGGACATGGAACCTGCTTAAGATTCTCTCTCTCCGTACCCCACTCCTCTCCCTCCGCCCCTCTCCTCCCTGCTCCCCCTCCTCAGCTCACACTCTTTCTCTCTCTCTCTCAAAAAAAAAAAAAAAAATTCTTCCTGAGTCTTTTGGACTTTATTGTTTTCAGCTCAGCATAATCTGCATGTCAGTGGCCTGTCTTCAGGGAGCTTGCCCTTGATCCTTACAACAGCAATCACCGACAGCTGGAAGAGGCAAGAAAGGATCCTCTCCTAGGGCCTTTAAAGAAAGGATGGCCCTTTGGGCGCCTGGGTACCTCAGTCCTTAAGCATCTGCCTTCCACTCAGGTCATGATCCCAGGGTCCTGGGATCGAGCCCTGCATTGGGCTCCTTGCTCAGTGGGAAGTCTGCTTCTCCCTCTCCCACTCCCCCTGCTTGTGTTCCCTCTCTCGCTGTGTCTCTCTCCCTCAAATAAATAAATAAAATCTTTAAAAAAAAAAAAAGAAAGAAAGGATGGCCCTGCCGACACCTTGAATGTGAACTCTCTGCCTCTTGAACTGTGAGACAACAATTTCCTATTAGTTTAAGCCACTCACGTGTATGGTTACTTGTTATAATAATCCTGGGAAACTAATACAGGAAAATCTGTTCATCCCGCTTCCCAGCTTCTAGAGGCTCCTGCATTCCTTAGTTCCTGCGTCCCTCCTCTATCTTCAAAACTAACAATGATGGGTCAAGTCCTCATATGGCATCTCTGTGACCTTCTGCTCTCACTGTATCTATCCCTGACGAGAACCAGGAAAGGCTCTCTGATATTAAGAGCTCATAAGATTAGATTGAGCCCTGTGGGATAATCTAGGATAATCTCCCCATCTCAAGGTTGGTAACCTTAATCACACCTGCAAAGTGCCTGCCACCATGGAAGGTTCCATGCTCACAGATTCCAGGGATTAGGGAGGCACATCTTTGGGAGTGGGTGGGGGCATTTTGGGCAGAAAAGAATACCCTGTATGAAAAATAAAACCGTGAGCAATGTTACTTAAGCTAAGAAAAAGTCAACAACTATTGAGTACATATAATTCAATATTCATTCAAAAAGGAGTAATGGGTGGGATGAGAAAGAAAGATGAAGAAGGCAAGTCTCTTTCTTTAAGGAGTCGTGTTCTAATGGAGTAATAGATATAATAAATGTATCTTATCATAGCTACAAAGGCATTTTCTATTTAATTCCAAAAGAAAGCCCAGTAGACTCTCTGAAATGTCATGTGGATCCTTCATTAGCTCTATAGAATAGAATTCCAGCTGTGAGACAGGACACCAGGCAACGTGGAGCTCTGTGGTGAGCCAGGTAGAGGTCCATGGGGAGCAGGCTGGAGAAGAGCCCATGTCATGGATGGTCTTCCCAAGAAGATGACTGAACTGGATCTTCAATAATGTGTGGCTTAAGCAAGAGAGAAAATGAGATTCCAAACAGCTAGAATAGTAGGAGCGAGAAAACCAAGGCATGAAAGTTCAGTGAACAACAGAAAGATCAAGTGGGACTTTCTGACGGTATCCTGCTTCAGAATAGGGTGAATTTTAATTTGCTTTGCTTACCTTACAGAGCCCTGAAGATGCTGTTCTAGATGGATTTCTCTTTGCCTTTTAATTATTTACCAGTAAGAAGCATAGACAATGGCAGACTGCACTAAATTAATTTCCAAAACCAAATCCAGCATTCTTTGCTCTTAAGATTGTTTTCCACATATTTAAAATAAAATGAGTTGTGAGCCTCACAATAAAATAACAACTTATGTACACTGATGAAGTTAAAAAAAATATACTACCGGCACCTCTCAGTCTTCAGGTCATGAGCAGACTGACAGGAGATCAACACTTGAGATGAGAGTTACCTTTAAAACAAGCTGAAAATACAAGGTTTTTTTTAAAGATTTTATTTATTCATTTGAGACAGAGAGATACAGAAAGAGAGAGAGCATGAGCAGGGGGAGAGGCAGAGGGAGAGGAGAAGCAGACTCCCCACTAGCAAGGAACCCCTTGTGGGACTCGATCCCAGGACCCGGAGATCATGACCTGAGCCGAAGACGGACGCTTAACCATCTGAGCCACCCAGGTGCCCCTGAAAATACAACTTTTATTCCATATTTATTTAGGTAATTGGGAAAGGTTTGTGGGAAGTTGGTCTCTGAGCACACACACCTTCACGTCTAAAAATGGGTAGAAAAGAAGCACAATTATGGTATGGCAAACATGGAGCCCAATGCCACCCACTGGCCCTGGACACCCTTGATCTCAAACACTGCCATCCCCCAACCCTGGCTGGCCTCAGAAACCTTCCAATGCCTCGGGCTTCACTGAAACTTCAGGAAATTAAGTCTAAGGATGTCTTCTACCGAGAAGTAATTCGAAAACATCAGTGTTAGGTTTCTTCCAGAAGGAATAAAATGGACAATCCAAGTCCACTCTAAGTGGGAACACGGTACATTGTCTTAAGGTTTAGGATCCACAGATACCTTTCAATCTGTTTTCTTTAGGTGCTTTGCTAGCACTGAAATATCCTTTCAAAGTTTGTTGATCCTGAATTTTTTTTTAAAGATTTATTTATTTATTTGAAAGAGAGAGAGAGAACCGGGGGATGGGTAGAAGGAGAGAATCTCAAGCAGACTCCCCACTGAGCACAGAGACCCACTCAGGGCTCATTCATGGCCTGGAGATCATGACCTGAGCTGAAACCTAGACACTGAAATCAGACACTCAACCAACTGAGCCACCCAGTAGCCCCCTGAATGGGGTTTAAATACTTCTAATAATTATATAAATTTGAACTGAATACAATGAATATAACCAAATAAAATATCCCCTAGGCCATGGTTCTATCTGCCTCTGGGAGATTTTGTCTGGGAGATTTTGTCTGGGAGTCTAATTCTGGAACAAGAAAATCATCCGTCCGCCGGGAAATTCCACCACACCTGCTGTAAGTGAGGCATTGTGCTCTTTCCCCGAAAGTGTGGCTGTGTCCCGACCACTGGTGTGTGCTTTTATTTTGATGCCTCGGCCCCCGAGGGCAGCGAACAGCAACCTTATCAAATAAACAGCCTGGTGTACCCATGGGCATTAGGGATAAAAACAATTTGACAGATGGGAATACAAAAGAAAGCAACAACAAAACAAACGTAAAGGGAATCAAAAGATTAATTTAAAAAAAAGGACCGGTCTGGGTGCCCGACTAGGTGGTTTGGCCACAGTCAAAGATCATACACTTGCCAAACAATCTGCACGTGATGTGTAGGGCGCACTCCAGCCACGGACTCCAGAAATCACCGATGAGATCATTTCCCACACTGGCAATCTACCACTGCATTTTGCGTTTCCTCTCCAAACAGGTGGAGGCCCTTAGGGTGGCCGTTACCATTCAGAGGGAAGAAGCATCCAGCCCGTCCAGTCCTCCAGGGGTCTTCCGGGCATTGGGACAGACAGTGGGAGAGGAGAGGGCCAGTGGGGTTTAGGTGGAGGGACTAGACCTCTGCCAAGTGGGTCACCGGCCGCACAAGCCCTCCTCTCCCCAGTACCTCCCCAAGGTCGGAGAAGGCAGAAGCTGGAATCAGGGTTCCTGGGATAAGTAGCCACTATGTCTGTCTCTCTTGTATGTCCTATTAACGCAGGGACCCTTACATGGTGGCCGCCTCCTTCTCCCATGTTCTAACACTCAGGACGTGTTGGGGTTGTCTGGTTGGACCGAGAGGGTATCTGACTGAAAGCAGTCAGACAGAGAAAGGCAAATACTGCATGATTCCACTTATATGTGGAATCTAAAAAACAAAACAAATAAACCAACAAAAAAAAACAGAAACAGACTTCTAAATGCAAAGAACACACTGATGATTGCCAGAGGGACACTGGGGGTGAGGGGTGGAGGGCAGGGATGGGAGAAATCAGTGAAGGGGTTTAAAAGATATAAACTTCCAGTTATAAAATAATTAAGTAATGGGAATGAAAAGTACAGCATAGGGAGTATAGTCAATCATAGTGTAAAAAAAAGGAGTAAGCCTCTTGGAAATCAGATTTCCCTGATGCTCTGATGCGCTTGTAGCCACCCAATCATGAATTTAAATATATCTGCTTGTCCCCCTCCAGCAGGGGCATGCACATACACACATCCACACCCACAGCGAATCTAATAACACAAGTCCTCCCTGCTAGGAACTCGAAGCCCGGCTCACTTCCCTAGGCCCAGCCTTGTCATTTCTAACTTGCTGGTCCTGACCCAGCTGTCTCGGGTGATTCTCGGGCCCCAAGACCTGCTGGGATCCTGAATTTCTCATGACGGTGGCCAGACGGCTGCCATGCATACACTTAAGAAGGTTCTTCCCTAGGTCTCCTGGGGGTGCAGACCCGGAATAGTTACCAGGAAAGAACACAGAGCAAGTGCAACTCCAGCTGACAGCAGGAACGCCCTGAAGAGGGAATGTGTCCTCATCACAGAACACCTTCCTTGGTGCTGTGGGTTGAGGTGTACCCTCCAACGGATGTGTTGACACCTTAACCTCCAGCACCTAGATCGTGATCTTGTTTGGAACCAGGATCACTGCAGTCCAGGAGCTCAGTGCACCTTTATGGCTATAGCACTGGTGTCCCTGGAGACCAATGATGGGATGGCCTGAGGAGGAGCACAGAGATGCGGGCAGTGCTGTGGCTGCAAGCCAGGAGGGCCCAGCATCAGTAGCCATGGTCAGAGGCTAAGAAGAGGAAAGAGTCCACTCGGCGCCTCGGAGGGAGCGCAGCCTGCCCACGCCTCGATCTTGGACTTCTGGCCTCCGGAACTGTGAGGCCGTGAATTTCCGATGTGTTCAGCCACCCAGGCTGTGTCACTTTGTTGTGGCAGCTGCAGGACACTGGTCCACATGGGGTCCGAACAGGGCACGTTCCGTCCAGAATGGCAACGTGGGGCTTCGGTTAAATTTAATCTCGGGAGCAACGATTTCTCTGAAAACTAGATCTGATCGTGCCTTTTCTCTTGAGCTAATTTACAATGTTCAAGCAGCATGGACTCTGAGTCCCCCCACTTAACATTTGATTGACTTTCCTCAAGACACTTAGTACAGCTTCTCATCCCCCCCAGTGCGTTTGCATTTTATTGCTGCCTACTAATCACATTACCTAAATTCAACTTGGTGGTTTCCTTGTGATCGCTCCTCATTACCGAAACGTACACATGGAGCCTAGAACACATCAGCAGTGGGCTGAAAAGCATCCCCCAGGCATTAGCGAGACCTCTGACTCCTCTCAGCCGGTCTTGAAATATGTTCAATGTCTAGACTAATGGACTGAGCAGCCATCGGAGGGAGTGTGTGCTCTTGTTTGGTCAGCAAGGAAGTCATCACCTCCTCATATATTATTCCCTTGGGCTTTCTGCCAGGGTTTCTGATAAAAAATGGGCCAGACTCTTCTTTCTGAGTTAATCAGGATCTGTTCTGATGGAACATGGTGCCTGCTGAGAGGGGGGGATTTGCAGATTCTCGGTCTCCATGTGGCTTCTGAGGGCTTCGTTGGGCACCAACCACTCTTGTGTGCTCTCATTACTCATTTCCCACCCAGGCCGGGGGTGTGGAGCAGCCGTGCTTGGTCCAAATATGTTACATATCATCTCAATACAGAGACCAGACTTCTTGCAATCCTAGTTGGAGCCTTCATTTATAAAATTAGGCATTTTTGTTGAGATCATTTCTTGAAAGTAAATGATCCCATCTAGACTCACGCTTGCCGCATTTCTGCCTACACATTCTAACATACATTAAAAGGAGACCCGATCCAGTGACTTTGGACAAGATATTTAAATTATTTGCCCTGTTTTTTGTTTGTTTGTTTGTTTTAATCTGTGATAGGAAGAAGGACAGTAAGTTAGGTGATCACTAAGATTCTCTCCTTTCTTCCCCACCACCAGGCACAGCAATCTTTAATAGCAGGAAACAGTTCTCTTGGAAAAGGCAATAAAACCAGCCCCTAGAAAGTGTTGCATCATGATAGATCTTACTTGTCATTAAGTGTACCAAGATGGCTTCATCGTCACGATTCTAATACGCATAAACGTAGTAGCTCCTCAATACTCCATCACTTGTGTCCAAGGACCGTTGATGTGCCTGATTCAAAAAGAGACATGCCCCCCAAATTTAGAGATAAGTTCGGTAAACTTTACTCTCTGACTAGTATGATAAAAATCATTATAAGATAATGAGTTTAACCACCGGAGTAACCAGTCTCCAATATGGAAAATTGAGAGATGTCTTTCACACGAGATTCCTTCATTTCTCCATTCCACTAAGGAGCTGTGGGTCTGTCGTCAGTTTGGAAAGCATCTTCAGGGAGACCCACGAGGTATGTCAGTAGTTGGAAAGAAGCTTTAATCCCATCTTTGGTGAGTCCCTTATGGGTTTCAAAGTGGTATTAGGGTCAACAGCTTACGCTGAGATCAGGCACAGGATGGCAGTGGATGGGGATGCAGCGTCTGCCCAGGGAAAGTGGCCAGGGTCCCTGCTGCCAGGAACCCAGGGAGGTGAGCTGCCCTGGAGGACTGAGCCTCCCCCTCCAGCTTCTTCTCCCAGTGTGCTGGCTCGTGAACCCGCCTTCTGATGCACAGGGGCCTCCCTAACAGCCCCAAAGTGTGTCAACAAGAACAAGGAAGACAGGCAACCTTCTGTAGCCACTTCTATGTGCTGAGAAGTGCTCAGAACACTGTGCTTACATCATCTCAGCCAATCCTCCTACAGGCTCTGGGACATAACCTCTATACTAGTGACTGCACTCCAAGGGCACACAGCAGTCTGCTGACCTGCCCGAGGCCAGAGGCTGGTGAGTGGGAACCCAGGATTGGAGGCCAGGTGGGAAACCCGGGCAGCGCAGAACCCTCTGTCAAGAAGCTCCTCAAAGTGGGCAATAGGCTCAGCATCATGTGGGAGTTTCCTAGAAGTCCCGACTCTCTGGGGTCACCTGGGCTACTGCGTGGGGACCACATTGTCCCAGCGTCCCTGTGAGATTTGCTTGTGAATGGACTTCACAAGTGAAGAGCTGCTTCAGGCCACAGGGCTGCACTGCAAAGTTCACAAGCCGGCGGCTGGCAGTTAAATGATCGGTATTAGCTGTACGGCAGTAAAATTTATATAAACTCTTTGGGATTTATGCAATCTTTAAAACAAATGGAGTGGCTAAAACAGTTCCTTTATTTTTAATAAAAACGGCGGGGCCTTTAGTGAGCTGGGAGGCAGGACATCAGCGAGGACATTCGGCTCACGCCGTGCACCAGCTCTCCCCGGCCATCTGTGATCAGGCAGGTGGGCAGCCGCCGCCTCCCTCCATGTCCCTGGGGAATGTGCACTTCACCAGAACTTCCCCTGTCTGACTCGCATCCGTGCCCCTCCGGCCGTCTGCAGGCTTGTGGCTCTAGCTGCATGACCCTTGGCTTGGTCAGCAGTGGGTCTCCTGTTACAGGACAGGTGCGCTGCAGGCCCTCCGAGTGCCAGGAATGCATGAAACAGGAGCGACTCGGGGCTGTAGGAGTAACCCCGCTCCTTAGGGTCAGGTGGTGAGACCAGGGCCAGCACTCATCTCCATGCAGTCGCTCTCTGTCTCTCCCTCCCTCTCTGTCTCTCTCTCTGTCTCCCACTCTCTCTCAGCTCCCTCTCCTCCCTCCACCCATTTCCTTCAGCCTCAGGGCACCTTCAGGCTAAAGGTGCTTGAGTCACTCAACAGGTGGCACCAGAGGGTCCTCTGAGTCAGGGTCCCAGCTGGGTGTGGAATACCGGGATCTAAAACACAGGATCTGCCCTCAGGCAGCTGAGTGTCAGGTGCCTGAAGACATCTTTCACAAGTGGGGGCCCAAAGGGGTGAGGAGGAGGATGGCGGGGCGGGGTTCACACCAGCCCGGGGGCCCTGAATGCAGCTGAGAGTCACAGGGCTGCCCCTCCTGTGGCTGCCTGCTCCCCCGAGCTCAGACAGAGCGCTGGGGAGAGAGGCACCTGCAGCCCTCTCCGCTCGCCTTGCTGAGCTGGGGCAACGCGGCTTTCTGCACGTTAACCGCGCTCCCATCCTGGTTCCCACAGTGGTGGAGACGCGGGCCGTGGGGCTTCCTCGAGAATCCCCTTTGTGGTCAATTTCACAAAGTCAGTGCAAGTAGTAACACGAACCGCGAGGAGGAACCGGCGTCGAAAGCTTTGTAGTTTAATCTTCTAAATGGAATTTCTAACATCCTGGGAGTGTGATGGGAGAGTGAGTACAATGCCCTGTTTTATATTCTCCAGACACAGAACCGGGCAGGCTTGCTGTTTGCAGTAGGAGTGAAGGGGGCAGAGGTCCCGGAGCCGTCAACTAACCCATCGGAGGAAATGGAAACCCTCCCTCACAGCGTGGGGACCCAGGCAGAGTGCAGTCCAGCCCTGATGGCAAGCCCAACAGAATTCATTACTGTCAACATGGAGAGCTGCACACATGGGTGCCTAGGCTTCCGTAACCCCCAGTACAGTCGGCATCTGAGTGGTCCATTCCATTAGGCTTTTTTGATATTGACAGTGACAGGTTTATAAATAAAATATTATTGGGTGTCCCAGAGGTCTTGGTGGCTCTTGGACATAGTGCCGTATTCATACTCTGAGCCACGTGATGCAGAGGAACACCTTGTCTGCTACAATCTGCCTCCTAAGTTGTAAGTGACAATATTATTTCGGAGTGAAGGGAACAGGACCCCACCTCCTGGGATCCACAAAGAGAGAGTGTAGATCCAGGGGCTGAAATTATCCAAGAGTTAGGAGATTTGCAATATGTTTACCAAAATTATTTTTTGTTTATAATTAGCATTGCTGTTACATTAGTCTGCATAAAATAATAAGGCAAATCAGTCTTCAGATTTCCCTGGACACCCCACAGTGTAAACAGCAATTATTTATGTTGTGGAGTCTGCATTTATAAATGGCATGAATTCCCTCTCTTCAGGGCCAAGGAGCATCATAAATCAAGATTATGGAAGTTAAATTTAAACACTGAATCTTGTCTTTTCAATCGAGGAGGATATCGATGGAATTAAACAATGAATCTACTCAATGCTATCATCACTCCTGTTTGTTCTGACTGCATGTGGTTTTCCAAATAAATGGAGCCCTCAGATTTAGATTTTATCCGTGTAACACAAAACGCACAGGGATTTCAAATCATTTGACTGACTTCATCAGAAAATATCTTGATATCTCAACAAGTCAATACAAAAATTCACTGGGGCCCTGCTAATCTATTTTATTATATGGATTAGAGAATCGCTTTTTCTAATTTCCACTTTAAACTGTGGAGGTGTTTGGAATATCTACATGGAAAAGTTAACTTCAGGGAAGGGGTGGTAAATTTGGCAGTGTGCCTAATTTGTTTGCAAAACAACTGGTAAATTTCGAGCTTCTGGTTGGTAGTGTGACAGGTTTAAATAGATATATAGATAGATTTAGGAAGCGAACAGAGTCTGTCAAGTATTCTAAATACCTGAAACAGGTTCCAGTGTCTCGGTGAGGTGTGGGTGACTAGTCTTCCCTGGAAATCCTCCCACAGGACCTGTGCGATCCATGGGGGTATGACACCTGCTGGGAGAGGCGGTTCTTCCCTCCTGGGCAAGCAGGCTGGGACCTGAGGAAGATGGTGGCCTCTGTGCTTATTTTTCTCACGCTCGCCTTTGGCCGGACGCAGCTTTGACCACATGAAGAGATCATTCCTGCCTGGGCTGGAAGCTCTGGCTGAGCAGCTTTATGGCTGGCTCTCCGTCTCACCTGCTAAAGCTCCGTGTCCGCAGGGCATCAAGCAGCGGGTCTGCCTGCGAGCCTAGGTGCAGAGCCTCTCACGGCCCAGCCGATCGGTCCTCTAACAGGTGCAGACCCCGTCCTGCTCCAACCCCCCACGCTTGCTTACCCAGCGAAGTCCAGACTTGCCAGCCTGGTCCTTAGGACCTGCCCTGGTTTTGCTCTGCCATTTTTTCTGGTTTCTCACTGTGGAAGCAAAGCTGCTGCCATTACAAAGTCATAGACACATCGCATCTCACATCACCTTCGGGGCAATAAAATAAAAATGACAACACCTTTATTTATTGATTGATTGATTTATAGAGAGAGAGGAGGGGAAGGGGCAGGGGGAGAGGGAGAGAGAGAATGTTAAGCAGCCTCCACACCCGAGATGGGGCTCGATCTCCCGACCCTGAAATCGTGACCTGGGCCAAGATCCGGAGTCGGACGCTCAAAGGACTGAGCCACCAGGCGCCCCAGGGACAACTTTAATCCGGACTTGGGCGACCATGTCAGAGATGTAGCATGCCCCGCGGGGATGCAATCATCAGGTGAGAAGACTGCTGTTTTTCCACGATGATAAGACTGTCAACTTGTGAGCTTTGGCACTGTCGTGTGCATGTGTCCATTCCATTCCGGGTCCCTTACGTGTTTTCTTCTTCTTCTTATCATTAAGTGAGCAAAACCTTCGGAAGACTAGACTTCCCCGCACCTCCTTCAGGGGACGTCTTTGCTGGAGCTCTGATAAAATGCCTCTCCCGGAGTCCTGCTTTCCCAAATGGAGTTTCCACCGGGCTTTGCAGAGGTGACACCCCTAAAGGAGCGCGCTGCCCTGAACGCGCATCGCCGTAGTGGGGCACAGGGCCAGCCTGTGGTGTGTTTCCAGTCCCCAGGAGAATCCCACACGGCTGTCAAGTGCTTTTATTTCTGTCCTCAGTCTCCCTCCCTCGTCTCCGTCTCTCCCCCTCTTTGCTCTTGGCTCCCTTTCTGTTCTATTTCTGGATTCAGTCAGGTTCTTGGCTCAGCTAGCTCTGCTTCTGTTTGGAGCCCAGTCCCTTCCACACCGCCGGGAAGCTTACGGTCTGACCATCTGCGGGGTCGCTAAGGACAGAGTGTGTGGTGTTTGTGTGTGCATGCGTGTGGGTGTGGACATGCAAGTGTGAATTTGGCTTTTTGGTTCATGGGTCTGGGGGACTGTGATATCTTGGCATTTGAGACAAACATCTGCTTGCCACTGCGTCACAAAGTATTGTTTCTGTAAGGACCATGCCAATCACACCTTGTCATCTACGTCACTCCCCACCGGGCTGACTTACCTTGTCCTCTGAAAACTGATAGAATCCTCTAGGTTTGTCTTTTTAGCAGATCACCAGGATCTGAAGTCACCCAAAAAGAAAACTTCTATTCCTTCTGGGAAGGAGGACAGGTCCAGGAGTTCATAATGGTAAGGAACCAACGTTTCTGCAATTCTGCATTTCTCTTGATGTGTGACTGGGGAGATGCAGAGGTTTCTCGTTCTCTTCTTGACTGTCTAAGTGGGGAAAAAAAGAGAGTTAAAACAGTGCCTTTCCCTCCTTTATTAAAACGATGTGTTTATAACTGTAACCCACTTTATTTCTTTGGCCAGCTAAGATATGTGCACTCTCTCCTCTCCCCTGTTCCGCACACACACATGCAACAGGTGAACTGGTCGCAAGATCTGTCATCTTCTAAGGACACACACTTCAGAAAGGTGTATTTACTAATAAAGGGGAGGGGATGAAGAGCTAGGAGGAGAGAGTTTTACAACTGTTTTTTATACACGGCTTGCAGAACGAGCAGAAGACACAGAAGAGCATTTTCCTTCGTGTGTTTGCAACAGAGGGACTGGCCGTGAATGTGGGGTGCAGTAGGAAGGCAGTTCCAGGGTGTCTGGCATTTCCTGGCTTCCCAAGAACCCCACAAGGTGATGATGAGTGACCACCTCTGGCCTCTCACAGAACACAAGGAAGCCCTAAGCCAACACTCAGATGAGCAAGTCAGCCCGTGAAGAGGAGGAACAGGGCTGACAACAAGGTACAGACAGACTCTAAATTTGTACCACTAACTTAAACCACAGCCCAGCTAGATGCGTGGCAAAAAGCCGCACACTGTGACATGTTGATCTATAAACACCTGCCCCATTCCATAACTTGCTAAGGACTGGACTACATTCTTTGACGGTATTTGTATGAAATGTATTTCTAAGCAAACACATTGATATCTTCTCCTAGCTTCAGAAAAAAAAAAAAGTGATTATAAGATTTCATAAATTCAACAGAGCTTCTCTTCTGATTTGTTTTAGATATACTTTGAAGCATTTATATAAATTTAAGTGACCTCAACAATTTCTAAAAATTAAAAAAAAGAAAAAAGTTGAATGTCAAACACCTCAAGCTGTCAACTTTTGACACTTTACTTATTTATTTATTTTTAAAGATTTATTTATTTATTTGAGAGAGAGAGTGAGAGCTCGGGGAGAGCATCAAAGGGAGAGGGAGAGAAGCAGACTCCTTGCTGAGCATGGAGCCCAGTCTGGGGCTCGATCCCACACCCTGGGATTATGACCTGAGCCAAAATCAAGAGTTGGTCACTTAACTGACTGAGCCACCAGACAGCCCGATTTTTGATATTTTAGATACTTGCTTAAATCAGATGGAAACATTGTTTAGCTGTAAGTCATGGTCTTGATGAATAAGATGCAAGATAAGAAAGTTTAAAAAAGAAGCAAATTTGATAATATGCAAAAATAGTTGGGAAAACTTCAGTACCAATTTAAGCAAATTTTGAAGAATTTTTAATATTTGGTGCATAAAAGTGGAAAAAAATCAGGTAATATTTTTAATCAAGGTGAATCTACAGGAAAATTGGGTTAGTTTGATAATTTTGGTTTTAATATTGTTTTATATCTTTCCCATCTATTTTATCATAACATAAAATATAATATTACCAAAATATTCTAGCTGATACAAGATTAAGGTTCCCATTAAAATCCAAATTAATTTGTACTTCTGGAAAGTG
The DNA here is from genome assembly GCF_004348235.1 of Phoca vitulina. NCBI lineage: Eukaryota > Metazoa > Chordata > Mammalia > Carnivora > Phocidae > Phoca > Phoca vitulina. Next base: position 4,317,922 of record NW_022589720.1, read on the forward strand.
TAGCCACTTTTTTTTTCAATGTCAATCATATTATCTTTCTGTGCATAAAATATTTCAAATTATATGTAAAAATCAAATGTTAGAATAATTTGAATTGTAGTAACTGATATTGTTTGATTTGTTCCTGTGAACTGTGTAGAATTGTCACAGGTAATAAGATAGTGACTCAGGGGGATATTTACAGAAGACATTGAGTACATTTATGTCTGTTTATAAAGGTGAAATCCATGGAAATTTGTCTTAAAATATAAATATCTTGTTATGCCAGAAAGGGAAAGAAGCTAACAAAAGACATATATGAGAGTGTAAAATAAGTATAAAAATACAAAAGGAAATGAGTTTGGGTTTATGCTACTTGCAACTAATATATTTGGAAGGAGCAGTGAAATGTGTGAAAATTTTTACAAATTTGCTCAGTGTCAGTGAGCATAACTATAAAATGAGAAAAAGGCTTGTAAAAACTTGCTTGCAAATTATTGCACCGACGGCATAAAAAAAAAAAGAAACTAAATTTGAGACTTCTTTTCTGTTAAATGGCGATTTGATCTTTGAGTATATTAATATGCATTCTGCTCTGAACAGGAAATGTAAATGTTATTCTCCACCTTGGTCACAGAATTCCTTATTTTTTTTTTTAAAGAATTTATTTTTTATTTGACGGAGAGAGAGACAGCGAGAAAGGGAACACAAGCAGGGGGAGTGAGAGAGGGAGAAGCAGGCTCCCTGCCCAGCAGGGAGCCCGATGCGGGGCTTGATCCCAGGACCCTGAGGTCATGACCTGAGCCGAAGGCAGAAGCTTGACGACTCAGCCACCCAGACGTCCCCAGAATTCCTTATTATCACCAAATTTTGTTAACGTTTATTCTTTCTGTGATGTTCATGAACTACCTTTGATCTAAAGATCTTTATTATTATTATCATTATAAAAATCTAAAATCTCTAATAGTAATGGTTACCTGCTGTGGTGTTTTGTTTTATTTTAATTTGAGATTGGGACTTTAATTATTTCTTGCCTCTAAGTACTTATGGCTTAGGTTTATTTACTGTCTTCTGTTCTAAATGTATGCCCTAACCTCGGAATACTAAGACTTTTAAGAAATCTTTTTTTTTTTATTTTAATTATCTTAAAGGGTTTCCTGATGGCAGCTGAGTCCCAGTTAAGATCAACTCCTTTACTTTATAAAAGGATGCTAGAAATAATTGGGTTGCATTGCCATTCTCCCGAGTTTTAATTCGCTCTATTTCCTTGTTGGAGCTCTGCTGGTCATTGAACCAACACAGAGTAGGCACATTAAAAAATGGAACTTGCTCTCTAACTTAATTGGAATGAAAAAAAGAGTCATTAACATGAAGATATATTCAGCCTTGTGTTTTTGCAGTTTGAATACTCACATGCACTTGTCACTTGTTGGCAATCAGAGGACAGGATTGATGGGACACATGACATATCCTGGAGATTCGCCAGTGTCCACACTGACCTTGGAGACTCACCATCTTAGATTTGCTTTTGATTTAATTCTTATCATGCGATTACACGTGTCCTTCGAAAGATGACCCACTCTCCTCTGTTTTAATATATAGTTGACCCCTGAGCAATGCAGGGATTAAGGGCTCCAACCCCTATGTCATTGAAAATCTGTGTGTGACTTCTGAGTCCTCCAAAACGTAACTACTAACAGCCTACTATTGATTGGAAGTCTCATCAATAACACGAACTGTCAGTTAACACATATTTCGTATGTTTTAAGTTTTATATACTGTATTCTTACAGTTACCTAGAGAAAATAAAATGTTATTAAGAAAATCGTAAGGGAGAGAAAATACACTTACATTCCTATCCGGTATTTACTGGAAAACTTGTGGGTATAAGTGGACCCTCGTGGTAACGCTGTATTAAGGGTCATCGGAGTTGGTTATAATCAGTTTACCAGACCCATTCCACCTTGCTGAGCCCTGTGAACTGGTGTTTCCTCATCGCGTTACACTTGTCAGAAGACCTTGGCTCTGTGTGACAATCAGACCTTCAGTCTTCTGAAGAAACATCAAAGAACCACAGTAAATGACTAAAGGGGCTCCTGACCCTTTGCTCTACAGAGACTCTACTCAAGGACATTGACTTCACAGTGAAAGCTGATGCTGTCCCAGGGAACAAACGCTTTCATGTCCTATCCATGGACTAAATGAGAACTCCCAGAACTCATCCCAGAAACAGATGCCTGATGAAAGTCATCTGTTTAACACAAAATCATCATCATCAAAAATTAAAAAACATTACAGACGGATGAAATGGACCTAAAAGATGGATTTAATTGGGATTAAAGTTCTGTTTTTAATGAGCTTATGAGAATTCCTCCTTTTTTGTCTTACTCTGACTCTAACACTAAGTTAAGGGACAAGAGTTGTTCAAACTGAAATGAGACATTCATTAAATAGTATTTTGTTTGAACTAATCCTTTGGCATTGAGAAAAAAGAAAAAAAAATCTTCTGAAATTCCTTGTATAGATAATAAGCTAATAAACTACTAGCACACTTAGTGATGCTAATACAAAATAATTACAGATTGTAATTCTCTGTGTCCACAAGCCTTTTCAAAAGATGATGCCAATGGCTTTGAATAATGTAAACAATTTTTCTAAATCTCTTTATTTCTCATGATGATGTAGTTACTTACACAGGTCAATGAGAATTTTCTCTCCATCCAATCAGAATGCAATTTTAGCCCTCACAGTGCCAGAAATCTCCTGTAAGTAGTAATGACAAGCCTACAACTCCAGAACCAAGGCTGTTCTTCACATGTGGACAGGATATTAGCAAAGATGCCCTAGGAACGCTGACCGATACCCGCTCTATGCCCCATGGAATCCTGGCCTTATGAGAGCAAGTATTATCGCTTCCGGGCAGGGCAGCAACACTGACAGATTTTATAATCTCAGAGAAAGGAGGCTCTCTGAAACTTAGAGGTATCAAAAGAAAAACATATTAGTGGTGAATTAGATGCATCTTCACGTCTGACCTCAGTAGATAACTGATAGTTACAATAAAATAATTCTAGCAAACAACTATAATTCTAGCGTTTATAGAGCCTCATGAAAAAAGTTAATTCTTTGTCATGGGGCGCCTGGGTGGCTCAGTCAGTAAAATCATGATCCCAAGGTCATGATCCCGAGGTCCTGGGATCGAGCCCCGCTTCAGGCTCCCTGCTTGGCGGGGAGCCTGCTTTTCCCCCTCTCCCTCTGCCTGCCGTTCCCCCTGCTGTGCTCTCTCTCTCTCTCTCTCCCTGTCAAATAAATAAATAAAATCTTAAATAAAAAAGAGGTTAATTCTTTGTCTTAATGTTGTATAGATCTACCTTCTTTAACCATATAAGGCTATATTTATATACTAATAAACATCTCTCTTAACTAGTAAATAAGAGTGGAAATAAAACAAACCATAAACTAGCCATATACAATCAGAAAATTTTAAAAATGGCACAAAGGCACAGCCTAAAGGCTATGGTAGACAACAACATACCCCAAACTCTTCCCCCCTCTGCGCATGTCTGCCCTCCACGGCCTCTCATGGGCAGGGTGTACGTCCCCGTCCCTTGGCGGGATTTGGCCATGTGCTTGGCTCTGGCTGATGGCATTTCAGCAGGAGTGACAGTGTTACAGTTCTAAGCCATCAGAGGCCTCCCACATTTCCACTCCCCGTCTCCTCTCTGCTGTGGTCACGAGAAGAGCCTCCCGTGGGTACCTGGTGGCCTTTCAGCTCTGGCTCCAGAGGGAGGCGTGTGGGCACACCGGGACCACAAGTCTACTGTGTGAATCACAGCCGTCCCACCGAGCCCAGTGTAGATGAGCAGAACCCCAGGAGACCCACAGACAGGTGAGCACTGGTTCTGGGGGAGGTCGTAGCAGCCATACTAACTGATGCAGAGTGGAGCACTGACCACAAGGGGGTGCTGTGGAGCAGGGGTGGCCGCTTGCCTTGCGGTCACTGTCCGTGAGTGTGCACAACACATCCCGCATTCAGAGGCAATTACCTTTTGTGCCCTGAGGTAAAGTAAAAATAACATGGGCACCCTATAAAACACTAGTCCCCCAAATGAATGATCCCTTAAGGCTTTCCTATAAGTTACTATCTCCTTAGTGAAAGCGATTTTTTCACTAAATATTGCAATACTAGTGTGTGAAGATATATCATGCCCGGAATGTGAAAATCATGTAAGAAAATTGCTATTTACCCATCATGGTCAGATTCATCATGAGATTGGTTGGTAGTTTTATGCTTTTCTCTTAAATACCTGAGGTTTTTTTAAATTAATTTTTTAATGAGGGGGTCCTTCTATAGACCGGACTTCCTTGTATCTCTTTGCGAGCCCAGTTATTTTCTTTTCTGACATCCTTTTTCTCTGCTTAACTCTTTATGATAAATGTTTCCCTTGCCCTCCGTTGGCACATTCCATGTGTGAACACCCCCTTGGCTATCACACCCTTACCTCCCTCTGCGAATTCCCATCGCACTTCCTTCTTCTTTTACATCACACACAGTTATTGTCTTTCATCTGTCTGATCTGTCTGTATTTTGAAACTTATACTTTAACTCTGGTATGTAAATGCCTCTAGCTCCTTGCTGGTGCTCAGGAATGTTATCGAATTGCTTGCATGACCACACCTCGGGCACACTCTTTCTGAAGGACCTCTGATAAGATTGTTAGCTGGGTAATCTTATAAGAAGACATTTGCCTCTGAGCACCTGGGTGGCTCGGTCGGTTGAATGTCTACCTCTTGGTTTTGGCTCAGGTCCTGAACTCAGGGTGGTGGGATTGAGCCCCATTTTGGACTCCATGCTCAGCAGAGAGTTTGCTTAAGATTCTCTCTCTCCCTCTTCCCTTGCCCCCCCACTCACTCTCTCTCTTTTTTTCTCTCTCTCTGAAAATAAATAAATCCTTCAAAAAAGAAAATATTTGCCTCATGCCCAAAGATGAGAGAACATAACGCTTGATTACAAACTCTGAGCTTCTCAGATCATGTGGGGCTGTATCCAGTCAATATCCTTTCTATAGCCCTCAATGACAAATTAACTTCCTTGAGGCCCATTTTCTTCTTTTGTGAAAAGCAGTTACTAGTAATGACCTTATACATCTGTCAAAAATGTTAAGTGAAACAATGTATGTAAAGCATCTAGGTCATTTAATTAAAGTTTGCTAATAATATTAGGTGGTGTGGATTCCTGCTATTTTGACCAAAGTGTGGTTCTCTCTGACTCCAGGATGGGACATACAATGTTAGTAATTGTCGTCCTGTACCCTAATGCCCTTCTTCACTAATATTCAGGAGACAGTTATATCACCCCTAATAAAGGATCCTACAATTCTTTTTAAAGGAATGAAGCCACATTTCTTCTTCTTCTTCTTCTCCTTCTCCTTCCTCTCCTTCTCCCTCCCCTCCTCCTTCTTCTCTTTCTTCTTCTTTAATGATGAAAGCATCTTACTTTCAAAACAGGAAGGTCTAAAGTTCGGATTTTTGGATTTCTCTTTTTAACCTAAAATGTAATCTGAAACATCTAGCAGCAGCACCTAAGGGTGACTTGTAACATGTCAGTTGTACATGTAATTTGTCTGGGTAATTATTTCTCAGCCTCAGACACTTGATTCCATTTTCACAGAGTCTTGTGCGGATTCAAGTGGGAAGCAGCAAGGGCAGAGGCCCTTATGCCGCCACGTCTCTGTCTCCCCAGGGAATCACACATCTGCCTTGGACACCAGGCTGACTTCCGTGGCCATGGCACAGGCTGGAGATGAAAGTCTACCTAATTCTGGCCCTACTGTGTGCGGTTTTATGAAGTATTCCCAGGGATGTTGAAGCAAGAGCTTCCGTGGCATCCTTTTTAATTAGTAGAGAAGAACACCCAAGCTAATTCAAGTATTTGATCACAGAAGATTACAAATTAAGTATTTAACATAACTGAGTATGAGCTAATGAATTTTATAGCAAATGGGATATACTAATATCTCAATTAATATATTTCTACATCCTTTCATGATCAATGCAGATTCATCACCAAAATGAACAAAAATCTTAGTGTGGTGTAATGAAATTATGGTGAGAAGCAAAAACCAAAATTCTTTCTTAACGGCTTCTAATATAGCCCAGGATAGCTGTAGAGTAAAAGTAGCCGGAATGACATGCAGGAATGGGAAGAGCACCAGCTTCGAAGACGGACCATCCGCTGAGGGACGGTGAGCAGGTCACAGAGAAACAGAAGATTGAAGGACGTGACAACAGGTGAGGAGCCTCTGCAATCACAATGCACACGGTTCCAGAAGACACAACTCATTACAGTGTAGAGTAAATGAATATGTCACAAACATTGTAAGACATTCAAGACCAACAGTCTCAGGATCTCTGGTACTAAGGTTTGGGTGACTGCTTTGATGAACCACAAGCAGAACCTTTTCAATAGTAGGAGGCTTGAGATTGTCTTTAAATTTTCACATGAACATTTGGGTTCTAATGCCAGCCTCTGGTAATTTTTTTTTTTTTTTTTTCCGTGTAGAGAGAAGCTATTTGGGGTTGAGGCTGAAGGTGGAGAATATCAGCCAAAAACAGTCATAAAAAAAAAAAATCCCCGAGGTACTTTACCCATCGTTCATAGAGTTGGTTGGTACTTGAGTATTCTCTTTGAATTTAGGGCTTTCATCTTTTTGAGTGAATTTTTGTAGTTCATGCTTCATGGAACAGGATCAAAGTGTTGCTCTTCAGAGTAATTTTATGTTGGTATGGTCAAGTGGTCTCTTTGTCATTTTGCAAAACACCACTGAGTATGTTCATATATTTGAGTTCCCCCAAAACCTAACAAAGAAGGCTAGGAATTGGTGTCAATATAGAGGTACCTGGCATATTCCCCATGCCCTCCCAAATCACGTGATCTTCAGTTATCCATTTGCCACCCATTGCACAGAAAAGCATGAGCTCCTGCTGTGTATAGGCGCTGGCTGGTGGTGGCACGATGATGAGCATGACTGACAGCCCCACGCCCTCGGCACACGACATGCCACGTGGGCAGACAGGCACTGAGACGGGAAAGGACAATGCGGTTACACTCACCTGGCCATGGGGTGCCCTGGTGCCCGTCGGACATTGTCAAATAAGAGTGAGAGATGGAAATGAGAGAGGAGGACAGAAGTCTGAAGCAAAGCCACCCCCACATGTTGTCCCTTGAGTTATTTGCTGCATTCCTCACTTACGACAAAGACTCGGTCCTTGACCCAGCTTCAGTAAAGCTCCTCTGAGCCCTCTTCTTGGCCTGGCCTCAATCTTGGTTCCCTTCCTTGTGGGCCTGCATAACCCAGTTTTAGCAAGAAACGGGCTAAGACAGTGCAGAAAGAACCCTACTATGATAGCCAATCGTCCCGTATACCTTCAGCAAGAAGCCCCTTCCCTTGAGGTCTTATCTTGGGAATTTCCCATCCATTGACCCCTCGCTCTGCTTCTTGGCTGCCTTTGCTGGATTCAGAGTTTAGCCACTTCTCTCCCCTATTGCAATAGTCTTGAATAATGTCTCCTTTGCTATTTTTAAGAAGCGTCAGAATAATTTTTCTTGAACACTTGTCGACAAACTCCAGATATTTTTCATCTTCCAAAAATCTTAAATTAGTAAGACTGATGGAAGTGCTTGGCTAATTTGAATGGATGGCTTGAGGGCCCATCACAAATTACCAAATTGTATGATTTGGACTGTCAGCTAACAACATGGAATGGGGTTTGCTTGAGTCTATTTTTGTCGGTGATGGAAACTAATAGAAATTGGCACCCTGCCCACACTGAGCTCTCCACTTCTGTGCTCTGTGTTTTTAAGTTGCTGTAAATATATTAAGTTGCATTTCTCCCCTGGGGTTTTAAATTCTGAGCATGGGATGGAAGCAAGAGCATGACGGCATCTCTGCAAGGCCTTATCCTAATTCTCCCAGGCCAGTTTTAGACTATTGGCTTTGTCACTACGGTCCACCCTACACAAGCCCCTCAGGGAACCACAGGTGTGGCAGGATACAACTGCACATGTATTGAAGAATTGAGACCACTGCTCCAAGGCTCACCATGTCGATAGAGGCCTGGCAGATTGTGTCCTAGGTGTCCCCAAGGGCCTCACTATGAACCTTGCAGGACTTGGTGACTGGAGGGCTGGTTTTTTCAGTTCGTCATGGCTCATTTGGACCACAGTCTGCCTTGGAGGTCACATACAGCCACAGACCCACAGGTACATAAAGGCTCCGCCCATAACCTCCATAGGGACTGTCTCTATCTATGACCGACTCAGACGCGCTCATCAGGAATAAGACCTTCTTGCTGCCTCCCTGGAACTGCCTCTCCTCCGAGCTGTCCTTGGCCTCATTTGGCATCTCATGTTTGGATGACAGCCTGGGGCATCAGCTCTGGAGAGGCAACCTTGCCTGGGCTTTGGGGAGATAAGGCCGGGAAAGGAGCAAAGAGACATTTCCCTCCTCTTCCTTCCTACCTCCTTTACACAAGAGATGCTGGCTAATTGCATCTTTATTGCCACGTCTCCCACATCAGGATCCCACAGTATCACTTTCTGTTAATCACTCCGAATTAAAAAAAACCTTTTCTTTTATTAAAAAGATAATATTTCAATTACGAACTTAAACTTGTCTTATAACAATTAATTAAATGAAATTAAACGTATCTCAATATGTTGCATGAAGAAACCAACATGTTCTGGGCCTTTCAGACACCACTATTAATAGACCTGGTGAAATGTACATTTTACAGAGAAAACGTCGTGAGATACTTGATGGAGGCACGTAACCACAGTTGTTACCAGAAAATGTAGAGACCGTAATATTGGAAATGCATTCTTAATTTTGTAAAGATAATATGGGGCCATGATTTCATTTGGGGGTTAACCTCTTTCACAATATTTATTGTGTGAGAATTTCCTATAAGCGAAGTACCTGTGGTAATTGTTTTTTTTTTCTTTTTTATGTGTGTTGAGATAACGCAAAAATTGCATTTTGAAATTAAACTCCCATGAATCAGCAGTGTTTCCCAGGATGAAGCTTTATGAGTAATTTCGAGGATATACGTAATCACAAGGCAGAGGCCGCACAGGCAGAGGTCTGGGACCCTCGTCTGGGTCTCACTGTTCCTAGATATATGAAGTCCCTCAATAATACAGAGAGCTTTATTTCCACCCAGAAAAGGTGTATTTGGTCAGGAAACATATCTATTTTAACTCAGGTAGTCATACAATTTCTATGACATTTTCCAGGGAGCCATGCCCCATAAACCCCCAGTTTCTAGGTCCGTTTTCCAAAAGCAAGCCTAGTGAACCGGCTCCATCCTGCTAAAAGCAATCCGTGGGTAGATTCTCAAAGGACACAAATATCATTGATTTGTTTGCCAGTATTCTGCCAATTACTATTTACAAGAAGATTTGACTATCCATCTACCTATCCATCTATCCCTCCATACATCTTCTCATCTTTTTATCAATCTATTTATCCATCCATGTATTTATATTTCTCTCTCTCTCTTTTTTTAATTAATAGACTTAGAACAAGGGATAGAGTAGAAGCCTTCAAAAGCCCTGTTACCGTCTCAGGACTAATGAAAAGAACTTTCATTGGTATGAACGTAACTCTTTTTTTTTTTTTTCCTTGTAATCAATAAAGCTTCTTGAGAGCATTTATATGGACAAGAAGTCAGTGTTTAACTAGTGAGCATGTCCCACCCTCACGTCTCAGTCTAGATGTGGAGGCATCTCCCGACCCTTCTTACGGTTAGCTAGGAAGAGATCGTAGGCCTCCTGGGGTTGATTCGGTTTGCTCTGCCTCCCACCCAGCACACCTAAGTCCACACTGGCTGCCTGCCTTTTGTGACTTTTTCTGTCTGGCAGACGCGCACGGAGAGCAGGGCCCTCCCAGCCCAGCATGCTTCTCCTGCTTCTGGTTTGAGAGTCCTCACCCGGGGGAGCCTCACTCTCCGTGCCTTGCGGCTGTCATTAGTTCAACATGCCTGCAAACATTCCTTTGTGCATAAGACACCTGAGCAGGTGCGCTGGCCTCGGGGATGGGAGTGGCCAGACCCAGGAGAACCGTTGCCGGGGGGACATCTCACTGTGTGTTGAAGGAGGTGGCGCTCAGAAGTGGGGTCAGCGTCAGGGTCGGGGCAATGGTGAAGCAGCTCTGTGTCTCCTCCGAGCGGGAAGACCGTCCCTGTGGGCCTGTAGGTAAGCAGTTCTCGACTTCCCCACAGGAAGATGTCCCAGCTCTGTGACACATCTTTCCAGAGCTCAAGGACACCCACTTTCTGAGATTCCATACCCGTGCAGTAGTTAAAGAAGTAGAACACACACAGCCGCTGAAATCCAGCTCACAGACATAGCTCTGAAGCTGATACTGTGAGGGGTCCCGGGCACACCTGTGTTCACGGCGCTGTGTCCTGTTAAACGGGATTCCTGGGGCCCCTTCCTCCTCCCTTGCTCGTCACATGCCAGTTCCATGAACTCCGTCATTTGCCCACAGCCTTGCTCACCCTGGTGTGTCTCTGTGCCTTTCAGCTATCAACCCTTCTGCCTAGAGGGTGCTTCCTCTCCTCCATCTGAGGGGCTCATACCACAAGGCAGCAACCCTGTGGCTTCCAGTAAACCCTGGGGCACCCCCTGCTCCCAGAAGAATGAGCATTGGATTAGCATTGGATTAGCATTTGTCCAGTGAACAAGTGGATGATTTAATGACGGAGTAAATGGGATGGCAAATGGATGAGCGGAGGGTACAAGGTGAGCAGCGGACAGATATGACCTGGGGGGTGTGATGTAGTTTTGGAATATATGTGAGTTTTGGGGGGTGAGGTCCAGAGCCGATGGCCAAAAAAGAATTCTGGAGGCTTCTTTGTTGCCAAGAGGTGATTTTATTAAAGCACTGGGACAGGACCCTTGGGCAGAAAGAACTGCCCTGGGGTTGCGAGGAGTAATTGATTATATACTATGGGGTTGGGGGAGGTAAAGAAAAAGGGAGGTTTTCAAAAGAGCTTTCATATGCTTAAGAGGACCTACAAGATATCAGAGACCTTGCCATTGTCAAGTTAAGGTGGTTTTCCCCTCTCATAAAGCATTAACATTAAGACAGTTGGGAACTTTCCTGGAAGAATGTCGCACATACCTCTGGGGTGCGGGTGGGGTCATTGCAGGGTGTCAGCTTGTGCTTTGTCTTCAGCTAGGCTTCTGCTCCCTCACCAGGTGAGGCTAAGCCCTGGGAGAAGCCGTCAGCAGGGAGCATACGTGAGCCTGAAGTTACGGGATTGCCCGGCAAATACGCAAAGGCTCACCGGGCGACCAGGAAGACCACACGGACACCCGTGGCCTTCCTGAGTCACTGTCTTTCCAAAAAGCAATGAAGGTAGAGCAGTGAGGCTGTGTCAGCACAGAAGGGCTCTCCGGTCCTGGAAGGGTCCCGTTTGACCACCAGCTTCTCTCCCCTCTTAGCATCATTGCTTTCCACACAGCAGGGCATGCCTTTCCAGGTCCATCAACCAAACCATCTCTCAGTCTTTGTTACAAGCTTCCCAGTTGATGTACCTTCTTCCTATCCTGCATGCCCCACCCAAGCAAACCCCGTCGTGCACACTCCACTCGTGCACAGCCCACCCGTGCACGACCCGCTCCTGCACACCCCATCGTGCACGCCCCATCCTGCCTGCCCCATTGTGCGCACTGCCTGGGTGGCCACACCCAGCACCCCCAAGACCCTGCTTCCCTGCAAGATGCCAACTTGTTTCTAACACAAGTTTGATTCAATGCAGCGAGGCTAGTCTCTGAAGGAGTCCTGGCACTCACTCCTTCTGACTGCCATGGACTTAATGGATCTGTATAGAGAGCCAGCTGGTTGTTCTTCTCTTTTCCTTTTTGTCTTAGAATGTCACAGCCTTGAGGAGTGTGCAGTCACCTGGTCTACTCCCCTCATGGTGTAGATGAAGCCGAGTCCTTCTGATACCGTCCAGTTCCCACTGCCAGGCAGAGGGCGGTGTCTGCATCTGCCCTTCCTTCTACGAATGTTCTGCTTGCAGTGCTTTGTCTGTTTGAGAGCAACCGCGGGGCCCCAAACAGGTGCCCGAGGAAGCTCGGGTATCTGGCGATGGAAAATGGCAGCATGACGGGCTCGCTTGCAGAGTCCCCAGACCCAACAGGCCCTCTTCCCAGCAGTGAGCCGTGCCCCTGAGTCCATGAGGAGGGAAAGCTAACTGCTGAAAAGTTGGACCCATAAAATCTACTTTAGATGATGCTCTCATGGTCCTTATATTTTGTGTATCCATTCATCCACTGACACCAGAGTTGTTTCCAACTTTTTGGCTATTATGCGCCTCTATGAACATTGGGGTACAAGATTTTGTTTGGACACCTGTGCTCAATTCTTTTGTGCATGTACCTAGGAGTGGAATTGCTATGCTAAATGAAAGAAACCAGACACACAAAAAAACATATATTGTATCTTTCCATTGATAAGAAACATCTAGATTAGGCAAATCTATACATTCAGAAGGCAAATTCATGGTTGCCAGGGGACATGGGAGCGACTGATTGATGGGTATGGGGTTTCTGATTAGGGTGATGGGAAAAGATCTGGAAGCAGATAGTGGTAATGATCATATAACATTATGAATGTCAAGGCCACCGAAGCGTACAATTTAAATTGGTTAAATTTATGTGTATTGTACCACAAAAATCCACTTAAGAAAATAGAGGGTTTTTTTGGAGGGGGGTGTGCGTGAGTGTGTGTGTGTTTTAATGTACAGAGTAAGTTGGTTGAGAATTGACAACAATCTATCAAGTATAGGTTTTGATGACTATACATAAATAGATGGAACTGTTGTAAATTGAAAACCATTGCTTTTGCTCAATGTGGGATATGGTTAGCCTTAGAAACCTCATCCTCATAATTCAATTTAAACCTGTTTCTATTCCATGGAAATACACAGAAAGTAGGATTCAGCTCACATTAGAGTGGGTGCTTAATGAGTATGGTAAATAAGTGGAGGTTTATTGCATAGTTGATTTACACTCAATGTTACCTCACTTTTTCTTGTCTTTGATGTTGGGAAGATCAGGCAAAGAGAAACGAGCGTGTTTGAATGATCAAGAAATAGATAAATTTCAAAAACGCTGCCATGCTTTTATCATTCCTCTTGCAAAAAAAAAAAAAAAAAAGGAAAATGATGTTTTGTTTCTCTCTTTGTTAAATGTGTATAAGCCTGAAAACAGATGTCATTCCACTGATGTCTTCGAGCTATTAGTAGTGATATAAAAACTGGAGCTACCCACGGGGGAGAAGACTTTGGGCCACTTTACAGTTGTGTACACAGCGCATAAACGTTTCAGTAATGAAAATGGGGTTCAGAATGGGCAGTCAACGTTCAGTGCAAAAACCACCACCATATATTTTAGTAAAACTCACTTGCAAAATGTGTTTCTCATCTATGAGCTATATATATGCAAACACACGCTTACACAACACATTTCTGGCAACATCAAATAGAGCTTGACCTGGTTAACCCCTTCTTGGTCAATAAATATGTCAACGCATCGAAATTGTATCAGTGACATTTGATTTTTATGGTCCTTAGAACACAAAGTGATTATTTTCAAAAATACAATTAAAGTTCTTTTAATGCAGACATAAAACTTGCTGAAAGGACCCCCTTTTATAGCACTTACCCAAACTTTAAAAGATCCATTACTCACGCATGTGTTTTATGTGGTGCAATTTCCAGTCTTTATAGCAGAACTTGGGAAAATACAGCACAAACAGCGGCCTCCGCTGCCCACAGCCCACCCCAGACTGCCATTTTCCTAATGGGCATTAGGATTGCTTTTTAGAACCTCTTCCCTGCAGGAAAATGCACTATGGAAAAGCATTGAAAAGGGCTTACTGAGTATAGGAGAGGACAGATCTCCCTGGCAAGCCCTCCTGGTGTGTAGCTGTGGGCGGCACCACCCCCCCCCAGGCATGGGCTTCTGGCACATTCCCTTCTGCATTCCCAGTTCAAAGGGCTTGACAGACAACATGCCAATCAAATTTGTGAATGAATAAGAGAATAAATGCATGAATGTTCTTTACTTATGGGACACATTAAGACTTGACATAGCCACAGAGATATGTTTTTATGTTTTGTGACTGATTACACTGTCACATTTGTTATCAGTTTTGGGGTACAGACCTTCCTCCAATATAAGTGATGTGTCCTGCCAGAGAGTCATGGGAATATCCATTGGCTCTCTACCAGGACCACACCCAGGATCTTTATACACACACACACACACACACACGCACACGCACACACACATATATACACATATTTATATATGCATACATATATCAGAATATATATAAAATGATGCTATAGACAAGTAAGTAGTGTGTGTGTGTGTGTGTGTGTACTGGATGGCACCATAGAATTCATGTGCATACATGAATGTTTCTCACCTGAGCTGATCGTCACATCAGAGAACTGTATGATGGAAGCATAAGCAGGATATTTCACATAAAAACTATCTGGGTGCAGTTATTAATGAGGGGCATTAGTGACTGAATGACAGGTCAATGTCTTCTTCACTACCTGTGCTATCAGGAATAAGCCAGTCAAGCTTGCCCTGCCTTAATTTCCCCAGATGAAAAGTAAAAATGATAAAAATACCTTCTCTTTGACCGTGTTAGGATTAAGTCGCTAACGCAGGTAACCGCTTAGAACAGTGTTGGCACAGAGTAAAGGATCAATCAGTTCTGCATTTGGGTTGACATCCTTTGTGAAAGCCAGAATCAAATCTTAAATATTAAATATTATTAATTATTAATATTAAAATAGTATGAGTGATGAGGCCACTTTACCTTTCTGTAGTTACTTTCCAATTAAAGTAAACAGATATTTTACAAGATAAATTATTTAAATGCACACATACAGATGTTTTAAATACAAGGAAAAAACAAGCTAGCATTAAGGAAATTTGCCCAAAATACTGGATATTTCTGTAAGAATCCATAACTTTACAAAATCTCAAGTGTAAGCAAATTTATCTAGAACTTCAGCTTCAGAAAGACCTTGTGTTCAGAGAGAAACCAATATATGTTAATCTTTTCTTTAATTTGCTGGAAGCTGAATCTCAATGTTGACATGTCTGATTGCTAACCCTCAATAGAATCCGTCTGGAACACTATTGCAGAAAGGTTGCCCCCGAAGATACAGAAGAAATTCAAAGCCGGGGGGCGCATGGGTGGCTCAGGCGTTAAGCGTCTGCCTTCGGCTCAGGTCATGATCCCAGGGTCCTGGGATCGAGCCCCGCATCGGGCTCCCTGCTCGGCCGGAAGCCTGCTTCTCCCTCTCCCACTTCCCCTGCTTGTGTTCCCTCTCTCGCTGTGTCTCTCTCTGTCCTATAAATAAATAAATAAAATCTTTAAAAAAAAAAAAAAGAAATTCAAAGCCGGGACCTCACAAGGAACGAAGGGGCTCTGGACTTGAGTCATTCTGTTTCTCCTACTTACGTGAAAGCAAACACAATTAACGGAGGTCTCAGAAAAAAAACTGTAAGCTGTTTGCTATAATTATAAATGATGTCAAAATTTATCATTATTTATAAATCCAAATGTTTAAAGCATGCAAACCACAAAAATCATAGTTTAGTATTTAACTGTATAAAACCTTTTAAAATTCTTTTTAAAACATTTAACTTTTTTGTTCTTTAAAAAATGTCAAAATACTAATGTTGTTTCTAAAGAAACCTCCTCATCCTCATCTTCCTGAAAAATGTATTAAAAACTTAATTGTGCGTGTCACTTCTCGGGGGGTCTATGAATGAGAACACAGAGAAGCAGCCCATGAAATGTAAGGCTTATAAATGGGTGGTCAAATCCAGGAGTCAGATACATAAGGATTAAAACACAGACCAAGGTCGACACCATAGATGAGCGTCAAGGTCAATGGTGATGTCTCTGTGTGTCGCAGAATGGTGATGAGTCATGTGGCAGGTGACTGGGTTTGGAGATGGGGAATTAGTTGGTCCATATCGGACCCCCTAAGTCTGAGATGTCATAGTTTACTTGGAAATATACTGACAGGAAGGCTGGATAGGCTGGAGCTTGAAGAAGAGCTGGATGCTGAAGGTACACACTCCAGAGTTGTGGGTGTGTGGATGGGAATTTCCCGCCAGGTGTTACAGGTTGGGTTCTGCAGGAAGCAGACTCTGAGGGGGGCGTTAGCACATCAGAGGTTGATGAGAGCAAGCTTCACTGAGAAATAGATACCCTTATTTTTAAGCTTATATATCCCCCCCCCCCCAGCTCTTGTACCTACATTGGGTCCATCTTGTTAATCTCCTTTTTCAAAGGCTGGTCCCTTTACTAATCTCCACCTCCCAAGGCCATTGCTCCTTCAGTGATCCCCACTCTGTCCTGTGTCATCGGCGCTCCCCTATGCATTCCCATTATATGCTACACTCTTCTCTCTCCCACCATCTCCCCTGCTCTGGTCTCTGTCTTTAGCCACGGACCCGTATTTCCGCTCTCCTTTATGCCTAACGTTTCTAATGAGGTGTCTTCTCCTACTGCCCCCGGACTTCAGTCTCCTTCATCCTGCATCCCACCTGCCTTCCACTTGTCCCACCAACCCGGACTGCAGTTTCAAGGTCATTAACAACAGCTCTGCTGTCAAACCCACACTGGCACTCGTCCCCATCTCACACGACCTCTCAGCATTATCTGGAATTGTTGACAACCCCACTGTTGTAGAAGTACTCTCTCTTCTGACCTTAGTAAGGATATGGCTGGGGTTCCTCCCACCTCAGTGGCCATCCCCTTCTTATCGCCTTGCTTCACACTTGGGCCTCACTGTGCCCCCGTGGGGTTTTTCTAGGATTAGTCCAGCATACATACTTTCCTTACACTGGATTGCTTATGGCTGTTGGTTTAACTATTATCTCCAGGGTGATGACTTTTAATTGTAATTCTCCATGCTAGACTTTTCTTCTGATCTCCCTGGACCTCCTTGGCATCTCCATTTGAACTTCATCTAGGCATCTCTTCTTAATCTGTCAAAGACTGAACTCTTGTTCCCTCCCTCACTTAATTCTGCTCCAGACTTCCACATTTCTGGAAATCACATGACCACTAAGCCATTGCTTGGTTCTGCTTTCTCCTTTCCCCTCTCTTCTCCCTGCCCCGGGGTCGATAATCCCATCAGGCTTCTTCGGCAATGAGATCGTATGTCCTTCCACTCCCCCCGAATACCCTGCTCCCACCTGCGCTTACCTTTCACTTGGCTTACTGAAAGAAGCTCCTCACGCTGGATCTTCTTCTTTTGCTCCCTTCAATATATTCTCCCTATATCAGACAACCTTCTTGAAATATAAATCAGTTTTCGCTTGCCTGCCTGAAACTTCAAAGGTTTCACAATGTGCTTAGAATACAATAAAATTGTATTTTATCCTTGTAGGAATTTGGATGAATTCCCATCAACCTACCTTCTCTATTTCATTCAACTTTCTTCCTCACTCCACTGTCTCATATCCAATTAGTCTTTTTCAGTTCCAACTTCTTCCTGAGCTCGGTCTTGACTCAGGCCATATTGTTCCTCTCCCTGAAGGAACCCCCCACTCCCAACCCTCTTCCCTCCTTTGAGTTGCCCTTCCCTTGCTCTTCCTCGGGTCCCAGCTTTGATGTAACATCCTCAAGAACGTCTCCCCAGGTCCTTTCTCTCCATTGTATGCTCCTCCTTTAGCTTGGGTTCTCGTTTCCTTCTTATCACTTACCACACCTGGTTCTAAGCCCATCTTCCGCCTCCACATCATGATCTGTCATGTTCACCCAGATGCTCAGGGATGTCATAGGATGAGTAAAATCTGGATGTTAAAGGGACTTCTCATAGGAGAAACCATCAGGGGAGAAGTCATTGTTTTCATTGTATTTGTTGGAATTTATAGCAAGACATTGAGAAGGCAGATCATAGAATTTGGCAAAATACAAAGAGGCAAGTACAAAGATAATATTCTGTATCTCTGGGGCTGTTTGTACCTCACACAGAATCAAGTACACACAGAATCATGTATGGTCGTCAAAAGCTAATAAAAGACTGGAGAAGAAATAAAGGTAGGTAATACTGAGAAAGATTTTAAGGTCTATTAAAGAGGAATTACAACACATCCTTGAAGGATTGCTTATAATATGTTTTGAGTCAAACGTACCTGTAGGGGCACCTGGGTGGCTCAGTCGTTAAGCATCTGCCTTCGGCTCAGGTCATGATCCCAGGGTCCTGGGATCGAGCCCCGCATCGGGCTCCTTGCTCTACAGGAAGCCTGCTTCTCCCTCTCCCACTCCCCCTGCTTGTGTTCCCTCTCTCGCTGTGTCTCTCGCTGTCAAATAAATAAATAAAATCTTTAAAAAAAACGTACCTGTAGAGTAGAAAATGATCATTTGTTCAGGTATTGATCACCACCAAGTGATATCTACATACATGCATATATACAAATATATATTTATGTGCACGAGCACACACACACACACACACACACACACACACAAGGAAGAATTTTATAATGCCACAATGCAAGGTTCTTGACAGATTATTTCTCTAAGTGGCCTGCAGGCTGTTAAGAAAAGTATCTGCTTCTATTTATTCCCAGAACCCAGATTACTTAATTTCCTACATGTGCCAGGCACTCCTGTTCGCGTGGGATAGATCCTTCAACAACAACAACAAATGGCAGCTAGCAGATGTGTCAGGTATTGGGAGCTGCCAGGGAACAAAACAGTGAGAAGAGATGAGTTGCTGGGAGACCTGCTCTTCCATTCAGACCGTCAGGGAAGGCCTCAGGGAGACAGCAACACATCAACAGACAGATCTGTTGGGAGTGGCGCACACCAGGTGCAACGAACAGCAGGTACAAGAGCCCTGAGACGGGGAACCTGCTTGGCAGAGAAGACAAGGACCCCTCTGCCTGAAGGAGGTGGTGAAAGTATAGAGACCAGCAGCAGGGGCCAGTCTTCTGGTTGGTGACCTCTTTGGCCAACCTAAGACATTGGTTTTCCCCCGAGATGAGGAGCATTGGAGGGCATCTCCAAGAGTAATGGAATCGACCCCCATTTTGAGGAGATAACTCTGTTGAGAGCCTGTGGTCATGTGGGTGCAGAGGTGAAAAAGCAGGTATAGGGCCATAGGAGAAACCCACTAGGGGATGATGGAGATGCAGACAGAGGTGACCACCTGGTCAGAATCTAGATGTGCTTTGAATGCAGAGACATTCTTCTTGCTAATGGCCTCAATGGGAGGGCCAGAGAAAGAAAGAAGACAATCCAATACTTTACGCCCAAGCAACTGACTGCAGAGTTTCCATTCACAGAGATGCACGGGAGTGAGGAGCAGGCCACGATGGGGAGGGAAGCCAATGCTTTTACAGATGATGATCTTGTTGGCTCTTTTTTTACTGAGAAGAATTTCAGCATTGACCGAAGAAGATATGTGAAAAAGAGGAATTGTCTTGTTCTTTTTATAATCCCCCATCCTCCAACTTGTGCTTTTGTTGTGGAGAAATTCTGGGAAGGGACAGTTTGGCCTGTGGTTCTTCAGCCATCTGTGAGTGCCCTCCCTACAGCTGGCAACACAAACTGTGCCTTATTATTAGTCACAATTATTAGTCAACGTGTCTCAAGGATGACTGCTTCATAGGTTACCATAGATTCCAGAACATTCCTATTGCACTCATTGCTAGAACACATCAGGTCTCCCCTTTAGTGGAGTGAATAAATAGCTATACCCCAAGTGGCCTTTCAAATATTTTTTTAAATGTCCTAAATCTTCCTCACAGCCTACATTCTTAACTCTTAACTTAAAACATCTCTTTATGAATATTGATATTTGTTTTGATTTCTCCAGCCTTGCAAATGGCCAGGAATGAATCATCCAAGCCTGAGGGAGATGAGCTAGACACTCCTTCATTTTATCTTTTCGGAAGTCGTGGGGACACCAGGAGTATCTGTAAGTAGGACACCTCCCTCACTTTTGAGCAGCTTGGACAGGCTGAAGGGAGTCAGGTCCACCTCTTCTGTTAGAGGTGGTAATAATTGGTAATTTTCCAGATTAATATCACACTTAAGAAACATATTTTTTATCATCTGCATTTTCAGTCAAGTCTTTGACAATTATTTTGTGATTTTTCTCTTCCTCTGAAAAAACATCCGTAACTTGATTTCTCTTCATTGGAATCATGCCCTACCTAACTGCCCCCCCCAAAAAAAACTGTGACAATATGCTCTATTGATTCTTTTTTATCTGTGTATTAACCAGATTATGAATTATGGCATATTCCTGGGGACCAAGGTCATCCATGGCAGCAGAGGTAAAGACAAGGGACAAAATTACGGAAGTTTATTTCTTCTCACGTAAGGCCTCCCAGCCAAGTGCTAGAACAGTTTCCAGTGTGAACATAAGCTATTGATTCAAAGCTGCCACCTGCTACTTAGCCACATCGAGAGGCAGGAGCTTAATATATCAGATGCCATTTGCTATTTAGTCTCAGGTGGTAGGCCAGAATCAATATCCTTAAATCAAGAATCTCTATATTAAGCAAGAGCAGGGACATTTATTATAATTCTGGCCCTTTCCTGCTGTTAGCATATGGAGGCAGGCAATTGCTCCGGTTTTCCAAGGCATGTTGTCCTCAATATCCCCTCTGTGTTCTTCTCCATAATTATATTCTCTCTGTACTAGAGAGCCTGGAACAGACGTTACACTCAGGTATATTGTCGAAAATATTTTGACCGCTTGAAAAGATTAAATATTAAAAGGTGATCTAATGGCACTTGCTTTGAGAATTAGATGAGAGTTAATTAATCAATACAAAATGAAGATAGTGCTCGTCCGACAGTGTTGGAAATAACACCAAAGTCAAGAAATCAGTAAGTACAGAGGAAACCGGAAACATTGAGCTATAGTAAACCCAACATAAAACTTACCTCCAGCTTTCTCAGGATCTGCACCGACTGGTGTTAGAAGGTACACCAGTATTTCCAAAAATTTTGAAAACCTTTTTGACCTCACCCTCCAAGAGAAATTCATTAGGGGTACCCAATAGATTTCTTAGCAGTGCGCAAGACCTCTTAGATAACAGTTGGGTATAAAATTCAAAGGTTACCTCCATAGTGTTGCTTCTTGTACGGCCCTTTGACGAAAGTCAAATTTAAGCTGACAGGGCTCCGATTAAGTCCGATCTCCTGGGAAATAGACCAGGGGCGTGTCCATTTTGGGGATCTTCAATTCTACTTGAAATTTTGGGGAAAATTTTAAGTTCCAAATTAAATATTAGAAAAACATTACTTTATACTCAGCTGGACCAAAGATAATATGAGACAGAGCGGGAGATTTACCTCACTTGGGTGATGAGGGACCCTGGGGACGCAGCCACCACCACAGCCCCGGCATGCAGGTGGCAAAGATGGGACATTCTACTCAAACCCAATCTTTCCCTTTGAACTGGGACTGGAACCCATAAGAAGGCTTTTACTGCTTTTTTCAAATATTTCAGTAGAATTTTGATAAAGATTTGAAAGCCCTTGGATCTGGATAAGCATCATCCCACCTGGTCCACACACAAACAGTTCCTGTCTATGAATCTGAGTCACTAAAAAATCCCCAAAGCTAATACTTTTGCAGCACACACCGGGCACCGGGATCTGTGCCAATTGCTTTACGTGACTCATCCTCACGCGTTCTCCTAAGCCCGTGACTAACACTAGCTTCCACTGTTTACCACGAGGAAGTGGAGACACCAAGAAGCTAAGGAACCCCCTGGGCTGCCCTGCTGGCGGGTGGTGGGTTGGGATTCAGACCCAGGGTCTGCCTTCCCAATTGCAGGGCTACGCTCTCTGCCTAACTACAGATATATTGTGATTTAATTTATTTTTAATTAAGCTCCACCACAGGGCTTAAACTAACGACCCTGGGATCAAGACCCGAGCTGAGATCAAGAGTTGGACGCTTAACTGACTGATTCACCCAGGAACCCCCACAGATATTGTAAAACTTCATTTGTATTCAACCTTTTTATTTTCAATGAAACAATGACAAACACCCAGAAGTGCAAGGGGTTTTGTCTTCTGTCTTTTTTCTCATTTAAGACATTACATCTTTCAGCACTGAGAAACAGAGAGAAAATTATCATGGAAATTCCAGGGCTAGCCAGCAGAATGTTTGTGTTGTAACGGAAGGACTTCAGTTGGGGTTCTGTTTGTTTCTGCGTCCAGCGTCAGTTAGCCCTGAGTGCCCATGCCAGGGAAAACGAAGTCAGGGGAGGAGCTGAGCAGAATCGAGGTCTCCAGAAGGACCAAGATCTAAGTGACTCAACACATTATCTATTACTCCTGTTGTCACCATCAATGTGCCTTCACAGAAATCATAATAACAATGCATGAACAGCAATCACTGCATTGGCTCAAGCACCTTCTGGGGACCAAGCACTGTGCTGTTTCTCTCATAGTACGTCATTGAAAACTCACACCAGCCGTTCAAGGAGAGCCCGATGTCACCCACATCTCTTCTGGCTTCGACGCCAAGGCTCTTCACCACTAAGTTATGTTGCTTCCTAGAAAAACAGAAAAACAAAGCCTAATCTCGGATCCAATGCAGGCACCTGCAGATTAAGGTGTGGACCATGTTCCTTCATTTATCTGAGCCACTCCTGCGTGTGGTGGGTGCTACCAATCGCAGTTGCGTGGGGGTGAAGAAAGTGCAGTCCTCACAGAGTTAACACTTCATTTAGGGAAAGGGAAAGAAAATAATTGGCAGGAATGGCTAATTCCCACCGAGAAGTGTGGAGGAATATTCACAGAGGGCAGAGCCAAATAGCTGAAAGTTAAAGACTGAGTAGAATTGCATGGTGCAGTGGAGGAGGCCAGCACCATCTGAGGAAAAGGAACAGCAAAGGGACAGAAAGAGACATTTTCACTTCAACAAAGAAACGTGGGAGAGAATGGAAACACCTCTCTAAGTCAACTAAAGCACAATTATTTTAATCGAAGGTAAAATTGTTATTCAAGATAAAAATGAAAAGAAATTGCATAGATGATTCAAGATTAAAGGAATCGAATGTAGATTTGGTTCCTGCAAAGGTAGCGTGGCACTGGGAAGCACAGTTCCACACCGTAAGGTCGGGATGAAAGGTGCTTTGGAATCCCACACTTAACCCTGTTGTGCAGAGTTTTGAATAAATGCTGTTATGTGACCACCACCCTTTGCTTTAAAAATTGGTGTTTATCCACTCTGCAGCAGAAGTGCTTGCATAGAATGTGTTTCTCACCAGGGTTTTTAAATATTTACATCTGCTGATTAATAATTTATAGTTGGCATTCAGGACCTTAGACTCATGAATAATTGACGTGTTCATTTAAGATTTGCAACTGTTCCGGATAATGATGAAGTGCACCAGTCTGGTTCCCCAGCACTCCGATGGTGAAAGTTTACAGTGAAATCAGGCTTTCTTTTTGGTTTTACAGAGGTTGGAAAAAAAGATATAAGCAAATAAGGCAGGAGAATAATTGTGTGTGCCAGATGTTCTCTCTATTAAGAAAGGGAAGAGTAATTGGCACATAGGGAAAGTCTCAATACTCATGGCAACACTAACAAGTGGGTTTTATTGGCTCCATTTTCAGTAGAAGGAAGGGGGCTCAGAAAATCTGATTCAATTCCACATGGCCTTGCTACCCTATTTAAGTCATTGAAGAGTAATTTGAAATAGTAAAAATACAATATGTATACGTACATGTATGATGTGTGTACACATATGTATCTATGCATGTAATACACATATGCACATATATATTTCAATCACCACCAGTTTAATTATTATGATAGTGTTTTCAAGAAAAGAAAACTATCTGATAAAGAGAAACTAGTCCAAGGGTTTGTGTGACTGACAGCTTACCTGTCATCTTGGTCACTCTGAAATCTCCATTTATAACTTCTTTCAGAGAATTGCATGATAGTTATTGGCAGTTTGATGTCAAAATAATTCTTCTATTTGAAAAGAGGAATGTCAAACTTAGAAGATCTATACAGAAAAAAATAGTTTCAATTCTAATGTATGTGTTGCCGAAGTGAGCACAAGACAAAAATAGTTCATGTAACTTTTCACTAAGCTGTTTTTCTGTCCCCTGGCAATTCAGTGTAGGGTTCAGTGAGTAATCTCCTGCATGGGTCACAGGCCATGGGCCCCATCATGAAAAAGGCTTGTTTTGTAACTATTTTTCTAAGTTTACTCGTATATCTCTTCTTGAGACCATGCCCCATTAGCTATATAATCTGTTCCATAGGATTCCTCACTCCTCGACTAGAAAAACTCATTCTTAGTTTATTCTTTTATTTTACAAAATGGCTAACTCTTGTCAAGGTAATAGCAGAGAGGTTTTATGGCACTGTGATTTCTGGGGGTGATATTTCAAGTACGATGAAAGTGGGTAAAGTTGTTTTCTTTTTTTTTTAAGATTTATTTATTTATTTTTGAGAGGGAGGGAGAGTGAGAGAGAGAGAGATGGACAGAGAAAGAGTGCACTGGGGGGGGGGGTGGGCAGAGTAAGAAGGACAAGCAGACTCCCCGCTGAGCAAGGAGCTGACATGGGGTTTGATCTCAGGACCCTGAGATCATGACCTGAGCCGAAATTAGGAGTCAGACGCTTCGCTGACTGAGCCACCCAGGCGCCTCTGGGTAAAGCTGTTTTCTAATGACGATCACAAATGCCATCCGAGCCAATATCCACATTTCTTACTGAGAAGATATTTGAAGATTCTGCCCGTGATGCACCGGAAGTGGGTGCCTCCTTGTCACAGGCTTGGTGGCACTTTCCTGTGTCCTCACAGCTGGTGAGCATCCCGTGTCCCAGAGCACACACAAACAGTTGCTCATTTGCTTATTTTGACTGATGTTCCTTGCTCCTGTCTTCCCCGGCCGTGTGAAGAAACTTTTTTGGCCCCAAACTGCAGGTTGTGCTATTCATTGCAAGTTTTCTCGTTTGTGAAGTAGAGGTCCCTCTGTTTTATTGACTCTGCCTCCTCCAGAAGAACCATCAACTTCTAAGCGCTTTCGATTCCATCTGTCTGTGTCTGGGGAGAAAATGCGGGCATCAATCACAGCTTGACCACATAAAGAGAAATCGAGCTACAATTCAAAACACAGGGCAGTTAATCGAGGGACTTGTTTACATAGCGGTTCAGGAGCTCAGAAGCTGAATGGGAGCAGTGATGTAATGGGATGAATCACTAAGCAATTTCTCAAGGCTGAATGTCGGGAGCAGGTGGTGCTACCAGGGTCAGGGGCTGAGGTCATGATGCAGAAAAGAAAGTCCTGGTGGAATTTTCTGGCAAGAGCCCCAGGTAGAGGGAACAATAGGGATTAGGACATGGCCCCCAAGGTGGACAGGGAGAGGCCAGAAGTAGTTCCTTCCTCTTGTCTTCACTCTCTTCCTGTGCCAGTCCATGTCCAAGCCGGTAGGACTCAGCTGATACGGGGACGGGGCTGTATGGGTGTGGGGGGTGGGGTGTGAAGGGACCCAATGCACCTGCACTGTAGGGAGAGCGGGGGAGGGTCGAGGATGAGACCGGCTGGCAAACAGGGGGTCCTGCCACCACCATCACCTTCCGAGAAGGGGACTGAGATTCTTCGTGCACTTCTCCAAGGTCAAGTCTGGAGTGAGACTGGACTCCATTGTCTTGCCAAGTCAATAAAGGTAACAAAAGTCAGAATTTATCATTTCCCCTGTGAAATAGAGCATGACATAAAAGATATCTGGATGCTTTCTTAACACCTACAAAAATATATTTTATAGGAGGAAATGACTAATTATCAACCTAAGCTAAATTTTATAAAATGAAAAATTTTCAGAGTAGATTTTTAAAAGATAACTTTCTTGAAAAATTAAAGGTCTATTAATTAAAGGTCATTAGATTGGCAGAAATGTGCTTTTGGTTTGAGAAGAGATACAAATTGTGCATGGAACATGAAAACCACTTTCAGGCACTTTGCATGGGAGGCTTTGGGAGCAGAATGCCATGTAACACCGGGACGAGCTGCTTCTCCCATCATCAGAAGGGCAGGGGTCGGGGATGGCGGGAGGTGCCCGGGGACAGTGTCAAGGGCACAGGAGCCATGAGGAGGGCATGGGGCTACTGCTTCTGTCATTCCTGCCCCCCGCAACCTCCCACCTCATCTGCCTCGTAGACACTGGCATGTGGATTGCAGCCACTGAATCCACTCCCCGTGGTCCTCCGGCAGCCACATCAGGCAGGGGGCTCGCATCTCAGGGCTAAGTTTTAACATTTCATACGAGCGTGTCTCACTGATGGTTTGCCATCTAGGACTCCGGCTGGAAGGAAGTTTTGGAAATGTGGCTTTCAGACGTCCAGCCCCCTCAGTACATGAAAGATGGGCGTATACGGGACAGGTATGTTGGCCGAGTGTTAAAAAGCAATTTATTTATTTATTTTTATTTATTTATTTATTTTTAAGATTTTGTTTATTTATTTGACAGAGAGAGACACAGCGAGAGAGGGAACACAAGCAGGGGGAGTGGGAGAGGGAGAAGCAGGCTTCCCGTGGAGCAGGGAGTCCGATGCGGGGCTCGATCCCAGGACCCTGGGATCACGACCTGAGCCGAAGGCAGACGCTTAACAACTGAGCCACCCAGGCGCCACCTTAAAAAGCAATTTAAAGCTAAGACTGCTGTTAGACTTCTGGGAAAAGCTAATTCCCTGATTTAAAAAAACAAAAAAATGCTTGAGAAGAAATTCTCCTTCCTCCTTTGGAGGAGGATGTGATGTCTGGAGAGATGGTTTCCTTTTGCAGTCCTGAAGTTTCAATGGTCAAGGTCAAAGTCAATCAACTGACGCCAAGAGAAGAATGGAACGTCTCCAGTCCTTGATGACACAGATCTGTCAGAACTCACCAGTCATGAAACCGCTAACCTCCAGCTTCCAGGTGGATGAGACACTAAGTTCTCCAAGTTGTTGTTTGGATGTTCCTTCATACGAAACCAAAAGAGCCTTCCTCCCACAAGATGTACAATCCACCTGCCACAGCTTAGAGACACGACACAGCAGAACTTGTAATGAACAGGCAATTGGACATTTTGAAACCATAGCTGGTGTCCCAAGGGAAGGGTTGAAGCTTTTCTCTCAAAATTCTTTCATACAACCCAGTTATTCAAAATATACAAGAAAGTTCTTGTAAATAGCACTGGGCCTCAACTTCCTTGACTTTTTAAGTGTTGATGTTATGATTTTGAAGTAGTTGGAAGTTTCTTATCTGAGGACAATGCCTCTGAAACTAATTTATGTCTATGATAGACTTCTGTCCTGTGTCAAACATTCAATGCCAGGTAGTTTGTATTACTCTTTCTGATTAAATATATATATACTTCTGCCATACATTGATATAATTTGCATGCCAATTTTTTTAGCAGAAAAATGTAACCCATCTGCATCATCCCTAGATGTCATAATGGCCACCAGGCAAGAATATGAAATCCAGCAAAGCTTCCCACCATTTGTTTTGAGGGGAGGTACATTTAGACTGGCATATCTATCTTCCTTTCTGTGTTTGTCTAGCTGCTCATTCAACACATATGGATACAGGTTTATCTATTTCATGTTTACTGCATGCTGTTTTATATTTTAAAAGAAGTAGGAGAATAATATAAATTTATGCACTCTACCGGGGAAGGCCTCATGTGAATAGGAGGCCTTGCTGTAGAGTCTATCTACCCAGAGCATTTGGGAAGTGAAACAGCTTTGGATATTAACTCACACGAAGTGATGTGGACATTTTCACGGATGGAACATGGATTCCTAGATGACTTAACTCACATTCTATAAAAACAAGAGCCATCATGTTCCTCACTTTCTATGCATGAAATGTCCTCCTATTGTCTCTTTGAAATGAATTTTAGTGTTTCAAGTTTTGTTAGAGCTCCATTCTAGGCAAAGTATAAAATTAAAGCCCAGAGGATCAATAGCCCATTGACTCAGGTAATGAATGATCTGTACATGATTTTATTAAAAAAAAAAAAAAGTAACTTAACCTCATCCTTCACTTGTTGGGAGGGCGGGGGGGAAGCCCCACAGGATATGAGCGATTCACACAGAGGCCATGAATCCATCTAAAAAGAGCTAAAACGAAGTCAGCAACTGTGCCAGTCAGTCGAGTTACGTTACTCTATAAAAACAACCCAAACCACAGGGCCTTTGGTCCTGCAAATGTCAGTATTTTGCTGAGACCTCCTGTCCAGAGGTTTCGGCTCACTGTGGCCCCTAAGGCACCTGGGTGGACCTTGCCTCACCTCCAGCAGGGAGGAGCGACTGGGGCTGATTACATCACTCTCACATTCTCTCTGCCACAGCCTGGGACGAAGCAGGAACCCAGAAGTAGGGAGCTAGAGGTGCTGACATGACCCCGGGCCACCTGGGCAAAAACAGCCCTGCACACGCCTTTCGCTGTCTGCGGGTGGTTTTGGTGTTGAGGTTCTCGGGGAAAACTGGAGAGTTGTGAGGTTGGCCTCTGCAGTCTTCTCGGCTGCCAGATGTCAAGTCCTTTCTCCTTCTGCCCCCACGGAGGCCAGTCCTCCCCCTGGGGGTACTGTGTTGTAGAATGCATCTCCCTCTTCTCTCCTCAGCTCGGCACTGATGCCTTAGGGAATTACGCAATTCCATGCACTCTGTGATATCTCAACACATTCAAGTATTTTAGAAATGACCATAAGCCATAGGCCAGCCCCCTAGGCTACGGAAATCTGGTTGGGAACTGGGGCCTGCCCACATCAAAAACTAACGACATCGGAGGCATAAGTCTCCCATCTGAATCGTACCGGAGATCTGGCCCCATTCATGTCGCAGGCATGTGCAGAGGCCAGGAAGAGGAGAGCCACACTGAGGAGGTCCCTGTGTGAAGCCATCGGGTACTACGTCAGGGCGGTGACTGTGAACATGGAGGAAAAGACTATTTTCAGAAACAGTGTAAAGGGATTGGAGCCTGGTAGTAAGTGCTCGGGATGGTGGTGTCAACAGTGAAGCGTCGACCAGATGGAAGGTGCAGGATGTGAGTTTGAGGGGCAGGAATGTTAGCAGACTCCCACTGTTGAAGTTGGGCCTTTGGTACATCTTTCCACTTCTCCACGTCCCTGATGCTATGCCCTCCTTTGAGACGCCTCTCCTTGGGCTCATGGCTGAGCAGGGTAATTAAATGTGGGGGACAGTGGGGAGGGATAGAGACCAGATTGGGCCAAGCCAGTTTGGCACAGACCCTTCGATTCTTCAGGGGATGGCAAAAACACAGGCCAAGACTGTAAAAATAATGTTTTATGAAATTTAATCTCTGCTGACCTTTCGTCACAGCTGTTATGTGCTATAAACTTACTTGTCAATCTAGGCACATACTTCAAGTTTTTACCAAGTATCTGTTTTTAAAAATAGAAAATGTGCCGGGGCGCCTTGGTGGATCAGTCATTGGGCGGCTGCCTTTGGCTCAAGTCATGATCTCGGGGTCCTGGGATCGAGCCCTGCATCAGGCCCCTTGCTCAGCGGGAAGCCTGCTTCTCCCTCTCCCTCTCCCCCTGCTTGTGTTCCCTCTCTTGCTGTGTCTATCTCTGTCAAATAAATAAAATCTTTAAAATAAATAAATAAATAAATAAATAAATAAATAAATAAATAAATATAGAAAACGTGCTCCATGAGAGTTTCATAGGGAGTGAAGGTCCCTTTGCACTCCCAGGACCGTCCTGTCCATCCTTCCTGCAAGAGGACCTATGTTTCCATGACCTACCCATTCCTCGAAGACTTTCTCTGTCAATCAGCCCCTTGGCTCCTTGATCAGCACTTCCCTTGCTCCTGGAGTCTCCCCTCTGCATTTAGTGGGGCCGGGGTCTCCCCCAGCCCGTGGGGCTACGCCCCCTATAGCCATTGCCCTTGACCACCAGGCTTCTTCCTCACCAGGATATCTGCTGTTTGGTTTTACATATCAGTGCAGCTTCCTCTCCAAGTGCAGCCAGGGATCCCTTCTTCCTTGAGTCATCAGTGATTTCCTTATGGCTGAATCTAATAACACACTCTAGTGACTTTTCAGGAATTCGCTCAGGAAACTGCCCCCTTGCGCCTCCACCTCATCCTGCCCCCTCCTAGGAGCCCCCTTTTGTTGAATTGTGCCTACTTCTCAATGCATTCTACTTCAGGGTCACGCCTGGTCACTGTTCCCGATCCCCAGGGCTCTGCATTACCCTTTTTCACCCCTACCCGCTTGTGGGCACATGGGCCCCTCCACTTCTATGACAATGGCTACCTGCTCGGCTCAACGCTCATGACCCCCAGAGGACCCAGCGCATGTGTCCCGCTGCCTTCCAGACAGCACCTCAAGCTCATTGAGCAAAATGCCCCCTCCATGTCCCTGAGCTCCTTAAGGAGCATCACCACCCTTTTGGTTACTATGCCAGGAACCCACACCCAGCAGCTGTCTCTCTATGCCCCTCATGTTTCCCACAATGCTCTTTTCTCCATCCTCACTGCTGTGGACCGGCCGCCGTGGCCCTTGTCTGTGTGTCCAGCTCTCTCTGTCCCTAAACTTCTCTCCACTAGTCCTCCAAACATCTTTATAAAATACACACTAGATCTTGTCACTCCATCTTTGAAAAATAAAAGCAAAATGCTCAGTGTTTCTCCCTAGCTTAAAGGACAGTGTTTAAAGAAATTTCATGGTCTGGAATCTGCTGAGAGCCAGTCTCATCTCTTGTCATCCCCCTATCCCCCAGTCTCCCCTTCCCCCCCTCATCTATGCCCCAGTCCCCCTGCCCCCCCCCCCCCCCCACCCCGCACTCTCTGAGCACCTAGGACACTGTGTCTTTTTCTCCCCTGGTCACAGCCTGAACCACCGCCTACAGCCTCACCTGGCTGATTTGTGCACCTGCTTTACTCCACAGCCAGGTGCCCTCGATCAGGAAGCCCGCTTTAAGTCTACCTGTCCACCTTCCCCCTAGCTCTTGCAAAGACAAAGGGAGCCCACTCACGCCTGGAAATCTGGCATGGAGCATGAAACATGGCCCAGGAAATAAACAGCTGGTTGCAGTTACAGACTTGGGGACTGTTTAGGATAAATCTTGAGAAATGAGCAGGTCACCTCCAAGGGTAATTGGGTTGTGAAGCTCCAAACTGCTTTCCAGAATAGCTTTCACACAGAGCTGTTTGGGGAGGTTTCCTTTTCTGCCAGTCTAAAAGAGGTCGGAGCCAAACACCAGCTCATCATAGTGTCCTGTTCCTTCCTCACACAACTGGTAATCTTGGGTCTTTGTGCTTTTTTCCCTCTCCAGGGACAGGAATATTAAGCCTCTAGCAAGTGACATGTGGGGCTGATAAAATTAGAGAGACATTACTTAGTTGGGATAAAAGAAAGGTCAAAGCTTCCCAGATGTTTCACTGTGTTACTATTTAACCTAGTTTATTACCTTGAATTTTTATGGACTGAATTAACTTGGAGGGAGTCCTCTCATTTGGGCAAAGAAATAATTACATTTGGTCAGGAATCCATTGGTCTTCAATGTAACTTTTCTCCCCAGCTTGGCTGAAATGCTGAAAACCCCCGATAGGAAAATTCACAACTGAAGGGTTCATGACCTGATAGGAAAAATCAGGAGGATGGCAGGATCCTCAGTAAATTAACTTGGAGATATTTCTTAAATATATTTATTTTCACTGAATTAAAATAATACATAAGAGATACCAAGTAAAGATATTACTCATGATGAAGTATATAGTGTAATTAATAATTATGATGACTATGTGTTTATTACCTCTTGCTTCATAGAAAATTTTCAAAATTCTTTTTTCTTCTGGTATAGAGAAATCCTTATGGCGTGGCTTTTGTTTTATCAATAATATGCCTAGCACGAAACATCTTTCTTTTTTTTTTTTTTAAGATTTTATTTATTTATTTATTTGACAGAGAGAGAGAGGGAACACAAGCAGGGGGAGTGGGAGAGGGAGAAGCAGGCTTCCCGCAGAGCAGGGAGCCCGATGTGGGGCTCGATCCCAGGACCCTGGGATCATGACCTGAGCCGAAGGCAGACGCTCAACGACTGAGCCACCCAGGCGCCCCGCACGAAACATCTTTCTATGTTGTTCTTCATCCTACTGTTTAGTGTCTCCCAGAACTGGTCTCCCGCGGTTGGTGATGCTCACCGCTGCTCGCAAGCATGCCACTGTGGACCCTTCAAATCAGAGAAGCTAGAGCATGGCCCAAGGCGGAGACCTGGTGCCGAGTCGAGTCCCACACATTCCGGTGCAGGTGACCCTGGTGAAGGTATGTCAGGTTAGGGTCCGACCTCAGCATTCCAGACCCAGGAGCATGACCCTGATGTCACTGGAAGGTCCATCCCATCTGGATCACACTCCTATAAACCAAGCCCCTGAGACTGACATATAAAACCAGAAGACCAGATGGCTAATTCTACCATCTGAACAATCTAACTGTTACTCAGAATGAAATATTCCCGTTGGCACAGCCAGCTCATTTTCCCCTTGTGAGTAGACCCACGTAGGAAAGCGAATCAGAAGGCTCGGTAGAGAGCAGGCTTCCGGCACCTGCCACAGAGCAAAAGGAAACACCGCCATTTGATGGCAGTGGGCCCAGAGACCCACACAGGGACAGCGTCGCCGACGGGACGTGCTGTTCTGAGTCTGCAGCTAGAGGCTCCCTCTCCCCCGGCAGAGGGCAGCAGGACGTGCCAGGGTGGGTCTCCGTGCTCCCCCTTCATCGGCACTTGGGTGGGCTGTCCCGGAGCCCCTAAAGCACCAGGCCCAGAGGTCCCTGCTCTGCCTCGCACGTGTCCCTGACAGCCCATCATGGAAGGCTTGTCTGTCCCATCCACCCCTCTCCCCGCCACTGCGTCTGACCTCCAGCCGTGGGCCCTAATGCAGGAGCACCGTGGCCGGAGCTGCTGGCGGTCTCGCAGTGCCCTTGGTGTTGTCCAACGGACACCTACTTCCTTCAGCTGAGTAGATACATTAAACCATAGCTCGCCCAATTATTCCGGGCCCCACAGTCCTCCCTTCTGTTATGGACCTAATGTGCCACACGCCCACATGTCCGGACTGCTTTGTCCTGTTCCATGAGGCTGCACTCAAGCCCCCAGGGCTCACTATTTTAACATTTCACTTGAACAATAAGGCCGCCACTGATAGATTTCAACCACGTATTGACTGAGCCAACTCCGTGCAGTACACTCACGTGGGGTTGAGGAAAGATGGTCAAGGGACGTGGGGTAGTCTTTGAGGACACCTGAGGGCCAGGACCGCAGCGCCCTGAAAGGCATCGAGTTCTGTCGTGTGCCTACGATCGTTTTCCCTCGAGGGAAGGAGGTTCCTTCCTTGGGATCTGATGTGGATTTCCCCTCCAGCGGCCAACAGGACACCCACCTAACTTGATAACACATTGCGAGACCTCCAGCCTCTGCTGTACCCCGTCACCTGGAAAACGCCCCTTTTGTCCAGAGGGGTGGTGCTAGTTTCTCAATCTCTAGAAACAGATTTGGAAGTGTTTAGATAAAGCTGACGCTGTCACTTCCATAATCTACCTATCTTTCTTTTTTCCTTCCTTCCTTCCTTCCTTCCTTCCTCCCTCCCTCCCTTCCTTCCTTCCTTCCTTCCTTCCTTCCTTCCTTCCTTCCTTCCTTCCTCCCTTCTTTCCTTTTTGAGAGAGAGAGAGAGAAAGAGAGAGAGAGCATGCATGTGCATGCAAGGAGCCAGGAGGGGCGGAAGGAGAGGAAGAGAAAGAAGCTTAAGCAGACTCCCCGCAGAGCTTGTTGCAGGGCTCAATCTCACAACACTGAGATCGTGGCCTCGGCTGAAATCAGGAGTCGGCCACCTAACCGAGCGAGCCATCCCGGTGCCCACGGCCATAAATCTTCCGATGTCTGATGGCATCAGAGGTAAGATACCAGAGACTGTAATATTTCCATATGAAGATTTTAAATTCAATTTTTTGATGATATAAGGATATTAAAATTTAATATTTTTATTTTATGATTTGGTAAGTTGTGTGTTTCTGGAAACATGTCCATTTCATCTAAACTTTATATATGTTGGTTTCACATCTCATTAATTTCTTCCCTTAGTTATTTTTTTCTTCAATTTATTTGGATTTAACATGTTTTATCTTTCTAGCTACTTGAGATGAATGCTGTTGAAGAAAACATTGCACCAGGCAAGGGGAGCAAACTGAAGCTGATTTTATCCCCATACTATTGTGGGAGGCGGTAGCAAGTCTGGGCGCTCACCTCCACTGAGACAAGAGTGGGGAGTCCATGAGGTCTGTCTGGGGGGGATCAACACATCCAACTCAGGATACCGAGCGTTACTCCCTTCATCCCCACAGCAGACCCCAATTCCCATCTTTGTCCCCCTAGACCCACAAGGACAATGTCAAAGCTCTGTTCCATTTCTTAATCTCTTAGCTATCCAGAACCAGCAGATGCTTCTCGAGGGAGAAAAGCCCCAAGTGCTGGGCTCACCTGTCTGTTTCCTTCTTCCCTCTTGTCTTTCCCATAACCTGAGTAACTCTTGCCCCCTACCACCGTCGGAGAGCTCCAGGGCCCCCTAGCGAAATACATTTCCCAGCTTTTCTACCTGTTCCCCATGAAAACAACTCCGAATCATCTAGTTTGTTATTATTAAAATGTTTTTATTGCAGTTTACATATTTAATCAATAATGGATCTCGGTGATTTGCCAATTAATACATGCAATTGAAAATACCTGGGTTTGCTATGGAAGACTTTGCTTCCATAGACAGAAGATCATCATCACGTTTGCAATCTTTTTCTTTCCAAGTGTTCTCTCCACATTTTCTTTCGTCACACAACTTTGGCATCTAAACATTGAGTTTATTTTGTTGGGTTTATAGCTTGTGCATCTATTGTGCTCCCATTGTTTACATGCCATGCTATATTTCTCCTCTGACTTTAATGTAACAAGTGAGCCCTGATATGTACATTAAGGAAAAGAGTATTGCAAACTCGTGCCGCTGCTCAGCCTGTGTGGGTTTTGAGAACAACAATCCCAAACAAATTATGCGACTCTGCATAAGGCATAGTTCCCTTTAGTTTACCACTGAATTTTCATGATATCTCAGCGACAAACATATTGGAGACACAGGAGGCGGGATTCGGGTGGCTCTAACTGAGCTGCTGACAGATGTTTGATTCAATGTGGCTTCACGTGGATTCATAATGAGTCGTGGGGACAACTCCCCGAATGCGTCTTTGCCAGTGATCTGTCACAACAACTGGAAAGTTCAAGGCAGCACACGAATGCAGGCCAGCTGCTGCTCAATTTCACAATTATTTCTAATAATTGTTCTCCGTATTTTTTTTCCTGTTTAGTGATGCTTCTTTTCACTCTGGAATCTATGTGTACTTTATCTGTGCTTGAATCACAGGGCAACCATGTGGCTGTACGAACTAGTATTTCTTGACAGAAAACCTCCCTGAAGTGTGAAATAGAAAGAAGCCAGTCCCCACCGTGTTTCTGGGAGCCCAAAAGCACCGCTTTGGTGTTTTGAATTGCTCAGTGGATCTCCATCGCCCGCCAGCGACAAAGGCCTCCTCAGTGCCTCCCGCCACCTGTGCCTATTAGCCCGCCTCCCCCCCCCCCCCCCCCGCCCCCCCCCCGGCCCCCCCCCCCCCCCTCCCTATTAGCCCCCCCCCCCCCCCCCGCCCCTGCAGCCCCCACAGCACATGCCTCACCCCCAGCCCTTGGGCCTCACGTCCCTCCTGAGATCGCGACCGCTCACATCTCCCACCTTGGCCTCTGCCCCCAACTTTCTCCTCCACTGGCCATGCTTTATGACTCATTCCAGTGTGGCTTCAGGGGCTGAAGAACAAGCTGTCTACACTAGATTGCACCTTATGAAGTGGATACTCTTCAACCATTTTGGCTGCGTAAGGGCAATTTCACGTGGTCCAACCTGTTACTTGGTGCCATGAACCTGTCCCATTGAACAAGCTGTTCACACACCTGTCCAGGACCCGGCGCAGAAGTGAGGCCTGTGGGCTCCTGTGTTTCTAAGGAATAAATACATCCCCGAGGTCCCTCTTCTTTTTCTTTTCTTGTCTTTCTTCTCCCCTGTTTTTCCTTCACAAAAACCCAAGGCAGCATTGGGCGCTGTGAAGACTGGGAGAGGTCAACAGAGGGACGAGGGTCTGTTTGCTCACTCCTGAACCCCTGGGGAAGGCTGTCACCTGGGGCCACCTGGGCTCATCCCTCAGCTCTTCAGGGACGTGGCTCTTGATGGGTGGGTGGTGACAAGGCTCTCGCCCTCTCTTCCTGTGGTGAGCCCTGTTTCCGGAAGCAAGCGTCCTGTTAGCACTGAAATCCCTCATCCTGCCTACCTCCCTTTATCCTTCAGCGCACTTCCTGGTTCCCACCTGGAAGCCCCAGAGATGTTTTCGAATCACTGTCTCCTCATGCATTTTCTCTCATTTGTGGCCTTTTGTGCCTCCCTCCCCCAGAACGCAAGGCATTTGGGACGGTCCTGCACTAGTGAATCTCTTCGAGCTTCCTTTGGCATTCGGAACGCTGGTGTTTGGTAGCTGGAAGTAGTACATAACTTCCATGACAGCCATTCTAATGGAAACAAATTGGGTTTCAGACTAAAATTAAAACACTGCCCATGTAACAGCTACTACAATGTTTTCTTTTTGTCATCTTGGTATGCACACATCATTTATTTATTTGTATCTAAATCATGAATTTTCTATTCTTTTAAGATTTTATTTATTTATTTGACAGAGAGAGAGAGAGTGTGCAGAGAAAGTGGAGGAGGGACAGACAGGGAGGGAGAAGCAGACCCCCGGCTGAGCAGGGGGATCATGACCTGAGCCGAAGGCAGACGCTCAACCGACTGAGCCGCCCAGGTGCCCCCATGAATCTTCTTTAATCAAACAAAGATGCCAGGCCTGCCTGCCCTCAGGGAGGGCGGTGAACGGCGCGGATTAGGCCACGTCTCCGTGTGCTGTCTGCACGGAGGCATCACACCCCGGAGCGTTTATTGCTTTCACACTGATCAGAGGAAGAAACTGAGGCTTGCAGAGCTTACGTGATTTGCCGAGGAACGAAGTCAGTGCGTGTCAGGCCGTCAGGCACCACCACAGCCCCGTAAACGCCTTCTCCCTGGGGAGGCCCCTCGGCCCCCAGGCCCAGGCCCAGCGGTGAGCCCAGCGCCCACGGCGCACACCGGAGCTGGGAAGACAGGGCCGCTCGGTGCGTGCGGGTGGAAGGCCGACTTCCCTTCCTTTGACCCTGTTTTCTTTCCCCACCCCTGGTTTCCCCCTTTGCTTCCTTTGGTTTATTCCTTCCCTTCATTTTTATTGTTTCTGGGGTGATTTCTGTCTTCTTACTTTTAGCCTTAGTGACTTTGTTTTTTTGCTCTTTTCCCTTCTTTCTTCTTGTCTTTTCTTCTTTGACTTACACACACACACACACACACACACACACATTGGCGTTGCTGCACACACTGCTACTTTTGTGTTGAAACTGGAAATGAAGCTCTTCACCAGCTGTTGGTGTTAGTCCAATGTTGATGGACGTGGCTTTGTGGAAAGATGCCGGGTCGGGTTTCCCACCAGCAGCGTGCCCTCGTCGGGTGGGACAGGCCAACAGCCCCCAGGGTGTCTCCCCCAGCCCCGCCGAGTCGCATACAGCTGTGGGTGGTAAGAGCTGAGTCGGAAGCCACCTGCCGGGACTCCTACCGCACCAGAGCAGACTCCAGGCCCCCCTGGACCAGGTGCAGCCCACGGGTCAGGTACACACAGGTGTAACACCGCACGTTGGTGTGTCTGCAAGAACACAGACCCCGATCATTTTTTCAGGTGGGCCTGAGCCAGCCCTGCCCACCCAGAGACCCCGGACTCGTGGTTCCTGTCCCTTCTCCCCCTGCCACCCCTTCACCACTGCCACCTCTCGTTGCCCACTGACTAACGTTTCTATTCTTGCAATGTCATGAACATTCTGCTTTGTTTCTGTTTTTGTTTTCATTGTGACTACCAATATATCATTTTGAAAACACAAAATGACACTTGAGGAGACCAGGATTCTGATTAGGTTCTGCCACTGTGGACGAGACTCTCCCCACTCTGCAAGTTGTGTGGCTCTGTCTACGTGCCATCCAGGATGACTGGAGATCCCAGGTCCCTGCGTCTCTCCCGCGTGCCCTGCGTCTCTCCTGGCTTTATGCCGCCCCCCTCGGCCACTTCACGACACCTGCTTGTGGCACTGAAATGTGCTTTTCTCGCGGGTAATACATAGGTAGACTGCGGGGTGACGTAGGGCATGACCTTCCACGGCTCACGTATCCGGGGCCCACAACAGGGAACAAACCCCATCAGCGAGGGAGCACCCAGCGCTTGCAGGAAGCAGGGGACCTGAGCAGCCTGTATGTGAGAGATCCAGGTCGCAGGCCACTGCAGAAGGGCAGCACCGACCCCTCCTGGAAAACTGCACATTTCGGGGAGCCGAAGGATGCCTACTGTGCCACGGTTTCTGTAGGCCAGGTGCTTGGAGTCTCAGAAAGAACTTGAAAACCAGTGAGGGCTGAAGCAGGGTATCCAGCCCCCTGGAGAGAGGCGGCCGCTGCCTGGAGGCTCAGGATGGCTGTGTGACAGCTTGTCCCAGCGACCAGAGTCGCCACCGGGTGGGTCCTAGAGACCCCGGAGGGCGAGGAAGGTCCC
This sequence comes from Phoca vitulina, assembly GCF_004348235.1. Classification (NCBI taxonomy): domain Eukaryota; kingdom Metazoa; phylum Chordata; class Mammalia; order Carnivora; family Phocidae; genus Phoca; species Phoca vitulina. Next base: position 4,356,710 of record NW_022589720.1, read on the forward strand.
CTGCAAGGTGTGTGCTCAGACACCTGCCACTGGGTGTAACATCAACAATGACACAGCTTGCTTTAAATGTTTAAATAGCAGGACTTCTTTAGCTTAAATAATCTGCACATTCCTTGCAGCTTAGGGACAGGTATGTCATCCCCAGAGCCTTCTCTGTATCAGGAAAGCCCGATCCGTGGTCACCAGTGTCCAAAAATTGGATGAAGTGACTCAGAAAGGGAGAAACATGGGTGATGGTTTTGCATGAAGTGGCCGTGGTTACACAAGTCAGATTTCCGTCCCTGAGAGAAAACATGCAGGAGAGACATTCACTGATACAAGGATAGAGAAGAAAAGTCTTCGCATGGGGGGGGGGGGGGATGTTCAGTAAGTATTCAAAGCCTCTAACCACGCCGTCGGTTACAAAGGCAAGGCCAGAGAGGGTAGGGGGGTCTACACTACCTCTCCTGGGATGACTCGGTTCTTTAAGTACAGCAGACACTAGAATGGACTCAGGTTCAATTTACTTTTCGCAGAGTAGGAATAAACGTTGAGCCTATTGCCAGGCATCACTGTGGTGATCACAGCTGGTCCAGCATTTTGCTCACTCAGATCTGGGTAAAATAACCAGATAATAGTACATGTTTATGATGATTTCAAGATTGAATTATACAAAAGAAAAGGAAAGCCACGTCATTTAAGAGATGAAGGAAGATCCACACTTCGGCCACCATGAAAGGGAAGAACCCTAGTCTAAATGAGGCCCTGTGGCCTCTCGACATGGCCCCTGGGAAGCCGCCCCAGGTGTTCTCAGAGGTGAGGGGAAGAGCTAACCTTGACCCCAGCTCTGATCCTAGGCACTTCTGGCAAAGGCACGGAGGGCAGTTATGGTCCTGGGGCTTCCAGGCGTTGAGAGTCTCTGCCGTGGGGCCCCACTGGGACAGTTAACATGGCCCCTGTTGGCAATGGCTGTGCTCGATGGTGAGCAGGTGGGAAAGGTAGGGAGAAGTCTGCCAGAAAGCTCTGATCAAGTCCTATCAAGGGCACTCGGTTCCTCTGTGGTTTCCTTGGCCTGGACTATTATTCTCAATACCCACTTGCTTCTCTTGCTCACCTCTTCATGTATTCACTCGATGTCCCCTTCTCAGGATGCCTTGTGTGATGGCTGATTTAAATTTACAACCACTCTCCCAAGCGCTGTCTGCACACCCTCCACAAAATCCATATCATTTTACTATTTTACTCATTTATGTGATGTACCATCTGTTTCTGCAGCATAAAGGCCTGTGTGGTCACTTTGCAAGGACATCCCAGTGCCTAGAGTGTCGTCGGGCACGTGGCAGTTAGTAGTGATTGATTGAATAATTAAAACATACCAATTACCGGTATTTCACATACCCAAACTGAGTCAACAAAGGTGACCCCCACTAAGTAGGAAAAAATTTAAGCTAAAAGCAGAAAGCTGAAATTATTATTAATAAAAAGCAAAGCATTAAAGTTGTTCAATATTAACCCATTGGATTGGCCAAAGTGTGTGTGTGTGTGTGTGTGTGTGTGTGTGTTTCATTTAGAAAGTGTAGATCATGTTAAACAACAAGAAACCTTTTAAAAGAGAAAACTATTTTTACAATTGGAGTCCACTTGATTGAAAATATACAAATTGTCTTGGATATCGATCATATTTCAAGTATATAAAAGTAACTGTTAATAAAAAGAAGTTGGGGTCAATTATTTTGCAAACTAAGATTGTTTCCAGTCGTTGTCTTTTGAGGGAGCAATCTCTGTCTATGTCAAACCTTATGGGATATGCCTTTTTGGAAAAAAACATTGTGGCTGTGAAAGCCAGCCGGTATACATTGTCTTACCAACAATCGTCTGATGAAGCTTTGTACTCGTCTTCAAATGTGTCTAAAGACAGTATTAATAAAATTGTTTATCATTGTGAACCCAATACGCTTACTTATTCACTTGGCTTACTGTCTCCAAGATAGCCATCCATCTATCCAGTCACTCAGCCAACAAATAGCAATTAGGTGACGGATATTTGGCAAGGGCCAATTATGTGCAAGGCACTGTGCTATATATAATGGGATGAATACGATGGGCTCCCTGCCTTGAGAAGTGTATTTCCCAGAAGGGGAGACAAGCTGCATTAACATCCTCCCCGTCAGCGCCCCCAGCTCCGCATGCACACTCTCCTCAGGCAGGAGGGAAGGAGCGAGCCCCCCAAGGAACAGGACTGTGTCCATAGGGAGAGGTGAGCAGCCCGGCACCAGGGTGTCACGTGCAGGGCTGGCCACACCGCAGTAGGTCCTGAGTGCCAGGTGGGAGTTAAGACTTGATTCACTAGATAACTGGGATACTTAGCCTAAATGAATCTGACAATTTGGATTGCATTAAGCAGCAACACTTAATTTTATAGTTCTTATTCAAACGATGCAAAAACAGCCTGCAAGATGTTGAATTTAGGGAGCGGTAATTGGATGGGTTGTATGCTTTCAATATGTGTGATGGATAACGGCAGGCAGCTACCTCAGCAGGGGCCATAAATAGAAAATAATTATTACAGGACACCTAACAATTGGCCCAAGTCTGTGTCTGAGATTGTTCAGGATGCCAAGGGTCCATTTAGAAAGTCAGCTCTCCCAGCCGTGGGGGACCGTCAGCTGGCGTGGAAGGGTTCTGGGCAAGCAGCTGAAGGGCTGGGCCGTGTGACGAAACTCGGAGCCTCCACCCGAGCACGCTCCCATGGTGGCACTGAGCTGCATTCGTGGTTCAGGCAGAAATGTCGTTTCTGGCTCCTATAGGAGGCTAGAAGTCACAAGGTACCCTTTCCAAGTCACGTTTTCTGTTATTTATTTATGCTGTGCTAAATCTCCATCTGCTCTTTGATGAAGGGCATGAAGATCGGTCTTCGGCAGCTGATCGGGAAGCAGAGACACCTACCGGGCTGTGGCTTCTCCCGGTCCCACGTCCACCGACACCAGATCTCAGCTAAGGGCATGGGCAGCCGAGCAGCTCTGCACAGGTCTTCGCTCACCCAGGCAGGTGCTGAACAGACCTCGGGTGGGGGCAGGTGAGAGGTGGTTGCAAGATGCAGCTGCTTGGTTTCATTATTGGAGTCAGAGCTAGGGGCCACGGCTCAATGTGCAAACCCTTTCCAGCAAACTACACACTTTTGTACAGTACAAATAAGTTTTTGATATTAATATCCTGTGGGGAGAAGAGTAAATCCTAGATCCCTCCAATAAAGTTGCCTGAAGTGGCTTCCTTTCTAATTATTTATTCTTCTAAAAAATCATTGTGTGCTATTCCTTTTAAATACCAAGCTGCCTTAGAGGGAGAAAATTCTTTACTGATCCTGGTTTCCAGGTGTCTCCCATCTGTGAGTAAGATGCTCTACCTGGGGCAGAGAGTCCGGAGAACAGACAGATCAGGGTCCTGGGTCTGCAGAGGTGGGTGTTTGCATCACAAGACTGGTGCTGTCCTGTGTCCTCTGTCCCATGTCTCCAGAGCTGGGGAAGGGGTAGGCTGTCCTGGAGGGCTTATTGGAATAAGGGATGTCACAGCATTGAGACTGTGACCAGAGTGAAGAGGCAGCGTGGTTTTCTATGGGCTTGTCCTTCCATCACCATGGTAGTGAAAACAGCAGAGGAGGAGACACTAGGGCATTGGGATCCAAGATTGCCAGGCCTCAGGAGCCACTGGAGGAGGTTCTGGCGGGGAGTGCCCCAGGCCTCTGAGCCCTGTGTGCACTCAGCTTCCACCCTGGAAGCCTCAGAAGCCACCTCCATAGGCCCCGAAACCCAGATGCCACGGCCCTCTTGCCTCATGAGGGAGATGCCTTCAAAGGTTAGGACCCTCACCAGGTGGGGGCCCTCCCCACACCCTCACCTGTTGGGCCTCAGCATTGCTGGCACGCAGAGTGATCCCTGAGGCGGGGGCAGGAGACAGACGGGGAGAACAGAACGGGGATCATGGCACATCTGTGCTGTGACTCTGTGTCCCACATGATTAAGAGATCTCACTCCTCCCTCCCCCCAAATAATGTAGGAGCTGCCCAGGGTGGGGGTCCTGATGTCTGGAAAAGACACGGTTTTGAAGCAGATTTGAGGGTTGCTATCAGCAGACCTCTCTCCCTTCTTCCTTCTTCTTCCAAGGCAAATCCACCCAGGATGTGGGGCTTGGTCTCAAGTCTTGTCATCTGGAATACTTTCCAGCAAGACTTGTGTGGGAGACAGATCCCCTGTTCTTTTGCGTGCCACCTGCTTTGTAGGGTCTCTTATTTGCTCACTCCCCAGGCCTTGGGTGAGCACTCAGGCGGCCCAGCGGCCGTGTGGGGCCCACGGACCTAGTCCTGTGCCTGGGGGTCCACACTCCAGGGCAAAACTGGGCCACGCACGGCCTACCACCTGCTGTGGCGGACACGTGGACGGGGAAACAGCACGGAGACTGTGGCGGAGTGTGGACGCATTTCCCTGAGAAGTTAGCGCGAGGACCCTTCTGTCCCCCATGTCTCTGCACAGGCTCTCAATCCAGGGAGGGTGTTCCAGAGGCAGAGCACATGCTTTATTTAGAGGGGACCCAGGTCACCCCGAGAGCTTTTCTGGTTTTAAGGTTCTTCGAGGACCTTAGATTCCCCACTGCCATCACTGTCCTGGGGAAGGCAGGAAGATTTCAGCCGCACAACAGGTGTCAGGGACTAGGGAGCATTCCCGGCTTCCTCCCGCCCCTCTTCCCAGTGCACCTGGCCCCCCTGCTGTTGTCACTGTCAGCACAATCTGCAGATGGCCCCCCAAGGCTGCTCTCAGAAGAGGCACAATCCAGCTCAGCAGCGTTCGTGCGGCTGCCCTGTCTGCAATGTGCGCGTGTCCGCAGCAGCTCACGGAAAACCTGCTTCTGCGTGCCCTCGGTGGCACCCGGAGTCCTGCCCGCAGTGCCCTGCGAAGCCAAGAAACGCAGCTCCTGTTTGCACCAGCAGAGGGAGTGCGTGGCAGTCTGGTGTGGCTCCTGGCCATGCGTGTCCCTGCACCTGCTGGGGGCATCTGCACACTGCTTCTGGCTTGTGCCAATCAACGCAGTGCCCTGGGCATGCTCCCCGGACCCCAGGAGCCCCCCCGGACCGCTCCTCTTGAGAAGCACTAATTACTGCACTGGGGAGCAGAACCGGCTTCCCAGGGACCACTTAATTTCATAGTGCTTCCACGTGGGGCCATAGTGAAGTGCGGAAGCCCTGAGTTGTCCCAGCTGTCACAACCTCTATGGGTGCCCTGGTGGATCCCATTTCTCAAAAAGCGTGCAACCCCTCTCCTGGTTTCTTTTGTGCAGGGCCTTGGAGACTCCGGAGAGCCGAGAATCTGAATGGAAGCGTTGGTGACCCACCCACGCCTACCCGGTACCTCACCAATAATTCTCCTTCCTTACCCCCACTGCCTGTTTCTGCTGCTTTGTCTTCTCTTGGTATTTCCTACCCTCAAGTCCCTAGTTATCGGATCATATGATGAATGTGATTAATAACCTGAGCATTGCTTTGTCTCTATTCTTAGCAAAAACTCCGTTACAAACACCACCCTGGTGGTATTAGACACTGGGGTGTCAATGTCAGTGACACGAAGGAGACGCTGGGGCTTCTCACTCCCTAAGATAACGTGACAGTATCGGTCAGTTTCTTGGTTCAGTTCTGATAAACTGCACCAACAGCCAACATTCTGTGAAGTTTTCTACTTTTTTCCTGTTTTTTTTTTTTGCACTGCAGACAATTCCTCAGCCTCATGACATTAGCTTTTAAACATGATTCATGAAGTAATAAAGGAACCCTTTATTCAAGAAGCCACTTATCCTGCTAAAAATTCCTTCTTTATTAGCTTTCTCATTATGATCCTGTGCAGGTATCCATTTCGTAAGAAGAGCCAGATTCCCTCTCTCTCGAGAAAGGGATGTGAGAGACATATAAATAGTATAATAACCAGATTGGTGATTTGTCAGAAACTCATAAGAAAATAAGTCCAGCTTCTCCGTTATCCTGGGGTCTATCCCAGGGTCAGCAGTCTCACAAGACACCGGTGACTCCAAGTGCGGGCTCCCTGTGAGCTGTGGTTACAACAGCTCCATGGATAAGGCTGTACATCTCTAACAAATCACGACGGGGACATCTCCAGACAGAACTGACCTGACACCTTCCTGGTCGCCTGGCTCTAGCCATACCCTCCTCCCGGGGAGGCCTTCCTAGCGCACAGTTCCCTCTGGACCCCGAGCAAAGCATCTGTGATGGCCGGAGGTGCCATCACAGGGACTGTGACAAGGCCCTCCGGACACGCACCCACGCGTGTGCTCAGCCTAGTCCAGCACATGCTTGCTGTGTGTTTGTAAGATTTCTTTTATTTCCCCGGCAGTCTGCTCTTCTGATCCTAAGAGGCCCCCGCGTTGATCCCTGTTATGAAGCGGCAGATTAAGGAAAGGATGGAGCTGAGTGTGACGTCAGAAATACATGGGTAGAGCGCACCTGCTTTGTCCCTGGGGGGTGGGGGTGCTCTATCTCACGACCCTGACATCATGACACGAGCCAAAACCAATAGTCAGACATTTAACCGACTGCTCCCCCCGGGTGTCCTGGGGGCTCTGACTTTTTAGAAAGAGAAATATAAGGCAGAATTTAGAAAAGTTATTTGATCCCCAGAAGTCCTTTTTGTCAAAGAACCTTGTGGGACTCCTGTTCCGTGGATCACACTTTGGGAAATGCTAGATACAACATGGTAAAGAACTAATCTGGGCTCGGAGGAGGGCAGGTCTGAGGGCATTCCAGGGGACGGAGGGAGAGAATTCAGACGTGGCCGGAGGCATAGGAGGGCCTCTGCCATGAAGCCGATGGGATCCTCCCAGAGCCCTGGACACCTGTGCCTTAGGATTCATACCTGTGCCTTCAGATTCACACCTGTGCCTTCTGGTTCACACCTGTGCCTTCTGATTCACACCTGTGCCTTCAGATTCACACCCGTGCCTTCTGATTCACACCCGTGCCTTCTGGTTCACACCCGTGCCTTCTGATTCACACCTGTGCCTTCTGGTTCACACCTGTGCCTTCTGATTCACACCTGTGCCTTCTGGTTCACACCTATGCCTTCTGATTCACACCTGTGCCTTCTGATTCACACCTGTGCCTTCTGGTTCACACCTGTGCCTTTAGATTCACACCTGTGCCTTCTGGTCCACACCTGTGCCTTCTGATTCACACCATTGCCTTCTTCCCAAAGCACTTGTGGCTCCATCCCTGGCTGTTCGCTCTGGTCGTAGATGCAGTGTGAGACTGACGGAAAGTACCAGCAAGTCAGTGTGCCTGGGAGCGGCCTCCAGACAATGAAGGATGGGGGTGGATGGGTAAATACATGTCTTCTCACTGCACATACCAGCCTAGTCACCCAGCTTCCCGGGGGGTGGGGCCTCCGTTTTCCACTGTTGTGACCCACTCTGGCTTCCCCACTCTTACCTGTGCTTCCTGGAGTCACCTCCCAAATTAACCACTTTCACCCAAATCCTGGTCTCAAGGTCTGCTTCTGGGGAAGCCCAAACTAAAACAGGTGCTTACTTAACTAAAAAGGAGGACGCATCATTTTCGTCGTAATTCCTGTGGAGAACTTCATCCTTGTCTTTACAAGTGCTCCAAATCCGCCTCTGTGTCTGCCCACCTTGCCACCATTCCATTATCTATCCATCAGTCCTCTGTCTGTCCATCCGACTGGTCTAGCATCAGCTCTCCACCTATCTAGAAAAGGAGAAAAGTAGATACACAAAATGCTAATGCTCACCCCTGCGTGACATGGACTAAGGGAGAGGGGCCCGAGTGTGTCCGTGTACGTGTGAGTGCCCTTGTGTGTTGCCTGAGTACTCCAAAACCAATGTACACTCACTCTTACATTTGGGGGGAAAACATAAATGTTTTATAAATGCTTACCTATAAGACTAAAGATTTCATTCTCAACCTCCACACTCCGTTGGCACTCGACTACTGGGAAGGAATGACTACATAAATATAGGTATTCAGCACCTCTTTTCCTTAAAACTGTGATTTCCCATAAAAGAGAAGAAGGAAGACAGAGGCAGAAATCACACAGCAATTCACTGACTAGCTAATGCCATGTTAGCTCCTGAGGAGGTGGCTGAGCCCGTTCCTTAGCTCCTGCGTGGGACGCTCCCCTCGCCTGCTATTCGAAGACATTTACTACGGGAACACATGCCTTCATCACTCTGCCTTCACTATGAGTTATGACTCATCCTGCCTACACAAATCCACTCAACGGCTTTGGTTTGCTTCTGAATCAGTGACATTTTAGTCCCCGGTACCGTAGACCATTTCCATAAGACATATACCATCACCAGAATGCCCTTAAATTTAGCTCAGAGATTGAATTGAGATATCTTTGTCAGAAGGCTCAGATCGGTTAATGGGAACTAGAGACTCGATGTACGTGACAGATCGTGTCAGCGCCCTGCCTGAGCGGGGCCTGGGGTAGGATGAGGCCGGAGCAAGATGCAGAGGATTCTAGCAGTTCTGCAGCTTGCAAGCCAGCAGCATAGGCCGTGCAGCTCCTGAGAGGGCTGAGACCACGTGGGTCATTTCCACATACTTTCCTTTGTGCGTGTGGGTGTGTGCTTCCCAGGTGGGTGGGAAATCTCAGCTGGTCTTCAGCTAACAGAAGGTCTGAGGGACCCACGACAGACACATACTTAGTGGTAGGGCCTTATGGCATCCAGGTGTTTTGGCAAACTTGGTTGGTTGGGACACACCTCCATGGAAGCCAGACGTGCCCGCACCACGGCCCAGCATCAGCCGCTCAGAGCTGCTGTCCCTGGGAATTCACCTTTCTATCCTTCTTAGCTTTCCCTGCTCACTTCTCCCTAAACAAGGAAACAAGGACGGAGTCCCTGGCAATTTGGCAGTTGCTTGGTGAAGTCTGGCCAGTGAAGCTGTCCACATTCTCCTCTGAGAGCTTCCTGAGCGGAGAGAGACAAGGGCAGGACAACTGGACGTTAGCACTGCCGAGCTCCTGGAAGTTCAAAATGCCAACACTGGACACTGATGCCTCCACTCCTTCACGAGTTCTGGTGCTGTCCTCCTGCTGTTTCCTCCGACTCCCCACCCACCCCAGCCTCCCTGGGCCACATTCCTAGATGCTCCCTCTCTCATCACCCACACAAATCATCCACCAACTCTCGAGAATTCCATTTCCTCGATGTTCTTGAACCAGATTCACTTTTCTTCATCCCCACCAATTCTACCCTATTTGAATTGACAGCCATTTCTCCTGGAACACCAGAACACATTTTTTCCAAACTGCTCTCTTTGGTTCCTATCTTGGCCTTGGAGATTATTCTCCATGTTGCTGTTAATGTGTTCTTTCTACTCACACCTGATCATACCACCCTGTAGGTCAATACCCTTCAATGGCAAAATTGATTGATTCACAAGGCATAGAATGCCCCTCACCATCTGACCTTCCTCAACTTTGCCTTTCCTTATAAATTGCTTAACTGTGTTTTCCTCCAAACAGAATAAATGCGGTTTTTAAAACATTAACTTGACCTAGCTTCCCATTCAAAATCTGGTGCAAAGACCCAAATGGTTACAAAATCAATTCAGCCCTGACAGTGTGAAATCTCATCAAATCCCCTGTGATCCTCAGGAGAGAGCAGTCTCCTCACAAAGCATGGATGAGCCTTGTAGCAGAAGAACAGGGCTGGATGGGAAGAGTGGAAGGAGTTTTCTATCCGTAAGCACCCCCATCAATCACCCTCAAAACACAATCCCCCCTAGTCCATACTCTCAAATGTAAAGAGGTTGTCTATCAAATGCTCACAAATGAGCATCCCGATAGTGAAATTGTGTGTGTGTGTGTGTATGTGTGAGATAAGGATCATCTCTCACATGCAATCCTAGATAATGTCCTTGGCTTAAAGTGCCCTCCCTAGCATGTCACTGCCTGGAAAATGCTTTCTTATCCTTCAAGACCATACAATGTGTTACCACAGCATTTTTACATTTGTCTGCAAGAGAATTCATTTATAAGTTCATTTGTCCATGTGATCTATTTCTCTATTTCACAACTATTCATTACCATTCTCCCCCTGCAGTCCCATCCAGCTTCCTGAAAAGCCCCTGTAATGTGCTATTGCCCTTGGAATGAAGACAAATCACTTTAGCCGATCTGACAAAGGCTTGCATGGACTAGTCCCTTCCCATTTCTCAACTGTCCCTAGAAGTGACATGCATCCATCTGATAATAGTGCACACACATCAGATCAGTGCACTAGGAAAGCCTAGTATGTACAAGATTTTAGCACACAGGAAGGGACACATCACAAATCATGGAGAAAATGATGATCATTTGCTATATTGTTTTGCATACATATTGTATCACTTGTTCGCATATTTTAGCTGGTTGGAAAAATCTCCATAGATTGTCACTTCACACTGTGCATTCAATAGAATCCCAAATAGATGGAAAAGGTAAATTCTGAGGTTGAATGTGAGTTTATTTATAAATGAGAAAATATTTTCAAAGATTTTTAAAATAAATTAACATTTACTCTAAAGTTGGGGAAGAATTTGTCAGTATAAGTGCCAAAGAAGACAATACAAAAGTGAAAATTAATTGATTCGATTAGATATAGCAATTTTTCATCCTACTGTCAACACCACAGGCAAAATCAAAGACCAAAACACGTTGGGTGAATATTTGCAATATGTTTGATAAAGAATTTATGGTTTAAATATACAAGAGCTCATTTACATCAGTCGGCAAGGCGCTGACTGCTCTGTGGAACAGTGCCCAGCATTTTAAGGGCTCTGTAATAATGTAAACTCTTTGTTACTGTAAATATTTGTTATTTGTTACAAATTGTTAATACTTGTTATTATTTGTTAGTATTGTTAATATTGTTATTAGCACTATTTCTAAGATACAGTGAGAAAATACAAGGTCCAAAGTTCATTAAAATAAGGGTGAAACATAAAACAATATCACTTGTAATTAGTGAACCCTAAATGTTTAATGGATATAATTTTTGTCTATCAATTTATTAAAGATTTTAAAATAAAAATCAGTTCGATCAAAGACTATTCACTTTGTGGTAACAATTAACATCATTACCAATCCTTCCTGTTTTTCCATCCCTGGAGCACTTTTCCTGTGCCTGAAGGTAGGTGTGGATGAGACACTCGCCCTGGATGAGGGTGTACAGGCACAGGGGGTGTGTCCCGTGTGCGTGGAGCCTCAGATCCCACCCACAATGGCAAGACCACCTTCCCGTGCCAAGGAGGGAGCACATTTGCTATGCAGTCCCCTCCATCTCGGGCTCTTTGTGGACGACGGCAATCAGGGAAACGCCAACCTGCGGTGGCCATGGGACATGGGCCGAAGAAGAAGACTTCCTGTGTGTTAAGCTCCAGAAACAGTCTGTTCTGGTTGCTCCCACCCATACGGTGCAATTTAGAGGCATCATTCATGAGAACAGTTTGACGCTATATAAAGAGATTTTAAGCAATCTCAGATTTGGATTGACTGATTTCCGCTCATTCACTCATTCGTTAGGCAAACCTTTTCTAGGCTTGTGATGTGTCCGGGACACCTAGCAGGCACTGAGAAAACAGAATAGACATGTGCCCACACAGGACCTCAAAGCAATTCCCTCTCAAATAATTAGAAGCATAATAAATAAGTACACAAACATGCAAAAGGCATGTTTTTCTCTATGATATTGATCAGTTAGATACAGGGCAAATACTCAAGAACAGGAGAATGTTAAAAATTATTCTAGCGACGGGGTAAAATGTTCTGCTTATTTATAATTTTAAAATAATATTCAGAGGCATGGCAAGTGTTAATTGTATAATAATTAGTGAAGAAAGCAAAGTGTGTTTAAAGTATGGCATAGTCTAAATTTTATAAAGTGTATGCTTATGTTAAAAAAAAGATAAAGTTATACATCAAATTATTTAAATTGATTATATCTGGGTAGAAGGAAAATAGATTTTAATTTTTCTTTGTATTTTTTGTATACAAAAGTTTAATAATGGACTTGCTGTTTTTCTTAATGAAAATAAAATATAAAAGTCATTAAAAATATTTTCTACCAATTCACAGGCTCTCATGAGGATGAATTAAATTACATTTTTAGAGTGCTTACAACTTATGCATAACAACTACAGCATTATTAAAACAAAACACAGACCTAACTCCAAAAGAAACAGAAGGATAAAAAATAAATTGCAATCTGATCCCAAATGATAAAACTGTTCAGGAAAAAATACTTCCAATGGCTGAGCGCCCTAAGAAATAGATTGGTTTTGGTCTGATAGGACTACAATAGGCAATTAAAGTACAATTTGCATAATAATAGCCAACTCTCAGCCAACTCCCAATTTTAAAACAGAGCACTGAGAACACAGAGATGTAAGTATTGTTTGTTATAACCATAGTGGAATCGGTGCTCAGCAATCCCAGGGATGAAAGCAAGTGGAAGGCATGCCGTCCATTGTTGGTGAAGTCCTGCTGCTCGGTCACACCAGAAGTTGGGGAGGACCACAGTTGAGTTTGTTCAGGATCTTTGGTTTTATATATATATATATCATATTATATATACTATATCATAATATTAATAATTAATGATTAATTAGTATTTTAATATATAATATGTTATTTTATGTGTTGTGTAATTATATATATATATATATATATATATATATATATACACACACACACACACACACGTATACTTATTCATTTCCCATCCCCAGTAATAAATCTTGCTCTTTACCTGACTCATTGTTTTTTATGATACTTCTTGCTAGGAGCATCAGATTGGAGAATGTGGAGGGACTGTGCCAGCTTATAATTATATCAAATATACCGATTTATGCAATACTTTGGAGAAATTTCCCACCTATCTTAATCTTTATACCTTTTGAGGTAAGCAGCTCAATTACTTCAACTTCATATTCTTAAATGAAGAAAGATAGGCAACCTTTCTGCTTTTGTGTACAACTTAGTCAAAAAGCCATTTGGTGGGACCAAGCAAGGTTGGCTTCTATTTGGAGCAGAGTTGCTGGTCTGGTGTAGTTAGGAGCATGACAAGGAGGACACCTGCAGGAAGGAGGTTGTGGAAGGGAGTGGAGGGGGGGAGGCACCTACAGGGAGGAGGGGGAGGAAGTAGGGGGAGGAGGTACCTGCAAGGTGGAGGAGGAGGGTATGGGAAGGAATATAGGGGGGGAGGCACCTGCATGGGACTACTATGTTGGTTTCATATCAGGAGGAATGATCAAGGACGTGAACATATTGAGGATCATTGGAAACAGGTCCTTCACTGTCAGAGAAGGGATTTACAAATATAAATATGGAAAGAACTTGATTTTCAATTCATAAAGGAAATCATAAGAAAAAAATAAATTATCTCTCACTTCTTTTAACATTTTATTTATTTATTTGCTAAAGAGAGAGAATAAGCAGTGGGGAGGGGCAGAGGGAGAGAGAGAGAGAAGGAGACTCCCTGCTGAACAGGAAGCCCAACGCAGGGCTCAATCCCAAGACCTTGAGATCATGACCTGAGCCAAAGTCAGATGCTTAACCAACTGAGCCATCCAGGTGCCCCATAAATTCTCTTATGAAATAGATACAAAAAATCCTTATGAGATATTGGCAAATTGAATTCAACCACGTAATAAATATATAGCATCACCAGTAGGAGTTTACAAGAGGAATCAAAGAATGGTTAAAAATTAGAAAAATCTATTACTATTTCTGGCAAACTTTGTGACTGAGGTACACATTTTTATCTTCTCTCCCTTCTGCATCACCACTAAAGAACAAGTAAAGTTCTAAAAAGTATGTCTCCCCATGAGGGACAAAGTGATGGGACAAGACACATCAAGGGAGTAAATATTCTGAAATAAAGGTAGGGGGCACTGAGCTGATGAGGAGAGAACAGAAAACTGCAGCCAAATTCCAGTGGAGAAGAAGGAGGCAGGGAAGGGCCCCGACCCTGGTCTGAAAACAAAAAGGGAAAATAAAACTCACCATTAGAACCAAGGGGACCCCACTCATGGACCTGTTCCAGCTTTCTGGATCTGAACAGCCATGGGTGTATCCCTGAGTAAGGAGTGGAGGATGCTTTGACAGAGGGGAAACCCTCTCCAAACGACATTTGGATACTAGAAATGTAAAAATCTATGTTGTCAAGCATGACGGTGAATCTAGTCACCACTTCTATGTCTCACTGGTGACAAGAAGCCGACATGCAGAGAGCACCAGCTCTTTGATAAAGCTTCTAGCATAAAGGAGAGAGGCCATAAGAAAGGGGGAAAGCCAGAGGAAACATGTGTAATGAAAGGAACAAGACGACTTTCAAAGCAAGACAGAAGAGTAAAGACAAGGTTATAACAAATAGCCTGAAAAAAAACATAATGACATTTCATCCATAAACAAGAACAGGATGCCATGAAAAAGGAACGACCAGACAAAAGAAGGCTCTTGAAAAGTAAATATTCAAAGCAGAAAGATCATATCAGTAGAAGGGTATGAGAGAAGTTACAGAATGACCCTTAGTAGGCAGGAAAAAAATGAAAAAAAGAGAAGATTGGATAGGCAAATATACTCAACTAATGGATCACTGAACATTATATCAAAAATTAATGATGTACCATACCTTGGCTAATTGAATTTAAATAAAAAAAAATCAAAATCAACAATAGATCAATAAAACAAAACAATTAAAAAAAAAAAGAAAAAGAAATGGAAGGGTGGTACATGAGTCCAACATGGGATTGCTAGGGTTTCAAAAAGATAAAGAAAAAAACTGCCCATAGTTTGGAAAGGTTCTCCTGTGAGCCTTGTAAATTGAATAAAAAAGAACCACCAAAAAGTAAATCTCATTACTTCAGGGAATAAGGGGTGATCTGAAAAACAGGTTGATTTAAAAATTAGCTCATATTTATTTATTTTTTTTTTTTAATTTTTTTTTAAGATTTTATTTATTTATTTGACAGAGAGAGACGCAGCGAAGAGAGGGAACACAAGCAGGGGGAGCGGGAGAGAGAGAAGCAGGCTTCCCACAGAGCAGGGAGCCCGATGCGGGACTCAATCCCAGGACCCTGGGATCACGACCTGAGCCGAAGGCAGACGCTTAACGACTGAGCCACCCAGGTGCCCTTAAAAATTAGCTCATATTTAAAATGGAAGAAATAAAGGTTCACTTCACATTTCTCTTCACCAACTTCGGAAGCTTGAAGACAATTTAGTAGGTCATTCAAAATTTAATGATTTTTAACCTGGAATTCTATACCCAGCCAATGACTAACTAGATTCAGAGGTTAAATGCAGTTATTTGGCACTCAAAACAAATAAATTGCCAAGGCACGGCTCCTACCAGCCCCTGAAATCTGAGGGTAACAGACAGAGAGAGTACATGAGGGCAGGGTAGAGGTGAGAGCGCAGAGGGCCATGGAAGCCACAGTCACATGCCTTCCCTGTCAGGGTCATCAAGTGCAGGGGGCACCTGACCAGCCCCAGAGTGTGGGCCACAGTAGCTCCAGCCTATTCCCTTCCCCAGAGGAATCAAGAACCAAGAAACAGAGAGCCTCGGATCCAGGACACAAGGCCATTCACCAGCAGAGTGCAATGAAGAGAAGCCTTGGGTTTGGTGTCCTGCCACAGACCAAGAAAGCGGGTATGAACTCCTTATTTAGAAACACGGAGATCAGTATCTCACCACGAAAATGACAATCTTAAGAGTGACTATTTTTGTAGAATAAGAAAGGGGGCTGGGCAGAGAGTAGCAGGAAGCTGCTGTATTTTGCTCTCAGGTTTCGTTTGTCTTTTTTACCATCCAATTTTTGAAATGTCATATTTACCATTTGGGTAAAAAAGGAAAAAATAATTTAAATGAATCTAGAAAGATAAATTCCAATGTAACTTGCCACATTAGTAGACCAAAGGAGAAATGAATTATTCTCTTACCTTAGACATAAGAAAAAGGTTTCATAAAAGTCAACAGCCATTCATCAGGAGACAAACAACCCTTAACAAGCCAGGGAAGGAGGGGCTTTCTTTGACATGGGAGAGTATCTGCTAAAAAACTAAAACAAACATCGCACATTGTGGTGGAATATTAGAAGCATCTTATTTAAAATCAGAATTAACACCAGGTGGCCAGGACTAATTATGAAAAAAAAAAACGTGAAAAGATGATGCAAATGAATGCAGAGGAACTGTCCCATTCTTAGAGGAGGAGACCCAGTGTTGTAAACCTGTCAAGTCTTCCCAAATTTGCTTGCAAATTTAAAACAATTTCAGTTAAAAGCCCTGCAGAAATCATTTTGTGAAAGCTTACTAATTAATTCAGAAATTTATATGGAAAATTAAAGGTGCTTTTGAAGATAAGATAAGGTGGATAAGATGCTTTTGAAGAGTCAAAACTGGGGGAGGAAGTCTGGGGGCCAACGTGAAAGGGCCGTGGGGAAGGGCTGTCATGAAACGCGTGGTGTGTGTCGGGGGGAAGGAACAGAACAGTGTCCAGCTAGGAAGCCGCACTCGTGGGGACTGTGCTGGGAGGCAAGCAGCACCACCAGCCGGGAGGAAAGAGACTATTCCATGAGTGCTGTCAAGACCATCAACAGTCCATTTGGAAAAATAAAGTAAAATGAGATTAGATTCCTAATTTGCACAATCCACAAATAACTCCACTAGGGATGAAGAACCTAATGGGTAAAAGAACCAAAGAAGATCCTTCTTTGTCCTAGCGATTATAAAGTTATCCTATAGTTTGTTGTAATTATTTAAACAACGTAAGAAAAATAAACAATAAATAACCTCAAGCGATAAAAAACATAAGTAAATGTAATTATTTCAAAATATGAAACTCTGGTATCTTAAAAGACACTGTAAGTATTTAAAATACAAGTAACAGTCTGGAAGAGAGTAATTTCAACGTATGTAGCAAGCGAGAGAGAAGTATGCACAAGAAAGGAGGAACTTTTAAGAATCAATGAGTAAATGAAGAGCCAACTCATAGAAGAAATGTGAACATATATCCTAACCGTGACAAGATGCTCACCTTCAGGAATAACCAGGGAAATGCACATTAAAACAGCAAGGAAGGGCTTTTTTTTTAAAGATTTTATTAATTTATTTGACAGAGCACAAGCAGAGAGCAGCAGGCAGAGGGAGAGGGAGAAGCAGGCTCCCCGCTGAGCAGGGAGCCCGATGTGGGGCTCGATCTCAGGACCCTGGGATCATGACCTGAGCAGAAGGCAGATGCTTACTGACTGAGCCACCCAGGTGCCCCAGGAAGGGCTTTTTTTTTTTTTTTTTTTTTAAGTGAAAGAGAGATTGGCAGAGGGGAGGTACGGTGGAGTAACGTGTGGGCCAGAAAGTGCGGGATATGGCCTTTCCTGTCCTGCTTGCAGGGCGTCTAACTAGCTCCACGATCTTAGGGGTAGTGTGTGAGCATCCTGAAAAATAAACAGTGTGCATACCCTGCAAACAAGCAATTCCACCTCTGGATGTGTAAGCTAGATGAATGATAGTGCATGCTCACCAGGAGATACCCACAGGATTGTGTATTCGGCACAGGTTGTAACACTCAAAGTTTGGGGACAAACTGAACGTCCATCAGCTGGAGATAGAATATATAACACGGTACCAGTTGTAATGGAAGGACCCAACCACCATATTTATCTCTCCATATCAGTACAGACATGTCTTGGAAACAAAATATAGAATAAAAGAGCAAAATACAAATCAGTAAATACTGCATCAGGTCTTCACAAATTAATAGTGGACACAAAATAATATGTAATTTTGGGAATGCAATATATTATCTATGAATATAAAAACAAGAATAGTATATTTTTTTCTTTCTAATGATGCTGGACTCTTAGCACAGAAGCTGGGGTTCACAGGACTCCTCCTGGTGGGGGCTAACAGTGATTTTAGCTATATCTTTAATATTTTAGATCTTTAAATAGAGCACAATCAAAGCATTTGCAAATGTCAACTGCAAAGTATAGATAGTAGGAATATGGGATTTTGATCTTCTATTCTTAGTAGTTATCTCAATTTTAAAAATTTAAAATTTAAAACTTTAAAAATTTTAATTTTAAAAATTTAAAAAATAAAATTAGTTGGTAAAAGGATCCGTAATAATCAAAACAGTGTCGCATCAGTGTGGCTTGGCCGAGCCTGCCCTCAGATCTACTATCTCTATGCGTTAGGCTTTTATGCATTTGATCTCGTAGTAATATTTAATAAAACTTCAAAGTCGCATTCGAGCCATTTAAACTATGCAACTCTGAGAAAGAAAAACTCAATTGGAGTCCCAGGGCTTTAAAATATGTGTAGCTTTGATAATATCTCATGTTCATATGAATCCTTTCATCCCCAGAATATTAAGCTCCTCAGACACGTTAGCTCAAGGATCCCCACAGTCCCCTGCGAGGCAGGAGATTGGCTGGTGTTATTTAGAAGAATCCAAACAGCGATAAATTTAGATGCTGCAAGTCAGCAAAAAGGTAGGTGGAGGAACCATGATTCAGGGTTGCAACATCCAGAATATGTTGCCATGTCATTTGGGTTACTTGTCCTCTCTTCATTGACAGCCCCTGCCCATCTTTTCATTACACATGCTTAATTCCTCAATTCATGTGTCCATGGTCTTCTCCTGCAGCTCTTTCGGCTTAACTATTTTTTTTTACATTTTATTTTATTTTATTTTGTTATGTTAGTCACCGTACAGCACATCATTAGTTTTTGATGTAGTGTTCCATGATTCATTGTTTGCGTATAACACCCAGTGCTCCATGCAATATGTGCCCTCCTTAATACCCTTATTTTTAACATTTTTCAGAGGAACATATCTAGAATCTTCAGTTTCAATATATGTCTTAACTGTGTCATCTCAATGGCAACATGATGGGCTTACTTCTGTACCTCTCACCCTTGTTCCTCTTTCCACCCTTGCCATTAAATTTCCCTGGAAAAAAAAACAAACACACACACACACACAAAAACATCTTTCCTTGTGTATGCAGGTGCATTCAAATCTGTTGTAACTTTTGGTAGGCTGCCATAGAGAGCTGTGAGATCTCTCGTCTGGACAACTGTTTGTAGGTCTGGGGTTTGGGAGTGGACGAAGCAAGGAACTGTCATGTAGATTAACTGTGCACAGGGCTGGAATTCATTGGATAGCAGAGCATCTTTCTTTTCACTTCGTAGATTGTGGGTGTGGCTAGAACAAGTCCCCAGGTTGTGTCCCCCCAGAGTTTTCCTCCCTGGCATCACCTTGGAGCCATGTCATTATTTTTCTGCTTCCATTTCAACATGAAAAATGCTCCTAGACTCCACGTTCGGCATGAGAAATGGGTGGAGAAGCAACAGGGCACGTATGCAATGTTGTAAAGATACTCAGAATGCCTGGTGCACTCTGCGTGTACAGCCAGGCATGTCTGCCTGTTTGAGCCGTTTCTATTTGGCTAAAGGGGAGTGACAGCAGCTCCTTGTTCACACGTCCTTGTCCTCTCGTTCGCTAAAGGTCAGGTGTTGCTTCCGAGAGCCGGCATCTGGCAGGGGCTGATGGAGGCAGAAGAGAACCAGGACCCGCCATGAAGATGCAGGGTCTCATCTGCCGGCATAGCCTTGCCCGTGACGCGGCTCAGACACACACTGGATCCTTCATAAATATTTGGTGAGTCAGTGATTGAAGGGCCAAAATACTCCAATGAATAGATTCCTGCAACGTCCCAATCACCCCATGCCGAAGGTGTGTGCACCTGTGGGCCTGCTTTGCCATGTGGATTCTTTGCTCTAACAGCTGTGCTTTTAATGGTCCCAGAAGCAAGCTGCAGATACACAAATACACCAGCCTGGGCGGCATTCTGGAGCTGGAGAGTGGTTCTGCATGCCGGTGTGAGCCTCCAGCCGCTGTCCCGGAGACCACCGGCAGCAGCACACCACAGGGTCCTGGAGCAGCCTGGCGGGCTGGGTGAAATGAGCGGGGGGAGCCTGATCCACCCGTCAAGCCCGCCAAGCACACCAGAGCGCAGCTGGGTGAGGCTGCGTCCCCCACGACTCAGCCAGGCTTATTGACATCGTGCAGGCTGGTGTCCATTCCCCGGCATCGAGAGCCCTGCATCCTCAGCTCCCAGTGTCTCCCCCTGCCCCGCTCCCCTCCCCTGTGCAGCATGGGTGCTCTAACACTGAGCATGTGGCCTCTGCTGAACGCCATGTGGCTTGTGCATGAACGGCCTTGGATAAATAAGCGAAGGCCGCACTAGCTTCCTTCTGTCTGTGATTTTGTCAGTGTGCTTTTCTGCAGCACACCATGAATCAGTCCTGGCGCAGGGACCCTGCTCAGGGGTCCTCCACACTGCCCGCAACACCGTGGCATGAGGGCCGGGACCCTGTGTGTCCAAAGATTGATTCACTTTGATGTGAGGAAGATGTACTTTCATTCAATACATTCCCTTTGGAGGTGAACGTCACCTGACAGAAACAAGCATTCCTTCCGTTCATTGTTTAGATATAAGGGATGTGAACTGAAGACCGTCAGGGACAGTGGGCATTGTCGGCCCCCCAAGCCACTTGGGTCCTGCAGGGCTGGTTGACTCCAGCAAAGGAGAGCTGCAAGCTTACTGAGGTGGTGTGTCCTGGGGCTAGCACTCAGAGTGCATGCACCCGTGTGAGTGTGCGTGCACCCATGTGAGTGTGCGTGCACCAATGTGAGGGCGCGTTCACCCGTGTGAGTGTGTGTGCACCCGTGTGAGTGTGCGTGAACCCGTGTGTGTGTGCACCAATGTGAGTGTAGCGTGCACCCATGTGAGTGTGCGTGCACCCTTGTGAGTGTACGTGCACCAATGTGAGTGTGCGTGCACCCGTGTGTGTGCGTGCACCAATGTGAGTGTGCGTGCACCCGTGTGAGCGTGTGTGCACCCGTGTGAGTGTGCGTGCAAGCAGAGGCGAGCTGGTGAGAGGACCGTCAGTGTGAGATACAGATGCATAGACGCGGACACATATCCTCATTGGCCGTCCCCGGAGCTCCGGCGGTGAGTGAGGTGGGGGCGACTGGCTCAGCCTCCTCTAGGGAGAAAGCAGCAATGGCCGCCCAGCTGGTCACCGTGGAGGAGCGCTGCTGAGCACACGAGTGTGATGGCCAGGATGTGCGAGGGGCAGCCAAACAGGGGGAGAAAGAATGACCTCTACCTCTGATATGCTCATCCATCTAGGAGCCCAGAAAGGCTCTGAGGTTATTAAATAAAACCACAGGGTGTGGACTTCACATGTTCTGGGGGCCCAGCTCCTGGCCACGGCTCTGTGCCCGGCATTTTCCACACTCTCCCTTGTATATAGCTGCCCCAGTAATCCTGTGAGAAATTGTGCCAGGCAGGATAGGGCAGGCTTTGCCAAGGTGACAAATGCCAGACCTCAGCTTTTTTCCTGCTCCCTGTCAGTCCACAGGGGTTCCTTCCAGCCCCTTTGCCAGAGCCACTTCCCCCCACATGTCAGACGAATGTGCAGAGCTGCTCGAATACGCTGCACTTCCATCTGGACACCTGCTGTCCTGGTCACCGTAGCAGGGGAAGAGGACACGGAGAGTCCCAAATAGCATTTCATCGCTTCCCAAAAAGTGACACATTGCATTGGCCAGAATTGGCATTCTTCTCCTCTGTAGGGGTGCAGGAGGAACAGAGAACTGGGTGTGTTGGCAAGCACCAGTAATGGGCCCCACCAGTGTGCATTATCTCTGTGTTTTAGGGGAGTGTGCGCTTTGCTCTTGTGCACAGATACCCAGGTGACCCCAGGCTTCTAATACAGATCCTTATGTCCCAGAACTCTGCTCTTGAAACATCACGCATGCATAGCTGGCTTTTCACTTGACCTGGCAGCGTAGGGCACAATGGTCCCCCCTCCTTCCTTAGACAGTCCCCCTTTAGCTCCAGGACTGTGTCATCTCCTGGTCATCCTTTCCTACTCGACATCCTTTGCTGGTTCGTCCTTGTCCCCTCTGACTTAGAATACTTGAGGTCTCCACATCCTGCAACTCTTCAATATTCTCGTCTACACATCCAGTCTGATGGACTTAATTATTATCTGCACACAGATAACTGGAAGACTTGCCTCTAACATGGAAAGCCCTTTTCTGTCCCAGAAATCTATATAAAACCATCTATTTGACCATTCCTCTTGGATGTTGGATAGGCGACTTGACATGGACAACACCAAACACCCAATCTTCATTATTGCCACCAGCACCCGGCTCCCTCCTCCACCTTTCCTGTCGCGGTGAGTGACAACTCTCTGCAAGTTGTTTAAGTCAAATGTTTCAGAGTCAGTTTTGATCTTTCTCAGTCCTCTTATTTCATTCAAAAAGATCTTGTGAACTCTACCTTCATAATACATCTAGAAGATTTCTTCTTCTTTTTCTTCTTCTTCTTCTTAGTTTTTGATGTAGTGTTCAATGATTCATCAGTTGCATATAACACCCGGTGCTCATGACAACACGTGTCCTCCTTAATGCCCATCACCCAGTTACCCCATCCCCCCACCCACCTCCCTTCTGCAACACTCAATTTGTTTCCCAGAATCCAGAGTCTCTCATGGTCTGTCTACCTTTTTTTTTTTTTGAAAATATTCACAATTCATTCATCATCAAGATTGTAGTAAGTATTCATTGTAGATAAATTTAAAAATACACAAGCATAAAAATAAAAGAATAAAATATCCTAATTCCAGTACCTGGATATGACTGGGTTTTTTAAATTTAATTTAATTTTATTATGTTATGTTAGTCACCATACAATACATCATTAGCTTTTGATGTGGTGATCCATGATTAACTGTTTTCATATAACACCCAGTGTTCCATGCAGTACGTGTCCTCCTTAATACCCATCACCATGCTAAATCTTCTCCCACCCCCTCCCCTTTAAAACCCTCAGTTTATTTCTCAGAGACCATAATCCCTCATGGTTCGTCTCCCTCTCCGATCTCCCACCCTTCATTTTTCCCTTCCTTCTCCTAATGTCCTCCATGCTATTCCTTATGTTCCACAAATAAGTGAAACCATATGATAATCGGCTTTCTCTGTTTGACTTATTTCACTTAGCATCATCTCCTCCAGTCCCATCCATGTTGATGTAAAAGTTGGGTATTCATCCATTCTGATGGCTGAGTAATACTCCATTGCATATATGGACCACAACTTCTTTATCCATTCATCTGTTGAAGGGCATCTCTGCTCTCTGTCTCCCTCTCTGATGACTTCCCATTCATTTTTCCCTCCCTTCCCCTATGATCCTCTGCTCTATTCCTTATATTCCACATATGAGTAAAACTATATGATAATTGTCTTTCTCTGCTTCACTTATTTCACTCAGCGTAATCCCCTCCAGTTCCACCCATGTCGATGTAAATGATCCTTTCTGATGGCTGAGTAATATTCCATTGTATATATGAACCACTTGTCTTCTTTATCCATTCACCTGTTGAAGGGCATCTCAGCTCCTTCCACAGTTTGGCTATTGTGGACATTGCTGCTATGAACATTGGGGTGCATATACCCCTTTGGATCATTACATTTGTATCTTTGGGATAAATACCTAGTAGTGCAATTGCTGGCTCAAAGGGTAGCTCTATTTTTAACATCTTGAGGAACTTCCATACTGTTTTCAGAGTGGCTCCACCAGCTTGCATTCCCATCAACAGTGTAAGAGGGTTCCCTTTTCTCCACATCCTCAGGAACATTTGTTGTTTCCTGTCTGTCTTGTTAATTTTGGCCATTCTAACTGGTGTAAGGTAGTATCTCATTGTGGTTTTAATTTGCACTTCCCTGATGGCAGGTGATGTGGAGCATTTTTTTCATGTGTCTGGTAGCCATTTGTATGTCTTCTTTGGAGAAGTGAAGATGACCACTTCGTAACTCCCTCTTGGTCTTAGTTCCTGGCATCTGAGTTATTACAAGAGCTCCATAACTTGGTTCCCTGTTTCTATTCTTTTGTCCACCCCATATTCTGTTAGTTCTATTACCCACATAGTAGCCCGAGGGATCCCTTACAGACATACATTGGATCCTACAGTTCTTCTACAAAAAAACCCAACCAAACAAACAAAAAAACCTTCTAGAAGCTTCCACCCCAATCAGAGTAAGAAACTTTTATAGTTTCCAAAAAGCTTTAACAAATTTTCTCCCACTCTTGTTACCTCTCAGGTGTTATTTTTATCCCTCTCTCCCTCCCTTGCTTCCCACATCCCAGCCAAATTTTTTTCTCTTGCATAAACATGTCAGGCGTTCTCCTCCCTCAGAGCTTTTGCTCCTGGATCCTCTGCCTGGCATGTTCTTTATTTCTTTTTTTTTTATTTTGATTCAATTAGCCAACATATAGGACATCATTAGTTTCAGATGTAGAGTTCAATAATTCATCAGTTGCATAACACCCAGTGCTCATCACATCATGCTCCCTCCTCAATGCCCAGTTACCCCAACCCCCCACCTCCCCTCCAGCATCCCTCAGTTTGTTTCCTATAGTTAAGAGTCTCTAATGGTGTGTCTCCCTCTCTGATGACTTCCCATTCAGTTTTCCCTCCCTTCCCTTATGACTCTCTGTGCTGTTTCTTATACTCCACATATGAGTGAAACCATATTATAATTGTCTTTATCTGATTGACTTATTTCACTCAGCATAATACCCTCAGTTCCATCTATGTTGATGTAAATGGTAAGAATTCATCCTTTCTGATGGCTGAGTAGTAGTCCATTATATATATGTATATATACCACATCTTCTTTATTCATTCATCTGTTGATGGACATCTGGGCTCTTTCCACAGTTTGACTATTGTGGACATTGCTTCCGTGAACACTGGGGCACAGGTGCCTCTTCAGATCACAACTTTTGTATCTTCAGGCAAATATCTAGTAATGCAATTGCTGGATCATAGGGTAGCCCTATTTTTCACTTCTTGAGGAACTTCCATACTGTTTTCCAGAGTGGCTGTACTAGCTTGCATTCCCACCAACAGTGTAGGAGGGTTCCCCTTTTTCCACATCCTCACCAACATTTGTTGTTTCCTGTCTTGTTAATTTTAGCAATTCTGACTGGTGTGAAGTGCTATCTCATTGTGGTTTTGATTTGTATTTCCCTGATGCCAAGTGATGTTGAGCATTTTTTCATATGTCTGTTGGCCATTTGGATGTCTTCTTTGGAGAAATATCTGTTCATGTCCTCTGCCCATTTGTTGACTGGATTATTTGTTTTCTGGGCATTGAGTTTGATAAGTTCTTTATAGGTTTTGGATACTAGCCCCTAGATGTTCTTTCACCACTTGCAAGACGTTTATGCTCTCATCTCCTTAGGTCTTTTCATTATTGATTTCTAAAGTAATTCCATTTTGGCCAGAGAACATCCTGGTAAGAATTGAATCTTTTTCTATTTACTGAGACTTGTTTTATGACCCAGAATATGATCTATGTTGGTAAATGTCCCACACGCATATGAAAAGGATATATATTCTGCTGTCTTTAGAAGGAGTGGTCTATAAATACAAATGACATCAAATTGGTTGATAGTTTTGTTCAAATCTTTGGTACCTTAACTGTATCAATTATTAAGAGAAGGTTATTAGAATCTCTGTGGAGTAACTGTGGATGTTTCTGTTTTTCTTACAGATCTTATAGTTCTTATCTTTATGAAATGAACTTCCAACATTCTCTACTCCAAATTTACTTTGTATGATATTGACATAGCCACTCCAGGTGTCTTTTGATTGGTGTTAGCATTGTATACATTCTTCCAACTTACTCATCTGTGATTTCTTAGTTAAAGCATTTTTTTGTAGATAGCATAGAGTTGACTCCTACTTTTTAATCCAGTTTGACAATTTGTCCTTTAAGAAGGACGTTTAGACCATTCGTATTTGATGAAATTATTGATGTGATTAAGTTTAATCTGTTATCTACCTATTTGTTTTCTATTTCTCCCACCTGCTCTTTCTTCCCTTTCCCTTCATCTTCTTTTGAATTAATTGAGTACTTTTCTTTGATTATATTTTATCTCCTTATTGGCTATAACTAATCAGGTTAGTAGTATGCATCTTTAGTCACAGACTTTCTTCAAGCAATAGTCTACCACTTCAAGTATTGTGCAAGAACCCTACAATGGCATTTACTGCAAACTGGTGCTGTTATTAACATACATTTTCTTTTTATTTTATTTACTTATCATTATGATTATTATTATTATTATTTAAGAGAGAGGGCATGAGTGTGGGGGAAGGGCAGAGAGAGAGGGAGAGAGAGAATCTTAAGCAGGCTCCATGGCCAGCACAGAGACCGACACGGGGCTTGATCTCACTACTCTGAGATCATGACCTGAGCCAAAATCAAGATTTGGACACTTAACTGACTGAGCCATCCAGGCACCTCACATACATTTTAATTGTACATGGTACCAACCCCACACTACATTGTCATCATGCTAATTTAAAGAATAAATAATCTTTTAAAGAGATTTAAGATCTTATTTTATTTTTTAAAGTTTATTTATTTATTTATTTTTGGTTATCTCTACACCCAACTTGGAGCTCAAACTCATGACCCCAATATCAAGAGTTGCATGCCAGGCACCCTTTTAAAGAGATTTAAATAAGAAGAAAAGCTACGTAATTCATTTAACCTGAAGTTACCATTTTTGGTGCTCTTTTTGCCTTTATGTAGATCCAGCTGCCATCATTTTCATTCTTCCTAAAGGAATTTGTTGAACATTTCTTGTAGTACCTGTTTGCTAGTCATGAACTCTTTCAGGTTTATGTATGCCAAGTTCTCATTTATTTATGAAATATACTTTGTGAGATGAAGAACCCTATGTGGGGAGTTTTTCATTTCCTTTCAGACCTTGAAGATGTTCCACTGTCTCCTTACTTGCATTATTTCTGATGAGAAATCTACTGTCACCCTTATCTGCATTTTTCCTTAATTATTGTGTTTTATTCTCTCTCTGGTTGCTTTCAAATGTTTTATTTATTACTGGTTCTGAGCAGTTGGGTTATGATGTGTCCCTGGGTGGTTTGGGTATTGTTCTTGTGCTTGAGATTCATGGAGATTCTTGACACTGAGTTTATCATTTTGATCAAATATTGAAATCTTTTGGACGTTATTTCAAATATTCTTTCTGTTCACGATTCCTCCTGTCTTATGAAAGTCCATTCACATCTGCAGTGAGGTTCTTGACCAGGCTGGTGGAAACATGCACCATTCCCAGCTCTGTGTGAGCACCAAGCCCTGCTCCTTTAATTCTTTATGATGACCCTTCCCCTGTTCTCATGTAGTTTCCTCACCTGCTGCACTGGTCCCTTCTCTCTGAGCCTTTCCCAGCCTACCCTTTTTAAAAATTGAACATGCCCCCTTTCTAGCCATTTCTGCCCCTTCTTTTCCATAACCCTTATTAACTCTGACATAGTAAACTCCACAATGATAAGGATTTAAATCCCTTTTACTCTTTGCTGCATCCCCATCATCTAGAACAATGCCTTACATACAGTAGATGCGCAATAAGCATGTAAGGACTGGATAAATAAATGATTGATTATTTAAAAGAATTGTTGAATGAATACATGACTGGGTGAACAATTAAATGAATAATGCATAAATGAACCACTTCAGGAAAGACTATCCATGTTCCTTTCTATGGCAATGAAAATGGATCATGTTTCAGTAAACCAGTGCTCTGGTTCTACTTTCACTAAACCAATAGTTTTGGTGAATTCTGTATATATACATGTATGCAGAATCTGTCATACATGCCACAGCCTTATCCCCAAGCAGGGGATCAGGAGAGAGATGCAGGACCTCCCAGGATTTAAGAGTAGCTGACTGGTAGGTGGCTGCTTTACCTGTGGTGTGTTTCAGGGTAAAACCTAGAGTTCCCAGGGAGAACCAGCTGAGATCAAAAAGCACCACTGTAGGTGTAATATTGGAAGCAAATGTAAACCAACTGAGGGGGAAGAAAACCAGGCACAGGACAGACCAGATAGTGAGAATGAGATATTTGTTAGAATGATATAAATAAGTTCAGGCCCAAGAAAAATTCAGGAATAAGGATTAAAAACAAGAAGGAATATAGAAAAGTGGGAGAAGGAGAAGGAATATGGAAAAGCCAGGACCCAGACCAACTGTGTTGATGGTGGATTCTCTTCCAGATGCCCTTTATCCTGGCGATCCAAGATGTCTGTTCATCAGTCCTGGGTCTCTCAACCCATCTATCTGGGGTTGCCATAGAAACATTACACTTCTCAGGTCTTGAGGCCTCAGTTTGGATTTAAAACCAGGAGTACTGCACACATAGGGCCAACATGTTCCTCTGGCTTCAGAATGGCTATTTGGGAGAGGAGTGTTCCAGGATCCATTTCCAGGCTTGAATGCTGATGATCCAAATTAGCTTCACATTCCTATTTAAGCTAATGAAACAGACTGCCTGGACCTTCCTGGGTTTGGTGAAGAAAGCAAAACACATCCTGCGAAACTAAAATAAATGATATATTTGGCAGCAAAAATTGCTAAACATCAATCATAATTTACAAAGTAAATTTCAGAAATGTCAGCAGCTTTGGAACAATTTTTAAAATATGAATATTTTCCAACCAAAAAAAAAAATTTAAGTTGTGATTGCATAGCAAAGAGTGACTTTTTTTTTTAAAGAACAATTTTTGAAACCTTTATCACATTGTATGGATGAAATCTAATCAAAACACAGTAACTGCCAACGTCCATTAAGGAAAAAAGTTTTGAAATTAAGAATCAAGTTTTAGAGTATTCTTTGAGATGGATGCTCATCTCTTGGTCTAAATAATTTTTTTATCCTTTCAAAACAGAGGTCAAAATAGTCACTGATTGAACCTGAGTTTGATGTGAAATTCAAAACGAACTGCAGACACTTCAATACAATCCCATTATTTGTGAGTATTAATGATCTTGGTGAGTTTGGAATATCTTACATGACACCACCAATTACCGGCTTTGATATCAAAAAGAAAATCTGAGTACTTTGATCCATTTCTCTCTGTTCTTCCCAGCTGCAGATTTTCACAGCGATGTGGGGTCTTCAGACTGACGGCTTGTATTTATGGCTCCTTTGACGTATCATACTTCTAGAACTATTGACATATGTCAGCGCTCTCCAAAAGGGAACAAATTGCCTCCATTCAAGTGTCTTCTTGAATTCAGGCTCGAATGTACTTTTAAGTAGCAGATGCTTTGTGGGGTCACCTGCACAACGACCAGCAATAACATGATTTCTCGGCACCTCAAACACTTGCTTAGGGAAGACTTAGACTCTGATATGTCTTGGCAGCAGTGGGACACTCCAGAGAACATCACTGAGGTCATGGGAACATTGACTTTCTTGGGCCACAATTATTTTATCTGCTTCTCTTTGTCTTTGTCAAGAAAGTTAATTCCAGAATAATCTCGAATCACCAGATGGGCACTTAGGATTTATGTTAACTATTTGTCATTCCCAACTATTTAGGAATGTGGGATCCTTGCATCCTTCATAGAATTGGCTATGGACCCCAATTGTTTTAATTGGGAATAGAATTGGAACAATAATTTCTTTGAGATTGAAGTGACTGACATTAGATGAAGATTATAAGCACACAATCTGCTTGCCTTACTGAGTATATAGTGAAGGGAGGAAGGAAGAGTTACTCAAACTTACTAATGAAATGTGACGATTTACATAACTAAATGAAGTGGAATTTTAAAAATGGTAGCTATTTGGTTTGTGCTGGGGAGGTTTTTCGGGTGTGAACATACAGATCCACCCTTTCTCAGATTTAGAGAAGATGCAAAAGTGCTGTTTTACAAACTCAGTTACTGAAAACTGAATATCTAGATTAAAAATGAAATGTTTACATTCCACCCCTCCCTGAAGGAAATACAGGTTTCTAAACAGACAGGTGGAGTGCAGAGTAGGAGCTTCGTGTGAGAAAGGAACAGTTGTGGCTTCAAGCTCATTACCATCATTAGAGTTGCCAAGTGCCTAACCACCCTCGCCTTTGCAGTTGAGGTGACACACAAGAGCCTGGGGCTTTCTAGCTCCTGGGCAGGGGAGCAGAGGACCCCACACCCACCCCTTCCCGACTGCAGGATGGGCTCCTGGCCAACTCAGAGCAGATGTGTGGGCAAGGGAGAGATCCATGCCATTCACTTCCCTCAGCTCATCTTCTCCTTTGAACCAGCCCCTCTCTTGCCCTTTCCAGCATACACACGTGTGTGCGTGTGCACACACAAACACACACACGCATGCATACACCAGAAAACACTGTTGTCCACAGAGGGGCTTTATTTTTGGTTATAGAGCAACAGATTTGGACATGGCATCCCTTTTACTTAGACTGGCTTCAAGACTCGCTTCAAAGTCTCAGACTCTTCACTGGAGAACACTTACCTGTGGCAGGTGTCCCTCACTTGCACGGTGGTTACATGTCACCATGATGAAATTGTGTTCTATACCAACTGGATGAGCTCACTGTTCAAACCAATTGATTAATGGGTACTCTTGCAAAGGGGGAAGTCCCTGTTTCCAATGTGCATTTTTTCTTTATCATGTTTGCACATGTCGGAAAACATTCAGAGTCTACTGGATTCGGAGTCTGAAAATTCAGAACGCTAGAAAATTTTACATTCCATTAAACCTTAACTTTCTCTTCCCCAACTCATTTTTGGCACTCAGATTTCTATTTATTTATGTATTTATAATTGAAGTATAATTGACCGACAATATCCTATTAGTATCAGGTGCACATCATAGCAATTGAATACTTTTATACATTACAGAATGATCCCCATGTTGACTCTAGGTACCATCAGTCACTATGCAAAGTTATTACACTATTATTAACTATATTCTGTATGCTGTGCATTATATCCCCCTGACTTACTTATTTTACAACTGGAAGTTTGTACCTTTTAATCCCAGCAATAGTATTTTTAAACTTGAAAATGAGACTTTCCTTTTATTCTCTTCATAACTTCTCTTGCGGATTTCCACTCCACTGATGTGGTTAGTTTTGACACAACTCTCAAACGTCAAACCTTTGTTCTACCTCTGAATTTGCATTCCTGTTTCTCCTTCATCAAACAGCACTATCCTCCACTCCCTGATCTCCAGCAAAGCCTTCCAGGTCCTCCTGCCCTCTGGCAACCCCAACAGGCCTGCAGGGGAACTGCAGGGAGTGGTGATTTCTTTCTTTTTTTTTTTTTTATTATGTTATGTTAATCACCATACATTACATCATTAGTTTTTGATGTACTGTTCCATGATTCATTATTTGCTATTAACACCCAGTGCTCCATGCAGAATGTGCCCTCTTTAATACCCATCACCAGGCTAACCCATCCTCCCACCCTCCTCCCCTCTAGAACCCTCAGTTTGTTTCTCGGAGTCCATAGTCTCTCATGGTTCCTCTCCCCCTCTGATTCCCCCCCTTCGTCCTTCCCCAGGGAGTGGTGATTTCTGAAAACAGCTCTACCTTTGCCTTTCTGATTTCCACTCAAAATTCGGCTGCCCTGCCCTTCACTGCACTTCTACCACCAGAGGGCGCCCTCTGGGACACCCTCTACCTGGCTGGGGCCCCTGGGACTGGTGGGCTCTGTGGAAGGGGAGTTGTCCTCAGGATCCAGAAGAGGGACCTTCATGGAGATGCAGGGGAACACGCAGCGTGGGGATGCAGGGCCCACATGTAATGACCTGGTTATTTTGCCGACCAATGGATTTTGGGAAAACATATACTAAACTATTATCCCCTTGAGCATTTACAGAGAAATAGAAGGAAATGTAAGTCAGAAAAATAAAAGAAAATTTCTATTTGAAAGTTTATAGATAAAAGGACTGTTGGCTTGAAATTAGGTGTTTTAATTTATTGTGACGTAAATACTGGTTAAAACCTGCACTTAAAAATTTCCAACCTGAGGCTTAGCTGGGTTTGGGAGAGGGGAGTGATGGGGTCAGGTGTCACCTTTCCTCAGAAAAGACTCAGACACAGCCCAGAAAGCAGAACAAACAGGTCACGGGAGGGGTGGCAGGAGGATATATGGGAGAGGAGCTGAGTCCCGTCCAGAGCGGTCCAGGTGTGGTTGTAGCAGGTGAGGGCGATATTTTGCAGAACGTAATTGGAGGGCTTGAAAAAGCTCACGTCACCAGAAATGCCAGCAACATCCACATCTGGAGCCACGGTCCCCGATTCGTCCTCAATCCTGAACTCTGAGGCCACCGTGGTTCTCCATTGCTCCCGTGGCTCCCTGGACGTACCTGTCGCTGCACAGTTTCCCCGGCTTCCTGAGGCCCTTCCAAGTCTTCGTCCCATCTCACGGCCCGCTCCTCCTTTCTCAAAGCCGACAACGGGGCTGAGGGCCCCGCATGTTGCATCTCTCTGGCTTCTCTGCTTTTGAGAGTTTTGTGATCAGATTTCATCCACTCAACTAATCCAAGATAATCTCCCCATCTCAAGACCCATAATCTTAATCTCATCTGCAAAATTTCTTTTGCCAAGTAAGGTAACATATTCTCAGGTTCCTGGGAATAGCCTGTGGACATCTTTGGGGGGGCCATTATTCTCCCTACTATACTAAGAAATTAATAACATAAATAAGATTGTACGGCTGATATTTATCCCTCATACCAGAAGCAAGTGAATTTATGCTAATTGAAAATATTCTTACATATTAACATAACTTCTAAAGACTTTACCCAGAAGGGTCATTGAATTTTGGTTAAATTATTAAAATTAAGTTTTTAAAACATACTTTGGATAATCCACTCTTTTTCCTAATTTTGATTGACCTCTAATATTTGCTGGCAATAGATATTAGTTCACCCACGGTCAGGGCATTAGCCTGCGGTGTCCCTAGGCTCTGTTCAGCTATGATTCTCAATATTTTCCACTTATGGGTGCTGCCTTCATTCCCAATCTCATCTTTTTCTTCAAAGTGCTTATTTACTGTCTTCCTCACCACAAATGATAAGGGCAGAGATCATGCAAGTTTTATCACTAAGCACCCAAACCTAATGCACCGTGTCTAGAGAAAAGTAGATTCTTAATAAACATTTGGACATATGAATATATTATTTAATGGATGAATGGGTGGATGGATGGATGGATGGATGGACGAATGGATAGATCAGTGGCTCTATACAAGAGTTTCTTTTTTTTCTTTTCTTTCTTTCTTTTATTTTTTATTTTTTTATTATTATGTTATGTTAATCACCATACATTACATCATTAGTTTTTGATGTAGTCTTCCATGATTCACTATTTATGTCTATACAATAGTTTCTTGAACTGAGAGGAATTTTCAACCAGACAACTTTGCCTTTCACTCAGTACTTAGATTCTACAATTCTCTAAGTCTGATCATATTAGGGGAAAAATTCCTTCCCACTTTATAGTTCTGTATGACTGTTTAGCACATCCACATCTACTATCTCTTTAATTTATGCAATACCACTGAGACAATCAGAATAGATATCATTTTCATTTTCATTATTTGGAAATAAAGACTCAAAAGCTAGTTTGAAAGGAAAGATAGAACTCTGGGCTTTTAATTCCCAATTAAATACGTTTGTTCTATATTAAGTCTTATGCACAATCCACCAGGCCATCGAAACTCCATATACAATTGTCGATAGCATATGTGGGTCTAAATCCAAAATTCTGGTTTTAAAAACTGGAGATGAATTCTGAAGGCTAGATCCAAGCCCACACAGGCCTGCACGTGCAGTGGGAACATCAGGGTCCTTAGTGACCTAGTCCCAGGCCTTCTTCTTCTTGGGTGAGGTCTTTTTCCATAATCTAGGGACACTAATGCTACGTGTTTGGGATGGGAGGGAGATAATGTGT
Source organism: Phoca vitulina (assembly GCF_004348235.1). Lineage (NCBI taxonomy): Eukaryota > Metazoa > Chordata > Mammalia > Carnivora > Phocidae > Phoca > Phoca vitulina. The sequence continues at coordinate 4,390,621 of NW_022589720.1, forward strand.
ATAAACTACCTGGGTCAGGGAACTGTAGCTCACTTAACAGTTCCAAGTCTAAAATTGGTTTCTACCTAGTGAGCACCAGGCTCACGGTTCTCGGCAGGTGCGCCGGCATCCCTAGGGCTGCCATGGAGAGAAGTGCTGAACAGTTCATCACCACGAGGGGCACTGTGAGGACTGGGACGGGCAGACCTTGTCTACACCAGCAGGCAGCCTTACAGAGGCTACATTCATCACATCCTTTCCTTCCTTTGAAAACCCTCATGGTGTGTCTACATCTGTCAGCATTAGACTCCATTATACTACATTTGTTTTGTTTTCTCTTTCTCTATATCTTAAGAGGGTTAAAAAATAAATTCATCTAAAAGTCCTTTTTTTACTAGGAAACACAACCACTAAATTCTATTTGCAGCAAGATGCTTTTTATTGTATCTTTGAAGGGAAACAGTCCTCAAATCCTGTCTTTCCAATGGGATGCGGATGAGCCCCCCTTCACACTGGATCACAGAGGTGCCCCTTCTCCCATCACACCCCTTTTCTCCAGGGAATACCAACTTATTTTCTGACACCCGATTATATTCAGCTTTGTTTCTCATGAGACTGGTGTTTGTATTCCACATGTCTGCACCTTAATTATTTTACAAGACTGCAACCCCTTTCGGAGGTTTGTTCTGTGTCATCAGATTTAAGTGTCCGCGAGCTGCTTCCAGAGGAGCTGAGCAGCCTTGTCATTCTCCTTTCATGGAAAATGCACCACAGATCAGGAGCCAGCCCCATAGAGGAACAATAGTGACAAAAATCTCTGCCGTTGGACTCAAGGGTGTCGAAATGTGTTTATTTTCTTGTTATTACGTAGGTGTTTGCTTTCCAGAGCAAACCTGGCTGCTAGGGATTATTAACTAGGATAAAGTGTTCCCATTAAAACCTCCTGGTGAAACATATTGGCCAAATCTTCATTTTGAATCTTGTTTGTAAATAATCATTAAGGATTTGTTTCATTATATTTAAAGAAGGACTAGAGGAAGAAGGAAGATGAGGAGGAAGAAGAGGAGGAGGAGGAGGGGAAAAGAACATGCCTTAAATTTCTGCTTAGCCAGCAAGCTAAACTGGCTTATTTCAAGCTCCTCTCAGATCTTCTTCAAAGAAACATTATGATATTGACTGTCTGCCTGTAAGTCTCCAGAAACATGTTCCTAAGAAGGTCTTGCCTTTAATGGCTCATAAAACACTTAATTTGGATGAAAGCTGCTCCGTGGGCCACCCAAGCACATGCCAGAGAGCACGGGTGCTTCCACCCCAGGGTGGGCCTTCTCTGTGTCAGTGATGACTTGCCCCCAGCAAACACCAGCCATGTCTTATTTACGTGGAAAATGAGCACCTGGCATTTGGCTGAGATGATTGAGCACACTGTGGTTTTCAACATCATCTGGATATGTCACTGAGCACCACGGGTTCTTCATAGAGTAAGATGTATAAACACGTGCGGGGGTCAGACAAGCAGAACTGCTAAGCCCACAGCTCCGTGGGAGGCACATGAGAAGGACCTACCGCAAGGATCATCATCTTGCTGCGGTCAGAACGGGCCGCACCTTGTCTACTTCTTTGCCTTGGATCAGGTTCCCAGAACACACTCGCTTGTGTTTGCTTCTCTGGGCCTGACGGATGGAACCATTGACGATACAAGAGCAGGAGAGACTTTCTAAAGGGCGGCAACTCACAACAACAGCAGAGAAGCTTCCCCATGCGTATTTGAGATGATTACGTCCACAGCAACACTCACTTAACAGGCACCGGCCGGCCTCGGAGCCAGATGCCCCAGGGCCTTGGAGAGGAAGAGATGGCCCAGCCCAAGATAAGATGCTGGATTCCACGCGCTGAATGTGATAGTAAAACAAGCTCAATAGCAACCATCCTCGTTAATTAAAAGAAACAACTCTTATTCTACCACCACTAAGTAGAAAAAAAAAATTAATTGCTTAGACCAAAAAATAGTCCTTTGGCAGGATACCAATTATCTCTGTTGGTATGTTTAAGTCTTGCCTAGAGGCAGGTAAACAAACTAAATTGCCTTTTTAAACTCTTCAAGTTTTCATAATTTTTTAATAATTAATAGACAATTGGACAGTTTATTAAATTTGAGAAACAACCTATTTACTTTGAAGTTGTGTGAGAAACAATCTTCTCTTTTTACAAAGAAAATGTGGCTCTGACAGGGAAAACCTCAGAGTGGAAATTCGTCTCTAAAAACACAACATTCTTCCCCTCACCTCCGATGCCCCAGGATGCAAGTATATGGCCTACACGTACACTCACGCACCACTTTCGTATTGATGAACACTACTAACCAAATGGCAGATTCAGCCAAACCCTGTCCTTCCATCTTTGGGCTCCTTAAGATAGGGACCAGTTTGCATTACCCCCACCACATCTAAATTCTACCCATCTGCTTGACCCTCTATTCGTCTGTCTTTCTTTCTACACATCCACCCCTCTATCTAGCTAAGTATCCATCTAGTTGTAATTAAAAATAATGAATAGATGAACACAATGAACAGATATCCTCCATAATACAATAGAAAGGCTTTTTCCCAGCGTTTTTTTTTTTTTTTTTTTTTTTAATTTCAAGAAATTTGTTTACCCTTTAACATTCAGAGAATCATAGATTCATAGAGTCAGGAGGCCCTCTGTGATCACGGAGAAGGGAAAGAGCTTCTCAGAGAAAAGAAAGAGCTTGCCCAAACTCACACGGATACTTCATGGCTTTCTGGAACTGGGAACGTATTTTAACTTGACTGTCTTGCTTATATTATTTCCGTGGTGGGTCACTCACCAGAAGTTAAAATTAAACACTGCTTTTCTGTCGTAGGAGAAAAATTTCCTGTTTTCCACCTGGTTTGCATGGCATGAAGTCGCACGGGTTATCTGAGAAAAGTTTCACGTTGTTTCTCGTGAACACAGTCCCGACCCAGGTAGACAGAGGAAACAGAGAACCAACAGCACATCTGACCCCAGGAGACCACAGCGGGGTGGGGGTGGGGGCAGGCAGAGTCATTGCTGATGGACACTGCGGCTCATCTCGTCCACTTTACTGCTGCCCATTTCCTGCTCCATCCTCTGTTCCTGGCGACTAGAGAAACCCGAACTCTCTTCTGTTTCCTTAGCCAGAATGGTCTTTCTTTAACAATTGAAAGGTGTTTCTTGGATAATGAGGCCCCTCGCTCATCGTTATTTTATTCCTGCTTCTGTTTTTCTTTCATAGTATTCAAAGATCATGAGTGATATCCTCTCATTAATTGTGGCTAGCGGGAGCAAATACTCAGAGATGGATAATCATGATCGCTTTGGCACAGATCTCTGGCAGAATCTGGGAGCTTTTGTCTGTAATTCAAAAGTTCCTGTGCCTGTGGAGACCCTGCAGAGAGCAGGGCATATAGTAACACAAAGGATGCAGAACGGCTGTGGCTGACGCTTGTCCAGATGTCTTTCCAGGGTTCTGGATGGTATTCTCCTACAGAACATAGGAGAGAGGCATTTAACAGCCCCAGAGTGTTCCTGACATGGGCAGGGCTCCCCAGTTGGGAGAGATGGCTCAGTGAAGACGCTTCCAAATACTGATGGCTTCACTCCCACGTGGAGACTCTGTCACCGGCTCCTCAGCAATGATGACTGCTAGCGGGGGAGACGGGTGCATCAACCACACAGTCCGGGCAGCTCTCTGCACCACAGTTATTAAAATGCAAAAGGATGCTCTGATAAGTGACAGTTCTAGAAATAATTTTTACTCAACCAACAGGAACAATCTGCAAATAGATAGCTAAGATTAAACAACCTCATCCCCCACTGTGTGTGTCGTCAGGCAAACAATTAGCGATGACATCCCAGGGATTTGTCATGGCTGAGCTGACTGCGAGATGAGCCCAGCTAGCGGTCCTAAAACTCTCATCACGCATGAATGCAGTAAGACACCTATAACCATAAATAAGAACAAAGTGTCTCTGAGCTTCATACGAAATTACGTAATGTGTTCCCCAGAATTAAAACCCCAGATACTTTTTTCCTTCCAACTTCACCCAAACTCCGTAAAATTCATCTGAAATAGTTTCACCAGCTATTGTGAGGATGGGTGCAGATGCAAAGTCATCTTTAGGTGTTTATGCTCCAAGCCGGTTGTTGAATTAACGGAAGATGCAGAAGCAAAGATGCTCCAGAACCAAGATCTCCACATGATTTACTCCTTTCTCCCATTTCAGAGGCCACAATAAAGTCTGTGTGTAGTGCTGATAGTGATATTTGGATTAATAGATCACCTTTCTTCTAAGAAGCGCTTTCACATTGTGTGTGATTCTTTGTGTCTTGTCCGTAGAGAGAGCTTTTTTCCTTTTTCCCATCTAGAGGCATTTTGTCACCTGGTCTGTCACCATCATAAGAGTTCCTGGCAAGTGCTGTGGCAAGGTGTGCCGTTGTAATTGGCCTTTCCACATGGGCAGTTCATTCACTTAGCCCGTAAGCGATCCCAATTTCCCTTTCTTGTGGCCTTCCAGAGACACGGGGTCGGGCGGGGGGGGACCAAGGGCACGTATGACACACGCTGCCCGGAAGAGGCTCCAAGCCTGATTGAGAAGATACTGCAAGAAAAAGGCAGAGAAACAGTGAACCAATTATACAACAATCATGCAGAGAAATAAACAGAGCCGTGATGGATGGCCCCCGGCTTTCTCTCTCTGCTGGGACACTTACCTCCATTCCCATGGCAGCAGTGTCCCCATGGACCTACTGGCACCCCTTCGGCTTCCACCCAGGCCCTCCTATCATCACATTTGTCATTAGAGAAGAACACTTTACAATATCACTGTGCGATGTGATTTAAATCCCTGGAGGGAATTGAAACCTCAAAGGGCTCTCACCCAGATAAGTGGTCTCGGGTCACTGGTCTCATAAAACGATTTTTCTCTCTTCTCCATTTTGGAAAGAGTGGCCCACATCCTTGCCAATTTGTACATTGTGGGGAATTCCTCTGGCATTTAACAATACTTCTAACTCCTCCAGGGAGACTTCAGAAAAATTTTTCATTGCATTCTTGACTTCTGGAAAAAGTGGATACGTGCTATTTTAAATCCATTTCTAAATTGTCTCCCGGTCTCTTCCACCAGCTTTCTGTCCATCGGAATGCTTTCTAGGCGTGAAATGAGAGCAAATGAGCAAAAATGCCTTGAGTTCTACCACTCCTGACGATGCTAACAGGTTCTGAGCCCATTTTCCATCCCTCTTGTCTCCCCCAGTTGGAAAGACTTCAAAACCAGAGGATCCAAGTTCTAAAGCCTCCTTGAACACACCCTAAACCCTATGTTTCTGGCCTGGTTTCACTGGCTTAATTTAAAAAAAAAATCTGTCATTGTGGCTTCTGTAAGTTTTAAAGCTTGTCAATGTTTACATTTAGTCTTGAAACATGGAGAGCTGAAGCAACACATTGCTGCATACTTTATACCGCAGAGCCTGGGAGGTAAGCCTTTTCCATGGGGGGCCTGACGTGTAACAGTGACGAAATGTTCCTCTTTCATGGAGTGAATGATTTATTGCTAAGAGGAAAGCGATTCACAGTCTACAAGGACAGGGAGGGCTCTTTTATTTTGCCATGCAGATTCCACAACGACCCTTCTCATCGTGGTTAATTTGGGTACAGTTTTACGAGTTACGCAGCGTCTTCAGGTCTGTTCTCTCTGTCCAGCAGCTGTGAGACCTGGAACGGAACGTCTCCCAGCACCAGGTGGGAAGAGGAGACTCTGGCCCTCAGCTACGTGCCCAGTGCCGGGGCCCTGGGATCATCAAAAGAGCCCAAACCCAGCTCTCTCTAGGGCTCCAGCTCCTACAACCATGTCCATCCGAACTCCAAATAGTAACTGAGTGTCTTGAACTTTCACAAAGACTCCGAAGTGGGGAAAAGCTGAACAAAGGAACACTTACAAGAGGCTGCACCAATGCCTTAAGAATATTCATTATGCTGAAACAAAAACAGGTTTAAAAAACTCTTTAATATAATAATGTTTGATCCAAAGAGAATGCAGTCCCTCGTTCCTACCCACTTTCATGTATAATCTCTTCCACTGCCCTCAGCTTTTTTTTTTCCCCATGAATAATTTTGGTTTTGAAATTTGTGCTCATCTATGTTCTTTCCACCCTGAATTTTCATCATGCTTATTATTTCTCCTCTAATCCCAAACCCCAGATGATACGACACAATTTTGAAAACACTTGAGGTAGAGAGGTCCAGCTTCCACAGCAAGAAGGCAAGCACCCCGAGGGAGGAGCCTGTCCCACTGCCGAGAATAGAGAAAAGCCCATGGTAAACCGCTTCGAGAAGCTCATCAACTTCCCTGGGATTTCTGAAATAACAGGTCCTTCACTGTCAGTTCACATCTGTTCCATAAACTCTCTCTGGAACATTCTGCCCTTAAAGCTTTCTCTGGACACACCTGCACACACTGGTGTGGCTTTTCTCCTCTGCACTTGAAAACTGATATTTTAAAACTCCAGCATCTTGTAATGACAGGAAATTAGAAGCCTATAACCAACAGTTTTTGTGAAACTATTTTCTTTACTGACTTGAGCAGAATTAAGTAGAGCTGAAATTATGTAGGAGCTTGTCTAAGTGCCACGTTAAAAACGATGGGGTATGATTCTTGGAGCACAATCCATGGTCCAGGGACTGGCAGGCAAAATGCCCCAGGCTGAGGACATTAGGATGATGTGGTCTTCTGTGACAGGGTGACAGGCCCTCCTCAGGCACACATTAAGGAAATGAGTGGGAGATCGCTGCAAACCAGACCAAAGGGAGAACACACGGATGCATTCCAATTAAAGCCGTGAGTGCGCACAGAAACCCGAGGCCTCTTTTTCCATCTTGGTCCTCCCCAAGGTTCTCTGACACTTTCCACCCCTGCTTTGGGGTCTGGTGCAGAAGGGGACCAATTACCGCCCCATGAATGTTATCACATCAAAGGTCTCAAAGGCTGACGAACCCAAGGGAACAACCTAAATGTCAATGTGCCCAGACATGATGCTATCCTCCTGCATCTACGCTGACCTGTCTGCCAATCAGAAATGTCTGCTGGCTTAAGAGAAGGCATTCAAGCATGTGACTGGTGTCTCTAGGCACTACCACACCTGGGCCACTTTTTCCGCAAAATCCTTATTAGCTGGCAGGAGGCGCTCATCGTGGGCACCTAGAGGATGGCTGCAGTGTTAGTCACTCCTCCTTGTGACTAACACAAGTCAGTCCTCCTTGTTCAGTGCAAGTGGAAGGGCTGCCTGGTGGATTCTTACAGCATGGCGGGGGCTGGGGGAAGGGGGGCTGTTTTGCAGGTTGTCAATATTTAGAAGGCCCACAATGCATGGCTACTTGCCTATGTAGCAACCTCAGTAGTCTTGATGATTGGCATCCTTCCTTTCCTAAATGCTAACATCCTTTGAGATGCAGAATCGCCCGCTATCTTTTGAATATCAGCCGATTATTTTTAAAGCTATGTATCTCTTGGTATCTCTTGATTTGTTTTAGAGTTCATCTTGATGAATAGTTCCTTAGGGAAGGAAAGCAGAGAAATAGAACAATATTTGCAGTGTTAAAATCTGTAAAATGCCTCGTCGTGCTCAGGAGAGATCTGCAGGTCTAAATTGTGCAAATGAGTTTAATTCCTGTTTAAAGGGCTTCCATTTAAATCTTCCCCTTATCCCTAAAGCAAGCTAAAATTACCAAAGACATTTGGGGAATTTGAAATGTAAAACCCTTCTTAAAGAGCATTCCTGTTTGCAATAATAGAATTACAGAGAAACACAGAGAAAGGGAGAGGAAAGAGCGAGAATCAAGACATGAATCCTGTACGTTTGAATGCGTATATACAATTGTCCTGGTTTTTGTGTCTTCACCTCAAATGAGATGCCTTGGATTTCGAGACATCCCTCTGAGGAAATTCGTTTAGATCCAAGAGGACAAGCTAGACAAGCATCTAGAGAGCGCCGCCAGAATCTCACTTTTAATGATGTAACTGCAAATGAGTGTAGGTTTGTAATTAGGAAAGAAAACAGATGGTGAAGACTTACTTGAAAGTGTTCATTAAAATAACCCACACTGCCAAGTCACCACTCTGCACTCCGAGGCTGCAGCTCGGCTGAAACGTGCTGCATTAGGATGAGATGGAGGAAAAGATCACTGCAGTAGGGAATAGAGCATAATTGTTTCCCCATCGTCTTCCAACTTGCCGATGGGTGCTGTTCGGGGCCTAAAAATGGTTATTGACCCTCTGAAACACTTCACATCCCAGATCACATGATCTTTGAGCACTGCGTCCAGACGTGCTGCTTCCTGGCTCCCTGCCGACCCCCCACTCTCCCCTCTGCTGCCCCCCGCACCAGAGTGTGGGCAAGACTCAATGATGGGCTCCTAACCAAAACAGAAGGCTGCCTGAGCCCTGGCTTCCACGGTGGGTGCGCTGCCGGTTGCCGTCTGGAGAAGCCCGGGGACAAAGAGCCGAGGCCACCAAGGGCCATGGGAGAGAGCGTGGAAGTGGGTCTGCCCCCAGCCACACTTTGGCTGCAGACTTTGGAAGCCTTGAGCCAGAGGGACCCAATGAAGGCCCCTCCAGACCCCCGGCCCGCAGCAACAGTGGGGTAATAAAAGCTGTGTGAGGCGCTGTGCTATTTCTTTAGCAGAGAGAGAGAACCGACTCTATCCAAAGGTGCAAGAGCTCCGATTCCCAAGGCTTCCTTACTTCCAGTTATTCCGTAGGCAAGTGACCCACTTACTCCTTTTTCTTTTCTTCTCATCTTATGTAATTACTGTGGAGCAGTGGGTTCCTGGAATCTCAACATATGATGAAAAGACCTTGTCAAAATATTCAATAGTAATATATTTGGTTGAACTTTTACACATAATTAAAATGTCAAATTGATCTTCCAGAAAAGTAAAACAGACTGGTTATCTTTAGACTAGATTGCCAGGAATCATGTGTTCCCATATCTCCATGGCGGTGGGTATCTAGACGTGCACGGAGATGTTGAACGTCGCAGCTGTGAAGACGGGCCTGAGCGTGTGTGTGGGTAGATGCATGCACACACAGATAAACACGGAGCTATTCCTAGAGAGAATGTACCGGATCTCTTTGCTGGACTTGCTTCATAGAATTTGTATGAGTCACAGGTGGGTTTCATAATCCCCTGTTCTGGAGACATTCAGTACCCATTTTTAGAGTAAAAGAAAAATGAAACTCACACAGGTTCCTCCCCATCTTCCTGGAGGCTGCTTCTGAGGCCATTTTGCTCTCTTGTCCTTGTTTTCCAGCTCTAAATTATGGGATCCTTCAGGGCTCTTTCCCTAGAACTGTTCTCTGCCGTGTGTATATTTTGTTCCTCAGGTGACCTTATCTAGTTCCACTACCTAAATACTGCACAAGCCGAGGACTCTGGGATGCCCATCTTCTGTCCCGAGCTCCAGACTCAGACATCCTGATGTCACCACCTGGATCCCTAAATGGAAGATTACATTTAAAATGTTTGGAACAGGGACACCTGGGTGGCTCAGTTGGTTAAGCGTCTGACTCTTGATTTTGGCTCAGGTCATGATCTCAGGGTCGTGGGATCGAGCCCCACATCGGGCTCTGTGCTCAGTGCAGAGTCAGCTTGTCATTCTTCCTCTGCTCCTACCCCTGCTTGCTCTCTCTGTCTGTCTCTCTCTCTCTCTATTTCTATTTATTTCTACAATAAATAAATAAAATCTTTAAAAATAAAATAAAATAATATAAAATTTCCAGAACAAAACTCTTGATTTTTCCTGCCAGAGTCTCTTCATTTCCCACCTTAGCAAATGACATGCTCATTCCTCAAGTTGTTCAGGCAAATTACTGCAGGATATCGTTAACTGCGGAGGTCCTACATCCAATCCAAGAGCACATTTGCTGGCTCTATCTTGAAAGCATATACCAAATATGCTCCTATTTATCACCTCCACTGCTACCAAACAAGGCAGCCCACTAATACCTTACATCTGTCCCGCTACAATGGCCTCCAACCAGCCTTGTCTATTTGCGGCATAGTAACCAGAGCGATACTTAAAACCAAAACTTAGATCATGTTCTCTCTTTGCTTAAAACCCTCCACTATTTTCCTAGTGCATCTAGAATAAAAAGCAAACACCCTTTGATAGCTTTATCAGTCTCACCTTGACCAGTAAAGGCTGATTCAAACAATAGGACAGGATAATTGAGGAGATGTAGTGAGGACACGAGCGAGTAGGCAGGGTTGAGGGAAATAACTCGGTGCAGTGAGCCGTCCTTTCGTTAATCAGGAAAGGGTGAGAGGGAGAAGAGGCAGACGGATCTTCATCCCAGGCAAAATTTATTCATCCTCTTTTCAACTGTAAGCCAGGAAGCAAGGATAAGGTTATGATTAGAACCTAGTGCACATGTGCATTTCTTAAGGGTCAATCTTTTCAGGGTCCCTTTTATAATAAAGCACAAAAGGCTTTGCATTAGGAAGTTCAAGAATTTACCAATTCTGAACCCTAATGATAAACCTTGCTACTACCCTGGTCTAATCGCAGTCTGGGTCTCTGGGGAGAGGAGTGGTCTCTTATGCACCCACCTCAGAATCTTTATTCAGCTCGACATCTACAACTTCTTAAGTTTGGGGTTTTACATGATCCATATATTCTCTGTGAGGTGGGAAGGGCGTGCAGGGTGGATGGAGTAGCTGATAGTCCAAGGGCTGAGTCTTAGAACATTGTTTCTAAAATCTTCAGTTAACTGTTGATCTGCCAGGACAACTGCTATATTTTTGCCACACAGACCTGCTCATGTTACTCCCAGGTAACCTGGCTTCAATTTCTTGTAGACTGGGAAATTAAATGACAGCCAGAAATTTAACCAGAACACTGCTGAGTTTGGACACTGAATTTAAAACACTGGCAACACTCAGCATTTTCCAGCTGGGTTATTAAGCTCAAATAATACCGGTAACAGTCGGTGAAGGAAGAAGGATGGATCACATTCAAGTGGCAGACGACTTGAGGTAACTGTGTCCAGAGAGAAATGCAGACAAGTAGCTGGTAGGGAAGACGCGGAGCCCGGGGTGATGCTGATTCTCCGCTGGCTTCCCAGTCTGCTCTCCAGTGGGCTCTCCTGCACCTGTTCTGTCCTGCGCTTTCGCCCCAGGGGCCTCACCTGTGCAGACAACCAATTCTCGGGCTCCCAGACTAGGACCCCAGTCGGCTTCAGCCGAGGGGAAGCAGAGCCATGGTGAGAAGAGAGCTGGTCTGTTTGTTCGCTGCTCCTCCAACATTCAGAGCTGCATCTCAGGCAGACATCTGTCCTCTGTGACTACAGCTCGCGCTGGCTGGTACTTCCCCCGGGGCTTCAGATCTTTCTGGAGGCACCATTGCTTATTTGCTCCCTTAACCCTCTCCCTGCTTTCTAGAGTCCCTTCATTATCGATTCTTCATTTAAACCACTGGTATACATTCTGTGTCCTCACTAATACGCGCTGTTAGTTCACACGTGTACTTACTTTTGTCGAATTAAATATTCTGAAGAAGGAAATTTCCCAAGAAACATAATAATGAATTTGAACTTATGCTGTATTAAAAAGGATGAGATTTGAATTCTGTTCTCCGGATGCTTCATTTTCCCTATCCCTGCAGTATTTGAGTGCTAGAAATGAATTATAATCTGAATTACCTTTGTCAAAAATATATCTTTTCATTCCTTTTCAAAACGAGGCTTTTTGTTTGCTGACTGTTTTGGATTGAAGTATAGGATTTGGAAGTACTTTTTGCCCCTCTATTATCTGGGGATAAACAGGTAAATTGTATTTTATTTTATTTTTTCTTTTTTTTTTAATTTATTTTATTTTATTTTATTTATTTATTTGACAGAGAGAGACACAGCGAGAGAGGGAACACAAGCAGGGGGAGAGGGAGAGGGAGAAGCAGGCTTCCCGCTGAGGAGGGAGCCTGATGTGGGGCTCGATCCCAGGACCCTGGGACCATGACCTGAGCCGAAGGCAGACGCTTAATGACTGAGCCACCCAGGCGCCCCAGGTAAACGTATTTTAAATAATGGTTTTTCCTGTACTCATGCTTTGGCAACTGACAGTTTTAATATTCCATCAATGCCTGGCTTGCTGGGGTCTGTTTACAACAGAATAATCTGTGTGCATGGGGGAGCTCTTTGTGAACCTGTGTGTGTATGTGTGTACATGAGGGAGAGAGCGAGCCAGGGAGACACATGTCCCTACTCCTACATCGGCCGATCCTGTGCTTTTGCATGTTCATTTTCTGTCACTTCAAACTCAGCAGACCTAAAGAGACAGGCCTTGTGCTTGCAGTGGAAACAGAGTCAATGTTTCTGGAGGTCTGATTACTAAGAGGTGGAGCAATGTGTGAATGAAGAGGGACCCGGCATGGAGCTAGCTAGGGAGAAAGAACTGTATTCCAGACAAAACACAGTGAGAAGGAAATAGGGAAGCAGACCTGCTCTCCCGGGAGGCAGTGGGGAGACGAGAACAGGGGGGAGGGATGAGGAGAGAGACTTCTGTCGATAGCATCACGGACTTGAGAATATGTGCGAGGGTGCAATCCAAGCTCTTACTTCAATGTGGGGGCAGACATATTTGAGACTCGGGGGGCATTGAAAGCACCTTATCAGAGGCTCCTATGTTCACCCTGAACTCAGAGGGAGGTAAGACTTTCAACTCAGATTGAAGGGGGGCAGGGGATGGTTGAAATGTTTCCTAAATCTCTTTTAATTTATAAACTCTCTCTTCATCTCTTGTGTGTGTGTTTACTCTTAATTTATTAGTTAAAGGAATCAGGACATTTGTACTATAGAGTTTCCCAGACTCTGGATTTTGTTGATTGAAACCTGTGGTATCATTTAGCATGGTCCTCTGTATTTCCTACCACGCGATAAATGGAGCTAGAGGTTTGATCGAAATTCAGGTTTAATTTTTTCCCCCATAAGACTACTTCAAAGGTGGCTCTCCATTCTTCAATCGGAAGGCACGCAATGTCTGAATGTCTTTCATTTTGCTAGGTGAGCAGCCATTGATGATCAATAATTTGATCTATTCATTTTTTAGGGATGACAAGTAGTATAATTATAATTCTATCTGTCTGTCTTCGTGTATTAGCTAGAGTGTTTCTATACAGTGAATATTCTCTTCCACTATTTGGAAGTCCAATGATATACTTTACATGGAAAGTCAGGATGGATCTTGGAGTTTCCCTGTGTTTATCAGTTTTCAAAAGAATGAGTTAGTTCCTTAGCATCCCTTAACTGTGATCAGTTAATATTATTCTTTTTTAGAACCTTTAGGAACACAAGGATGTAAGCATCTTTTTTTTTTTTAAAGATTTTTTTCTTTATTTGATAGAGAGAGACACAGCGAGAGAGGGAACACAAGCAGGGGGAGAGGGAGAGGGAGAAACAGGCTTCCTGCGGAGCAGCAAGCCCGACGCGGGGCTGGATCCCAGGACCCTGGGATCATGACCTGAGCCGAAGGCAGACGCTTAACGACTGAGCCACCCAGGCGCCCCATAAGCATCTTTTATATGCTTCGATCTATCGCAGTTATTACCCTGCTGACACTCCAAATGTCCCCTCTTTGGCTAATGAGAGCCTCAAAGTTCAAATTTGCCACTGAGTTCTTTGAGTGTGGTGCTGGTGGTCTTCTCCAGCTCCCTTACTCAATGGTGTGACATGATGATTCAGTATCATTTCATGTGTCCCACACCGAGGACCTGAAACTGCTATTTCTCCATGGAGCCTTGGCTTGTTTTGTGGGAAATGGTATTTTAAGACCACGATGCAGTCATATTTTTAAACAGCAGACATATAGTTATTTCTTGATTCTTTTCCATTTGAGCTATGATTTATTGATATACTACCAAAGATGAGCTTTTAACTTTCCCTTACACACTCTTATCCTGCTCCCAACAAAGCACTTAGTATTTGAAATACTAAATTTACTTGTAAAGGATTGATTATTTGTGAAATTATACATTTATTGTCTCCCTTCTCTCAAAGTTTTGGAGATACCCCAAGAAATAAAAGACTTTAAGTCCAAAAAAAAAAAAAATACTAAGATGAGGTCAAAATTCCACATGTGGCTGTCCAGTTTTCCCAACACCATTTGTTGAAGAGACTCTTTTTTCCATTGGATATTCTTTCCTGCTTTGTTGAAGATTAGTCGACCATAGAGTTGAGGGTCCATTTCTGGGTTCTCTCTTCTGTTCCATTGATCTATGTGTCTGTTTTTGTGCCAGTAACATACTCTCTTGATAATTACAGCTTTGTAATAGAGCTTGAAGTCCAGAATTGCAATGCCACCAGTTTTGGTTTTCTTTTTCAACATTCCTTTGGCTCTTTTGGGTCTTTCCTTGCTCCATACAAATTTTAGGATTATTTGTTCCCATTCTGTGAAAAAAGTTGATGGTATTTTGATAGGGATTGCACTGAATGTGTAGACTGCTCTGGGTAGCATAGACATTTTAACAATATCTGTTCTTCCAATCCATGAGCAGGGAACGTTTTTCCATTTCTTTGTGTCTTCCTCAATTTCTTTCGTGAGTATTCTATAGTTTCCTGAGTACAGATCATTTACCTCTTTGGTTAGGTTTATCCCCAGGTATCTTATGATTTGGGGTGCAATTTTAAATGGGATCGACTCCTTAATTTCTCTTTCTTCTGCGTCATTGTTGGTGTATAGAAATGAAACTGATTCCTGTGCACTGATTTTATATCCTGAGATGAGATCAAAATTCACTGAGACTTTGTTTTGTGATTGCATCCTGTTTCTTAAACAACTGCTTGTTTTCTCTTGAGTTCATAACTACCTTCCATTTTTTTCTATTTCTTGATTTTCTGAGTTTCTGTAATTGATCCTTAAGCTGTCTTCCCTGTGTAGAACGTCTTCTCATCACACTCAAACACATCGAGTCATCTGTCAATTTCCCTTCTCATTTTCTTTTTTCTTTCTTAGACAGCTCTTCTCTGGAAACATCAATCCAGGCTGCTTTCTACCCCAGTGTAATATGGTCATCCTGCGATTTGCCTTCACATGGCCTTTGCTTTTCTTTTTTGGAAAATTCTGCTATCCATATTCAACATTTTATACTTAAAAAAAAATTAGTCCCTATTTTTGATGGAGCTTCCTCTCAACTGTATTCTAAGAAAAATCCTTCAAGGTAATTTCTTTCCAAGTGTGAATACTTCATCATTCAGCTGAATGTAACATCTTAATTTGGAAATAATTTGAAGAAATTTGAAGATATTTTTTCATTATGTTGTGAGACCAGTGTTGCAGTTGATGATATTCTGATTATCCATCCTTTATTTGATTTTTTTCCTTTTTGCATACTTTGATGTCTTTATCATCAATGTCTTGAAACTTCCTAAGGGTGTGCATTCCTTTTCATATTGGGAACTCCGTGGGACCATTCTATATGGCGACTTCCTGGAAACGGCCTTTCTCTGGTCATTCCTTCCCTTGCAGTTCCCTTCTTCCTTTATGCGGCTCCTATCAACAGGATGTCATATATTCTGAAACAATCTTGTGATTTTCTGTCCCTTTCTCTTTGGTTATTCATTTCTTTGCCTTTGTATTCTATTTTTTGGGCAATTTCCTCAACTTTTATTTTTCTTCAAGGAGCCAACTGAATTTCTTTTTTATGTCTACCATAACGTTTTTAATATCCAAGAGATTGTTTTTGATCTCCAAATACCCCCTTTTTACGGGATCCCATGCTTGATTCATGTTTGCAACCTCTTATCCCTCGAACCCACTAAGTAAAATGGGCTTTATTATAAGGTTCTTTTCCCTTCCTTTCGGCATTGTCTGTTTCCTCCAAGTTCTTTTTTTCCTGTTTGCTCATTCTGAGCTCTGTGTTTCACGATAGGCCCTTCCACACCTGTCCCAATCAGTGGCTGCCTGCCCGTGTTTCAGAGTGAGACATTATGCAAGGGCCTGGGACTCTGCGTGTTACTGCTTATAGAGTGGTGGCCTCCACTCCAGGGCAACCTAGCTGACGAGCCCTTGACTGGAGGGCAGTAGCCAACTGCCCTAGAAAGAAATCTTCCCATCTGCTGCCTGGGAACAGGAGGAGGGCCACTGACGTGCCAACAGGCGAACGCAGGAGGGCGTGGTTTCCCCACTCAGGGGATGGCATTCACCTGATTCTGTGTTTTCGGTAGGGCTCCCTGCCAAGTAAAGCCTGGCGCCCTTTAGTTCAGAGGGGAATTCTCCAGTCTTCTGCTGAGGTAGAGGAGGAGAGACCCGAAGAGACTAACTGGCTCTAATGCAAATTTTCCACCATCCCCATCTGGGTCTTCAGAAGTTCCAGTGCCTGCCTCCAGTTCCTCAGTTCTTCCGGATTTCTATGGCACAAACCAGCTTGCTTCTTAGTGTACTCTCTCTCTGACCTGGGGTTTCTGATTTCTTGCTTGTTCTTCTTTAGGGCAAGGACCTGAGCTCCTTTTTCTACATTCATGCTGAGCAATATTGTCTCTTTTTATGGCCTCAAGTACATCTGAATGTCTATAATTTTTGTTAATCTGGGTCTACCGAGAGGCAGATGCCAACATGGTTTTAGACATGCAAGAGAACATTAGACAATTTAACCCACATACTAACTAGCACTTATCATATTCCATGACGATACGTGTGATTCCTGGTGAAAAAGTCCTCACTGGCCTGTAAGTGTCCTGAGAGGGACAAGGTGGGCTGCCCATCCCCGGCCCAGAGCACATCGACTGCATGGAGCAGGCTCTCGATTTATGTCCATGGGCTGAATGAATAAAACGCAACTGGCTAGAAGCTGAAAATACGAGTTAGATCCTAGGAAAACTGGGCATGTAGTTTTTTGCATTGTGAATTCAGGGAGGAGTCTTCTAAAATGGCCCAAGAAGGCAAGGGGCCGCAGCAGGAAAGGTATCACCCTTGGTTTCCTGCACGGGCTGGCCTTACTCCCTGTTCTGCGGTTGCCAACATCAACAGTGACTCTTACCCTTAGGAGAGGGGAGATTTGTCAGAATTAGCAGAAATGAAACACCGCACTGGGAAAATGCACTCGCTGTGGCCACAGGACTCGAGGCGGCCGTCCGGTGCCTGCTCGCTTTGCTAGGTAGCTGCTCCAGAGTCTCCTGTCTTCACTGAGCCAACCCAGAAGCAGAAACACCATCCCAAAGTGGGAGGTTATGTGGGGTTAGGGAGGGTACGATGGATGGTCTGGCCGATGTCCGCCTCAGGCACAAACCAAGAGTTTCCATAACTGTTTAACAAGAATCATTATGTAGCTTCTGCTGAGCTAAGTGGGGAGGGCGTTCAAAGTGACCGCTGTCTTGTCTCTGTTAGGGATCAGATGTGTGTGCGCCTCCAAAATTCACGTTAAAGCCTCAACTCCCAACACGATAGTGTTCGAAGGTAGGGCCTCTGGGAGGTAATGAGGTTTACACGAGGCCATGAAGGCGGGACCCCCACAACAGGCCCCAGAAAGCTCCCTCACCCCTGGTGCCCCGTGAGAGCACAGCCAAGGAAAGGTTCATCTGTGAACCACGCAGGGGGCTCTCATCAGACCCCAGATCCGCTGGTTCCCTGACCATGGCATTCCCAGCCTCCGGAACAGTGAGAAATAAATCTCTGTCTTTTATAAGCCAACCAGGCTATAGTGTTTGTTTTTTAGTATTTTTGTGATAGCTGCTCGGATGGAGTGAAACAAGGGAAATTGGCCTAATGAGAGAAACCGAGGAGAGTTTTATGACAGTCGAGCTGAGCACAGTTGGTCGGTCTGCAGTGAAGGCGGGGTTCTGTGGAGGGTGGCAAGGGTGATGCCCCTGTGGTAAGAAAAGCAACAGAATGGAGTGACACAGTGCAGGGGACCTGTGTGCAATTCGATGGCACCACGATGGGCAGGTGCCGGCAGGTGGCAGAGGCCGCGCCCAGAGCTCTGGTCGTTTGGGGCTCTGCTTCATAAGAGGGCCTTTGTCAAACCAGGGCTATTCTAGAAGAGTGTCCAGGATGGTGAAGCTCCCCGTACAGGTGGTTAATTTAAACATTTATCAGAGGCTGATTGACCTTTGAAAGGAGACTGTCCATGTGCAGAAAGGTCACCTAACGCAGGAAGGTTTGTTTATGATGGAATGGCACATTTAAAATGAGACTCCTGGTTCAAATCCAAATCTAAGAGCTGCATATATATTTTTCATATGATGATATATAATGTCCAACAATGAAAATCAGTTGTCCTGTAATGTGGCAGGTGAGCTTGGGAATTTGCAACCTCTTTGGCCTCTAAGAACACAGCTATACACACACTGATGAAAGATATGGTGAAGTATCTACTACCCCCTCCAAAATTTGCTTTGCAGTTGGCAGAATCTACAGGATTTTGTTCTTCAATTGTAACTGAGCAGTTCGTTCCCTGGCAGCCTTGGCGGGCCCCTTCCCCTCCGAGGTGGCGTATTATCTCTGAAAAAGCCCCAGAGTGTCTACCCCGGGTCAGCTGAAAATTGAGCTTGGAGAGGCAGTTCCTTTATGTGCAAATGTATGAGAGGCAGGTGCACCATCTGAGCCTTCCACTTTGATCCAGTCCTTTCCTTGCCAATCCTCCCAAGTCCAAAGGGACACCAAAGACACAGCCTAGACAAGCATGAAGCCTGACAGTGACTTAATTGGAGCAGGTACAATCTACCAGCCCATGACCTCACAAAGAACTAATTTAGAATGAACAGCCTGGATGCATCTCGTGCCCTCCGAAGAGACCCTCTCTGTTCCCTAAGTGGGAGAGGAAGTGATGGATCACAATTTTTCCTCTGATTGTAGGATTCAAAGGCCAATTAATGTAACTTTTGTGTAATGCTGCACCTTTTTCTCAGTGGGGCAGTTGTTTTACAAAATACAAAATAAAATATTTTAAGCTGGAATTTAAAAAAATGAAGACTGCTGTAGGTCTGTCAGAGACTAAATGTTCTGTGAAAGAATGCTCTCCCCTGTCTGATGTACTATTCTAATGAAAAAATTAGGCATTTCCTGTGCTTGGCCTCTTCCTTCTCTCCAATCCCAACTGAAAATATGGCTCTCTTAACAGAACCTATGTACTTGAAGATCATCCTGAGGTAGATGAGCGTGACTGAAGAAATTATACTTTAAGCTTGATCATTCAATGTGTTACTGTCAAAGAAGCAAATCTCTAATGGTGGACTTTTTTGAAAATACATCTCCTGGATGGGGAAGGTGTTTGGGGGAGGAGTTTGATTTGGGACCCTTCCATTTACCTCATCTAGTTGCATCTCCCTGAGAGTGTCACTGAAGAGAGAAGAAATCTCTCCACTATCCCCTAACCACCTGGCTTTGAGTAACCAGAGACATTCAGATTTTCTTCAAGAGCACTGTAAGCATGAGTTCTTAAGAAGCTTGACATTTTCCACCGTGCCAGTGGTCAGGGGCGTGAATGCAGACTCAGAAGACGTGGACTCGACTTCTGTTTATGTTCTACCCACACCATCACATGTCCTGGATCATGCACTTGCTCCTGAGCTATAAAGCTGCATCGTTCTCAGGAGACACTGGACCCCAGGAGCTCGGGGCATTGACTGTGTGGCCTCAGCAGCCAATCCCAGGCTGGCCACAGGGCCTCTGCATCGGAGGGGTCCTACAAACATCAACAACACACTGCATAACCTGTCTCCACTCTTTCCTGTTCTGCTTGCACTTTGGGGGTGAAAGTCACTGCTAAGAACACCTTTGAGAGGTGAAGGACAGAGCACGATTTCCATTTTTGAGAGACTCCTACTTAAACGAGAAGCACGTTGGAGAGATGGTTGAGGAAGACCGTCCTAATGACGGAGTTTTAGGAAGTGCAAGTTCAAGTGCAGTCTTTTCATCCTAATGACAGAGTTTTAGGAAGTGCAAGTTCAAGTGCAGTCCTTTCCGACAGAGGGCAGGGCATGGGAGGTAGACGTCTGAGGGGCAGAAGCGTGGCGGGAGAGAGAGAAGGGAGTTCTCGGTGAGGACAGCACGGCCACCCTGTAACAGTCCATCAGTTCTGGAGCCCGTAATTCTGCAAGACCTTGTGTAGCCTCCTCCGAGGGAAAGCAGCCATGCACAATGTTCCAACCAGACGGGTTTCCTCAGACCATCCTCTGAGATGCGTGCCTGGCTTCATCCGGCTCTGGACCTGCCTCCACTCTTTGGGATGTAAATGCAGCACTCTGTTCTGCTAAATGCACCGCCCAGCCTGTTCTCCTGTTCCGGGTGGGTCTCAGAGGAAAGGAGGGTTTGTATGGAATCATGATGCCACTGCTCTGAAGGCACAAATCTCTTGAGAACATTAGGGCGCCTTTGCTTTAGGGATAAGCTAAAACTACTAGGAGATACACTTCTTGCATGTACTGGTTTGAATATTATATAGAGCACTCTGCAAGTTTTCTTTTTTCCTTTGTGCTGTTATGGATCATTTTTAATCAGGTATTAGCAGAGATGGAAAATCCAGTGTGAACACTAAGGAGTAGTATAGAAAATCCAATTTTCCACTTGGCAATAACAATGATATCATGTGAGCATTCAGAAATAGAGCTGTAAAGGGTGCAAACAGGAGTAAAGATGAACTTGGCTTTCTGTTTTAATTCCAGCCTTTGTTTATTCCTTGAGGTCCCCTCAGGCTGTTTATGGGTCCAAGGCCACACAGCACACTGTCCACCCGAAGGACCTTCCTTTAGATAAATGGAACCCCCACTTACGGGGAGTAGAGGCGAGGGTGTGCTATGCACTGAAGGTCCTTTTCCCCCCAGATTCATATGTTGAAGCCTAATCCCCCATGGGATGGAGGCAGGGCCTTTGGAAATGATTGGGTCACGAGGGCGGAGTCCTCAGAAATGGGACCAGTGCCCTGAGGAGAGAGACCCCAGAGAGCTCTCTCCCTGCTTCTTCTGAGGACAGAGCAAGGGGACAGCCGTGAGCCAGGGAAGGAGTCCTCGCCAGACACTCCAGCCTCCGGAACTGTGGGAAGTAAATGGCGCTCGTCCAAGACGGGGGCGTTTGAGAGGGTGCCCCACGTGAAGGCCTGCGTTTGAGAGGGTGCCCCACGTGAAGGAAGGCCTGCGTGCAGTTCAGCACAGTGACTGTGAGAGAGACACAAGCGTAAATCAGATGTCTATTTTCTGCACAGGAAAAAATGAGGAGACAGTGCCCGTTTTAGCAGGCCTAATGCTCTCAAAACTCTCCTCCGTAAAGCTGTGTTTGCACGTTCTTCTGCTACACGTAGTCTATAAAAATAAAATCTTGCTCTGCCAAGCAAATGGCTCACAAGCCACATCCTCCATCATCACGAAGGCAGAAAACAAGATTCTTCAAACAAGGCTGATGCCTCGGCATCCGGCCGTAACTGGCCTTAAGCGGGGTGGCTGGAGTGCATTTCTCAGCTCTATTTGCAATACCTATGTTGCCACCTGGGGAAGCTTCTAGCTGCTAAGCCGTCATAAACATCTCAACATTCAGTGTCATGTTTCATTTTAGTTTCCTCTGCAAGAAGCCCCAGCTGTCCTGCCTCAGGGAGAGTAGTCAGCAAAGACTAGCACATTCAGACAGGATGGAAAGACCTCCCTTCCCGAAGTCCCAGGCCTTTGGGAAGAGACCTGACCTTTCCCTAACCGCATGTGGGAGCAAAACACCGGGCTGCAGTTCTTTGTTGCTTTTTTAAAAATGAACGAACTCTTCTCTGAGGACTCCACTCCTGAGGCATCAAGGAAATGTGCATCTTTGTTGCTTTGCTCTGCCTGGGGGGATGAGAAAGGCTTCTGCCATCACTATGTTTCCTTCTTCTTCGTCTTCCCCCATCCCAGCCTCAGCCAGGGCCCAGAAGATGATGACCCCTGTGAAGTGCCACAGCCCCTGGTTCCTCAGCTTTCTAGAACCGGTGCAAAGAGCACCCATGGGGAGCAAAAGATGGACGGCCATAACAAGTCAAGTAAATGAATGAGGTTGCAAACACACAGAGACCTGTGTTCAGAGATTGTTCCAGCATTTGTTTTTTTTAAGCATTCAAATATATAGAAGCAAACACGAATGCAAAATTTTTGTTTCTTTTCCTTTCATTTAGGACCTCAGGCTGTTCCACAAGTCTTTTCAAATCCAGAGAAGCCTGTAGGAGACATGCTGCATTCCCAGATACCCGGATTACGTCTGGATTTAAACCCAGGCCCTAGGGCCATTCTGCTCCCAGATGAGCAGATGTGGGCCTTGTCTCTCTGAAACACTAGGACCAGGCAGAAACGACTGGAACAAACCAAAGTCTTATTGCAGACCTCAAGCCAGCCAAACTCAAGAGGGGATGACTTCACAGATGCTGTAGGTACCATGGAAGCCAGCTGGTGTCCTAGGAACCCACTGGGATGTACCTGGCACCTGCAAAATGGTCCAGGGTCCCAGCAAAGCATGCTTCATTTCATTTTGTTCTGGAATGGAGCTGAACTTACAAATCAAGGGTGTGCCCTGAGGAGCCCTCTTTTTTATCCTTCCCATGGCTTTGCAATTATTCTGGTGGCAGCTGACCTTCCACCATTAAGTATGCAGAACCTGGTTTGTTGAGCTTTCTATTTCTTAAACAAACGAACAAATCTTAAAGTGTAACTATTCTGGAAAGGTGTAACCCCATAAACCTTGGTTAGCTGGTCATTTCTGAGAGTTGCGTGATGGGATTTAAGTCCTCAAATAAATGGATTACTGTCGACGCTTAGTTTGGAGGAAAGAGAAGACATTAAAGTGCAGCAGGAAATGAGGTGAAGGATTGAAAGGTGGTGTGATTCCCCGAGATTTTATCTATTTTTAAATGACAGCTTGACTGAGCTATAACTCACACACCATATACAGCTCACCCGTTCAAAGCATGCAGTTCACTGCAATGAGGCGCCCCTCCCACCCAGGAGAACGGCCATTACAAAAGACAAGAGATGACAGGTGTTGGCGAGGACCCAGAGAAAAGGGACCCTCGTGCACTGTGGGTGAGAATGCAAACTGGCGCAGTCGCTGTGGAAAACAGTGTGGAGGTCCCTCAAAAAATTAAAAATGGAACTACTGTATCATTCAGCAATCCTACTTCTGGGTACTTATCTGAAGAAAACACTAATTCGGCATGGTATCTGCACCCCCGTGGTCATAGAAGCATTATTCATGATAGCCAACACGTGGAAATGACCTAAGTTTTCATCAATGTATGAATGGAAAAACAGAAAAAAATTTATGTATATCTACATACATGATGGATATACAATAGACCATGGAATATCACAGAGTTCCAGTTATACGTATATAGGTATAAAAATATGAAGATACAAACTTCCAATTATAAAATAAGTAAGTTAAGAGGATGTAATATACATCATAGGCAACTATAATTAATAATACTGTAATGCATATTTAAAAGATGCTAAGAGAGTAGTGCTTATAAGTTCTCATCACTGGATGTAGAGTGTATTATGCGAAGTGAAATAACCCAGTCAGAGAAAGACAAATACCATTTCGCTCACATGTGGAATTTAAGAAATAAAACAAATAAACAAAGAAAAAAAGAGACAAACCAAAAAAACAGACTCCTAACTCTAGAGAACAAAGGGATGGTCACCAGAGGGGAGGTGGGCAGGGGATGGGGGAGATAGGTGATGGGGATGAAGAAACACACCTGCCCTGATGAGCACTGGGTGATGTATAGAATTGTTGAATCACTGTATTGTACACCTGAAACCAATATAATACTGTATTACCTATACTGGAGTTAAAAAAAAAAGTTCTCATCACAAGACAAAAAATTTGTAACTATTTATGGTGACATATGTTAAAGAGACTTACCATGGTGATCATATCACAAATCATCGTGAAACTAATATAATGTCAAATATACCTCAATAAAAATTTAGAAATAAAGTGTATAATTCAAGAGTATTTAGTATATTCTGACTCATGTGACCAGTGCCACAATTTTAGAACATTTCTATCCCCCCAAAAAGAAGCACCATATTCATTGCCAGTGACTTCCCACTTACTCCCAACCTGCCCTAAGCCCACTATTGATAACCACTCATCTACTTTTTATCACAATAGATTCCAGAAATTTTGCAGAAACAGAATCACAAAATATGTGGCCTTTTATAACCAGCTTCTTTCATTCAGCGTGTTTTGAAGGATCATTCCTGTTAGTTCATTGCTGGGTAATATTCTATTGTCTGGACATACCATATTTTATTTGTCAGTTCAACACTTGATGGACATTCAGTGTGTTTGCACTTTTTGGTTATTATTAATAATGCTGCTGAACATTGGTGTACAAGATTCTGGGTGGACACACAATTTGGTTTTTATTAGGTCTGTACCAATCAATGGCATTTTGGGAAACCACCAGGCTGATTCCAAATGAGCCGCACCACTGAACCTTCCCAACAGCAGTGTGTGAGAGTTCCCCTTTCTCCCCATCCTCACGGGCATGTTATCATGTCTTTTTGATTCTAGCCATTCTTGTGCGTGTAAAGTGATATCTCAGTATGGCTTTTGTTTGCATTTCTATGATGGCAATGATGTTGAGCATCTTTTCATGTGCTTATTGGTCATTTGTGTATCTTTTTGGAGAAATTTCTATTTGTGTACCTTGGTCATTTTTACAGCTGGCTATTTGTCTTTTTATTTTTGAGTTGTGTTTTTATGTGTTATGGATACAGGTCCCTTATCAGAATATGAACTGCAAAAATTTTCTTCCATCCGGCCGGTTCTTTTTATTTTATTGATAGTATCTTCTCAGGCACAAAATTTTAAATTTTGGTGAAGTTCAATTTATCTCAAAGTTCTTCTGTTGCTTCTGCTTTTGCTGTGATATCTTACTAGCCCAAAGTTGTGCTTCTTCTGAGGGTTTTGTAGCTCTAGTTCTTACATTAAGGGCTTTGATTCATTTTGAGTTAATTTTTGTATGTATGCGGTATATATACGAGGGATCCAAATTCATTCTTTTGTGTGTGGATTGTCCAGTTGTCTCAGAGCCATTTGCTGGAGATTATTCTTTCCCCCATTAAGTTGTCTTGGTGGCCTAGTTAAAAAGTCAATTGACCAAAAATGTTAAGGTTTATTTCTGGCCTCAATTCTATTTCATTGATCTTTAAGTTGGTCATTATGCCAGTATCACATTGTCTTCATTATTTTTGCTTTGTAGTAAGTTTTGAAATTGGGAGATGTTCTTCTTCAAGATTGGTTTAGATATTCTGGGTTCCTTGAATTTCCATATGAACTTTAGGATCAGCTTACCAGTTTCTGGAAAAAAAAAAAAAGCCAGCTGAGATCTTAATAGGGGTTGTGTTGAATCTATGGGTCAATTTGGGAAGTACCGCCATCTTCTTAATATTAAATCGGATCCATGAACATGAACTATCTATCCATTTATTTAGGTCTACTTCATTTCTTTCAACAGTGTTTTATAGTTTTCAGAGTATAAGTTTTGGACTACTTTTGCTAAATTTTTCCAAATATTTTATTCTTTCTAAAGCTAGTGTAAATGGAATTATTTTTCCTAATTTTATTTTCAGATCTTTTATTGACAGTTTATATAAATAAAATTGATTCTTATATATGAAATATGTAACCTGCAACCTTGCTGAATGTTTTTATTCCAATACTTTTTAGTGGATTCTTTCAGATGTTGGGCGTACAAGATTATATAATCTTCAAATAAAGATAGTTTTATTTTTTTCCTGTTTCATCTGCATGCATTATGTGCAATTTTCTTATGTAACTGCCCTGGATAGAGCCCCCAGTACAGCACTGGACAGAAGTAGTGAGATTAGAGATGAGTGTCATGTCCTGGGTTTAGGGGAAAGCATTTGGTGCTTCGTTGTTAAATGTGACGTTATATGAGGTTTTCATAGATGCCCTTTATCAGGTGAAGACTTCCCTTCAATGCTTTGTTTTTGAATGTTTTTATCATGAAGAGTTGTTGAATTTTATCAACTGATTTTTCTGCCTCTATTGAGTCATGTGGGTTTTGTCTTTATTCTATTAATTGACAATATTAATTGACTTTCAGGTTTTAAAGCGACCTCATATTTTTAGGTGAAATCCCATTGATCAGCATATGTGGTCTTTCTAGAATTGCTGGATAGAGTTTGTCAGTGTTTTGTTCAGGAATTTTTCATCTACATTCATAAGAGATATGGGTCTATATTTCTTTCATTGTACCGTCTTTATCTGATTTTGGTATCGGTAATACCAGCCTCAGTGAATGAATCTGAAATTGTTCTATATTCTATTTTTTGGAAGAGTTTGTAAAGAATTGATGTTAATTCTTCTTTTAATGTTTAAGCAAAAAAAAAGTTGGTCTTTTATCAGCTGAATATTTTAATTCAAAGCTGGTTTTTAAACAATACTCTTAAGTCAAAACACTACCAAAGACCACCAGTGGGTTTAATGAAAAAGGAACCTTTCTCCTGAATCAAATTGCACCTTGATAATAGAAATGTAAACAGAGCCTTGATAAGCAAATTTGATAATGGTTGCTAGTCACCCAAATTGTAGATGTGAAGGAATATTTCGTAGGACTCAGGGTTTGTAGTGGTACATTGAAACGTAACCACAGCACGGGTGGTCTGATGAAAAGAAATGCAGTAGAAAGGTAGATATTAAGCGCCCTCCTTCCCAAGCAACCAAGAGAGGCCCAGGAGAGCAGTCAGGGGAGGGGGCCAAACTTGCACCTATTTCTCATGACAAAATAGTGCCTGCAGCCCTGGACCTCATGGCCGGCCCCATCCCATACCAGCAGCCTGCAGGGCAGGCTCCTTGGCCTCTCCCCTCCTAGCTGGATGCCCCACAGCTGCAAATATCCATAATTATGGAAGATACCTCGTTTTATGCTCTGTGGTTGAAATAATGACAGTCTCTCTTTTTATTACTATTCTAATGGCTTCATGTTCTGAATCACTGTGATATTATTAGTAATGGCAAAGGGGTCTTATTTAGCATAGGCAGAATTTCCCCCATACATCACTTTAAGAGCGGATGAGCAAGCTGACAGGTTAACGAAGCTGCCCAGATACGTGGCTGAGCCATTACAGGATGCAGCAATAAACGGGAGCGTGTGGGGATGAGACAGGGGCGCTTTGCTCGGTCACTCATTCCGGGTGATATTTATCTGAAACGTGAGCTGTGTATCTCAGAACAGACGGCGCATTTCTTAATTGCATGGCTTTTATCCCAACAGCACTCCTTAAATATGCAGCATTTTACTTAGTACCCGGGGCTTCCAAAAATGTTTACAACCCTATCTCTAAAATGGGATAAAGAGAATCACCTTGAAATATAAAGGACACAGAACACAGCAAAGAGACAACACAGGTCCTGTATTAGTGTAAGCCACGGAGGCACAACTCTGTCTTACACAGGGTCTGAGCTGTGGCCTGACCCCACCCTCCCGGCACGAGGTGTGTGTAAGGGCTTGGGGATGAAGTTTTATTTTTCCTGAGGGTGTCCGGTGTTTCTCCTACACCAGGGGCTACGACTTGAGAGCCAGTTACTTTCAATCCAGTGTTCCATGCCTTCATGTGTTTGCATACCCTCATAAGTGAATGGTGTGATGGCTTCACCCTGATTCCACCAGGTGACTGAGACGTGGGCAGATGGCTGGCGGCATGAAGGACCATTGGGCAGGAACACACGGGCGCCCTGGTCCCAGGGAGAGCATCAGTGCTCCGCACTGGGCTTGAGAGACATGTGGGGCCAGGCCCCCGCCAGGGCTCACTCCCGCCTGAGGCCAGGACCCCAGGGCCTGTTCCTTTCCACCGTGGTAGCAAAACTGGCCCTAGATGGCGCATCCTGAAGTGTGATCTAGGCTCTTCTGGAAAGGCAGCAGCTTATGCTGATCTGGGGTGCCTTCATCAGGAGAGCACCCCCCTCTCTCCCTGCCCCTTCTGGCCTCCTCCTTCCTATCTTCCCCCCGGTTTGGGGGCCTTTACCCTCTCCTGTCAGCGTTGGTCCCATCAGCATCTCAGATTCAGCCCCCTGTGGTGTTCTCCCAGATTCCACTCTCACTAAACCCTTACGGCTGCTCACAGCATTAAACAGCAGAACGGGCGAATATCGTATTGTCTGCGTTCACTTGTGACGGGACCCTGGTCAGTGCTCATTCACATCTGGCATTGGCTGCGACACACTTGATACCAGGACACTAGGAACGACACTGAAAGATGGGGCCAACCTACGGGAGCCAGCCGGTCAGTCAGCGGGAACATGAAGAAAAAGCTTAGGATGCATTTTGACGATTCCAGAAATACGCGTCCTCAGGGAGGGACATGTAACACATGTGACTTATGCGGAGCTTGTAAACTCGTGTTCGGATTATCGGCGTCCCTCACTTGTCAGGCTCAGATGTGAGCGCCGCAAACCGGTGAAGTAGTGCAGACAGGAAGTGGGACCTCGATCCTTAAAGTACTTAAAGGCAATGACTAAAATTCCCTGCTCTTTCTTCTTCTGCCTTCTTCCCTTGACTTGCCCTAGAGTGTGAATATTCTAGAAAAGAAAAAGTAACAGGACTCGGCACGGTCCCAAAGTCAGCGATGGGCTGGCTGGTGAGGTCCTGCTTGGGAAGCCGCCGCCGTCTTTACAGTCAGACAAAACCATGGGACAACTGAGAAGCTCTGGCTTTAGTCCATCTTCCGAAGGTTCTGGAAGTCAGAAGCGGTAGAGGAGAAGATACAAAGGACGCTAACACAACTGAATCTGGCAACAAGAGGGAAGAAAGGGGCGGGGGAAAGCTTTGCAGAGCCCGACGTGACTTCACAAAGGAAGGAGGGCTAAGGCCTCTGTGTCTCAGTCCGTTCCAGCTGCTTTAACAAAGGTGCCATAGACTGCGTGGCTTGTAAGTGGCAGAAACCGGCTTCCCGTAGTTCTGGAGCCTGGGAAGTCCAGGACCAAGGCTGCTATCTGCTGAGAGCCCTCCTCTTGCTTCACAGAGGACACCTTCTCTGTGTCCTCAGAGGGCGGGAGGGGCGAGGGAACTCTCTGGGGTCTCATTTATAAGAGCGCAGATCCCGTCACCGGGGCTGCCCCTCCTGACCTACTCTCCTCCCAAAGGCTCCACCTCCTGACACCATCACCTTAGGGGCTAGGATTTCACACGCACATTCCGGGAAGGACACAGACATTCAGACTAGAGAACACTGGTAAAGGCCCTTTCTCCAGACATCCGTTTTGGGAAGAACCTTCACCAAAGGCTCACAAGCTGCTGGTGTCTTTCTGCTTGGCTCCCCCTTCTTCTTGGGGACTTTGGGTAAAATGCAGCGCTTCTGAGCAGAGAGACGGGTTAGGATGTCCCTTCCTCAGCACTGTCTTTACTGGGATTAGTGGGGAAAGTCTGTCCGTGCTCTGGGGGCTGGAGGGACAGGGGCCAACAGGACCAGCACCTCAGGAAGCTTGCACTGAGTCCCGCTTGAACTACCTCCCTGGCCGGGAGGACCCACGAATGCTCATGTTCTCAACACCCCATATTTGCAGTCCTGAAGAATCTGAGAAAGCCGAGACGGAGACAGGAACTCTAATGCAGAGATGAGGAAAGGAAATCCCTCACGCCCTCCTGCTTCTCACAATATCTGTGCCCTAGGGTCTATGCCTGAGACACTGAGAAGGGGTAGGTTCTCCTGTTCTCAGTGGGCGGCTCCCTGTTCCGCACGAGATTCCACTTAGGAACAAGAATCATTGAGTAGGGACCCTTCTCCATCCCATAGGCCTCCTCCTTTAGCTGTGTCCCCTGGTCCACGGGGAGGGGCGGCACCAACCTGCTGTCCCCCGTGTGTCTGCAGAAGGGGCTTAGACGCTCAGCTCAGTTTCTTCATCTGTACTAAGGAAAATAACTTGTAATTTGTAATCCACAGTGGAACAGATGGATCATTTAGAAATTCTGCTATGTTATTTTAAGGCTTAAATAAGCGTGTCCATCAAGGTGCTGCCCCTTTGGTAAATACTGCTACACTGTTTTACTTCCCTAGCTTTTTCTCCTGACCTGCCGATGTGCCCAGAGGCTCTGAGCTCCCCTCCTCTGCATTAAGAGAAACATCTGGAGATGCTTTATGAAGACACAAGGTCAATGTCTATCTCCAAAAACGGGCCGAATTCCAACCCATAGAACTATTATTTCCCTCAATCAAATCAATCTTTGGAAGGTAATCATTCATGGGATTTCTCAGCCTCTATAGTTATGTGAGTCAATTTCTTATTTTAAATATATAGATATAGACATAATAATATGTAGTATATGGTGTGTAGTTACATAGAATATGTATTATATACATGTAAAGTAATACATTGTGTATGTAATGTATCAATATCTGAATATCCTGTTAGTTCTGTTTCTCAGGAGAACCCTGACTCATACACTCCCCCAAAATAGATCCCATAATATGACTTCAGTGTCTGTTGAAGAGACATTGGAAATCTTTTAATACCTGTGTAAAATTATACTGCTTAGAACAGGAAGAGAGGAATCTGTGGCTCTTGGAGTCGTAGTTCAGAGCATAAGTTCAGGAACCAGATTGCCTGGATTCAAATCCGGGCTCCACCAAGTGCAAACAAGTTGGCATTATGATGGTTATTTAACCTCTCTGTGGCCCAACCCCCTCCTCATTTACGCAGCCATAATACTTATTGTAAACTTGACGTAAGTGTTTGCTAATATTATGACTATTATTACTATTATAATTACTACAGACATATATTAGAAGGAGTCTTAAAATCAGTAATGAAACTAGGATACTGAGTCAAGAGCATGTTGGGATGGAGCACCTCTCTCCTGGTAACAAGGAACTTCCTGTATTCTCCTTCCCAGACACATGCCCACCCACCCACATGGGTGTTCTCATAGCTGCCTCAAGGGGCTCCTCCTTGACCCCATCTTCTGGCCTTTGTCTTCCTCTTTCTCTTCCTCTCCTTGTCCTTCTCCTTGTTCTCCTCCTCCTCCTTTTAAATCTGGGAGCTTATAACTGACATGAGATGGGTCCCCCTTCTGTGGCTGAATTTAGAAGGGGTAAATTAGGAGGCTTTCGGAGATGATGTCACCTGGCCACATGAAGAGCTGTGTTAAAGAGGACACGATGTCAGGGAGAAGCAGAAGGGCCTCCTGGAGAGCTCAGAGCTCCTGAGACACATCTCACCACTGTCATCTGCTCTCTGGGAGTCCACGTATCCCTAAATTCACCCAGGGAGGAAATTCCCAGTTTAAGTAAGGTGTTTGTAACTTCTCTCTCTGAATCTCATTATTTAAGTTTTGGGGGGAAGTTTTGGATGATTCCTTAGCACATAAAACATAAAAGGTGACTGGCCTAGACATGAAGTAGACTTTCCTCTCATAGTTCCTTCCAAAATAGGAAACCAGTTTTGTGCATAGTCCTGGTTCAAGGAGGAGCACAGTGGCTAGCTTTGGCTTTGGACCCAACCCAAAGGCAGTGAAGATGCCAGTCGACCTACTACTGAGGCCTAAGGCCTAAGGCCTGGTTTTAAAATTTAGTGGGAAGAAATTCTTGTCTCATAAATTTGAGTTAATTTCTTTTGTGCTTGTGGCTTAATTAATAAGAGGGCCAGAGCTGAATAGATGGCAAGAGGTAAATGAAGAAGCCTTCAGGGAACAAAATGGGTTTTATGGGGGGAGCCCCAGTTGTCAGCCTGGAGTGTGCCGTCTCGAGCCGCTAGGGGATAGTCTACTTCCCTGCCTTCTCCCACCCCTGGAGCTGCTTTCCTTGCATTGCCTGGTTCCTGGCCCTCCTTTATCTTCATTTTTGGGGCCATTGGCACAATTTAACTCTCTTTCCCTCTACTTCCATTACCTGACCTTCCTCTCTTCTGTCCATAGTTAATGCTCCCTTCAACCCTCTTCTATATCGGCAGCAAAGGAAAAATTCTTCCTCTACCCTTCCAGCTCTTCCAGCTGGATGAAGAATTACATTTATATGAGCTAGGTTCAGAGGAGAAAAAACCCAAAGTTTTATTACATGCCTACAGAGGCCCGGTAACGAAATTGATACCTAAAGAAATGTCCAAGGCAGGCAGTTTTTATACTTTTTCGACAGACAACAACTTGGCGAGGAATTAACAGGATAAAGAAAACAGGTGTTTGGGAGCTTTAATTAGTAAGGAATTCAAAGCAGAATTTGGGCAGAGGTAGCAGATTAGAAAAAAAGTAACAAGGTTTGTTTCTACAGCATTCTTGGCTTAGAATTTCTTATCTCTGGTAATAAGCATGTCTTTTACTTCTTCCCACAGGGAAGGTACCTTTCACGTGGAAGATTTACTTCCTGCTTTCAGGGGGACAGAGGAGGGTCTGAGTGTCCTTGTACCGGCTGTTTCTTAATATTTAAAATAACCAATAAGCTGAAGTGTCACATTTTGGGGTGGCCTGCCATGGGCCCCTACATATGCCTATGATTACATTTAGGGCCCAACAGAATAATGCAGAATAATTTCCCCATCTATATCCCTAATTGAAGTACATCTACAAAGGAGCTTTTTCCATGTAAGGTCACCTTCACAGGTTGCAGGTGTTAGACCTGGATATCTTTAGGGGACATGTTCCTCCCTGCCACACTGGGACTTGAATTCTGATTCCCATGTGGCCTGAACTCCAGTCCCTGTTGTGAGATCCCTGGGACATCCCTCAATCCCTGGACATGATCCAGGCACTGGAATGGGCTGCAGTAGATCTTGGTTTATTTTTCTGCTTTATTTACGCTCCTGTGGCTGCAAAAAAAACAAATATAAGATTTAAAAACATGATAAATATAATCATATCCTTGGACAGTTTACATATTTCTGTTAGGAAACTTTAGACCTAATAAAAATTTTATGGATTTGCAGGCTATAAAATAAATATACCTAGAATCAATTACGTTCTTCCATACCATCAGTAACCTGGAATGAATCATTTATAAGGAATTTCTATTTACAATAGAAAGGAAAATATAAAATATTTAGAAACAAATTTAAGAAAGGACACATGACCTTTATACAAGAAGTGACCAAAGTTTATTGGGGAATATATAAGCCTTGGATACAATGATGCAAATCCCACTTTCTAGGTGGGGAAAGATAAATATGATATGTCAGTTTTTAGCAGATTAAAAGATGGATTCCACTTAGTTTGGGTATGATTTTCCATGGAACATTAGGGAAGGGTTTCCAAATTCATCAAGAAGACACAATCGACGAGTATTTGGACAGAAAGAAGACTAAGAAGGAGGGAAACGTAAGCTGGGTGGCTGAGAATGAGGCTGTGGAACCACAGGGACCAGGACTGAAAGCAAGTGCATCATGTCGGACCTGCGTCTTGAGGAAGCCATGCCGCCCTGGAGAAGTGAGTTTCCTTATTTGTGAAATGGAGGCACATCAACATCCATAAGTGAATTCTGAAAGGCAGTCTCAGAGCCTTTAAATAGAACTGATACAATGTGTTCTGGAAATCTGTTTCTGATGACGCAGGCCATATTCCCTGTGATGCTGGAGACGGTGCTTGAGTGTGATGACTCTACATAAAATTGTTCTGGGACAACAGAGAAAGGGAAAAATGAACACTTTAAATGAATGTATTGGTTTATTTCATGTACAATTAAACATGTATGCAAAGTATATTAAATAAGTAAAAATCCATTTCAACCATGTAATGGAAAAATTAATGCATTCGATTTGAACAGAAGCAATTTTAAAATATTCTCCTTGGAAAAATGGAAGATTGGCAGGATTTCAGCTTTCTTATTGTTCCAGCACTTTCTATAAGGTGTCTTGCATCAGGGAGTGGTGCAGCCAGGTTGTGAGGGAAGCAAGCGGAGCCTCCACACTGACCTTAGCAAGAACTAAGACTGCAGAAAGCTAAGAAGAGGACAGCGGGGCACACCTTATTCGTCAGAATTTGAAGTGCAACGGCTAAGCAGACAGACAATAAGCAAATGTAGCAGCAAGAGGCACAGGATGACTAAGAGCTGTCACAGGAATAAATGATCAGGTCTGCCAGAAAAGGTCTCACCTGGCAAATTTCCCCAAAATAGAAAGCAAATTGCCCGGATGCCCTTGAATCCTTTCCCTCGTCTCTGAGCTCCCGAAGAGTAATGCCGGCTCGTACAGACAGCTGCACCTGTCTGGGCACTTGGTCCCACCCTGACTTACCCTGGCAGGACCCTGGTCAGGCAGCCCCCTCACTCCAAGACACTCTCTGCAGAGTCCCTCCCCCTGGAGGGGTCAGCAGGAGCCAGGCCCCACCTGAAATCCCCACCGGTCCCCCTCTCCCTGAGGAGCACTTTCTGAAGAAACCCAGCACAGGAATTCTTATCTCTGGGAACCCAGCCTAAAGCATAACTAAATTTTTAAAAAATAAATGAAGACAGCAAAAAATGACAAATGGAAGTCCGGTGACACATTGAGACACATTTACAATGGATGTACGGTACAAAGGGTAACAGAAAGGGATTACTACAAACATGTAAGAAAAAGAGAAGGAACACAATGGGATAAAACAAGAAAGAATATGAACTGAA
Organism: Phoca vitulina; assembly: GCF_004348235.1. Classification (NCBI taxonomy): domain Eukaryota; kingdom Metazoa; phylum Chordata; class Mammalia; order Carnivora; family Phocidae; genus Phoca; species Phoca vitulina. The sequence goes on from NW_022589720.1 coordinate 4,425,186, forward strand.
AACTCAAATAAAGGGAAATGCAAATGATCAAAAATATCTGGCCATGTGATTCTCATCGGGGACAAGTGAATAAAACAAGATTGATTTGTTTCCATCAGATTGGAAAATCTAGAAAATTTAATAATAATGAGGGTCCGTGGATGTGAAGGGAAATTACTGATCTCAAACACTGAAGTCTTTATAGCCACTTTGAAGGGCAATTGGAAGTATTTCCTAAAATGTAAAATCCCTCTGACCTGTGGCCCAGGAGTTTAACATCCTCATTTATTTATTCGTTCATTCAAAAAGTATTTGCGAAGTGCCAAGCATGTCCCCAGAACCGTCCTGGGCACTGGGATGTTGCCTCCAGGAACCTGGGCTCACACCGCCTGCTTTTTTGCCTCCTACACCAGGGGAAATGCGCCCCATAAATGCAGGAGCTCCTCGGTCTCAGTGAGCAGAGCAGAGGATCCAGGGTCCCTTGCAGGGTCTGGGTTTGCGCTGCGTGAGGAAGCAAGCGAGGGCTGGATGCTCTTGTGAAACAAAGACAATTGGGTGATTTGGATCTTAATTATCTTTACCTCCGAGCCGGGAGCATTACAGCCGAGCTGAGCTGACACTGGTAAGAGCAGCCTTCACTCAGGGCAGGTAGAAAGGTCAAACAGAACGACGGGAAACTTTGGTCCTTCTTGGGGCTGCAGGGTTGACTTAACTGTCTCCTTCCACAGGGTTATGGCGTAGCCATGCTGAGCATTATTCACGGCCCGGCCAGAAATATCCCGGTCTGGCCACGAGCAGCACCATCTTTTATTTTCTCCATGCAAACCACCTGACCCTCTGCCGCTGTCGGGGCTTGCATTCTACTGGGAAGGATAGGCAGTAATTCAGGTGAAAAATAAAGGGGGATAAGAGGTTAGGGAGAGATGTCAAGACAGGGTTGCTTTGAGACAGGGTTTTGATTCCTGAAAAATTAGGAATGTCCCAAATCCCCATCAATAGACAAATGGCCAAAGAAACTATAACACCCATGGTAGCTCACAAATAATACCATACATTTTTATACATATATGTGTCCATGAATACACAGAAAAAAGACATGGAAACGTATCAACCCAATAACTAATAATATCGGGAGAGAGAAAAGGACGTGGCCCTTTAAAGGGGACTGCAGTGCCAGCTAGAACATTGTAATCATTTTGCAAGAAAAGAAAATGTATCCATGGACTGCTTTTGTTACTCTTTGTAAAAGGCATAATTACATATGACCCTGAAGATATACCTTTATGCTCTACGTATCAGAAAATATTTTCAAATTTTCAAACATAAAACCAAATATCCATAACCATATGTGGAAATATGTATATAAAATATTTCCAGAAAATTCCACATAATATAGAAACCCATGCTATTCATCCAAACTCATTAGACTCTATTAAATAATCAAGCCAATAAATGTTTATTTATTGAGTTTCTGTAATAAGTCAAACTTGCTTGAGCATTAAATCTCTGTGAGGATTGGCTGCCAGGGAGGCACTCCCCCCCCCCCCGCCCTTGGCAGAGGCAGCAGACAGACAGCCTCCCCTGGCCTCCTTCATGCCCCCTCCTCCTCCAGGCTGGGGTCACGCAGTGACCACATGGAGGAGGGCTGGAGGGGGACACCCCACCTGGACCCAACACAGATCCCTTCTGAAGGTTGGCCTTTGCTCTGGGACCCCGTACTGGTTGCCAGCCCTCTGAGGCTCCTCCTGCCGGGTCCTCCCCTGCCCCCCTCGCCTCCCACAAGTGCCCTGTCCTCATTGCTCACTGTGGTTGGAGACTCCTCTGCCCCTCCTGCTCCCTTTCCCCTCTATTGTTCAACGGCATTCCTTGCATAGGCTCTGACTTCCAGCTCCATCCTCACCTCTGCTTCCCAGAGGACCGAGACTGACACAGAGGTAGAAGTTGTATCTATTCTGCTCCATCCTACAGCCCCAGCGCCTCACAAGTAAACACCAGGACAGAGAGCAAAGCCACAGACATGAAATACACCCAAACCAGGGAACAATCGAAGTGCAGAAGAAAGCTGTGTTGTAATATGTTATGCTTTTCAAATTAGCCAAATAAATAATGCTGATGAGTTGATTGCGAGGCTGGTATAATCACATCCTGCTAGTATTTATAATTAGTGTATCATTTTTCAAAGCTAGCTTGGCAACATGAATAAAGAACTTTAACCGTGATCCAGCAGCCCCCTGTCTCAGGACTGGTTCTAAAGCAATCTTTAAAGCAATTTTAAAAATAAAACAGGGGCGCCTGGGTGGCTCAGTCAGCTAAGCGTCTGCCTTTGGCTCAGGTCATGATCGCGGGGTCCTGGGATCGAGTCCCACCTCAGGGTCCCTTCTCCACGGGGAGTCTGCTTCTCCCTCTCCCCTGCTTGTGCTCTCTCTCTCTTGCTCTCTCTTTCAAATAAATAAAATCTTTAAAAAAATAAAATAAAAATAAGACAAAACAAGGAAACAACTAATAGATACCAAGTTAGCCATTGTGTCACTAATCGTCAAGTAAATAAAGTGCGTTTCCAACCATAGGAAACTGGTCACTTGAAGGAGGTCTATCATTTAGAAAGTAAGAGGCTGAAATAGAATTAAAATGAACTGTAAGTGGCTGTAGGAGCCACAGGGGCATGAAGAGAGCTGGATTTTCAGAATCTCGATCTTCTGCAACAGTGCTTTTCTGCTCCCGAGCACTTCCTTATCAGTGGTGAGGGAGAGGTGATGACCTTCATCCCTCCTCTGAAGTGGATACAACTGGAATCCCTGGCACGGGACTCTCCATTTCTCCCCGTGGGATAAGTAGAATTTATATCATGCTGGCATTCATTTTATCCCCTAATGCTCAATGCCCCGGAGTACACACTCGGTTTTGTTGATTTTCAGGGAGAATGATTCTGAAGCAGCTTATCGACTTTCCAGAGCTCAAACAGAAAAGAACGACTTAAACATACAAATCCATTGTAAGATGCATCTGGTTTTCAAAATGTTGAGAAGAATGCCACTGTGCATCTTTGAGCTGGGGACGCAGAGTGTGGGGGGCTAAGCCAGAATCCAAGGACCCGGTCCACTACTACCCAGCTGCTGTGTACCACATTCCCCTTGTTCTCTGTCAGGACACAAGGTGGTTTCCAGCTTGGGACCCCTGGTGCAAGAAATATCCAGGAAGAGCACAACCAGCTGATTCTCACATGCTCACACACACATCACACGTGTGGACCAGCAACAAGAGCCTCACAAAATCAACCTACATTTATCACTTGGACTGGCTTCTGATCTCTCCTACCCTGTAATCTAATGCCTTAAACATGCTCCATTTCTGCAAACACAGGTGAGTCACCACCACAGAATGAAGCCTCTGCCCCAGGAGAGTAGCTGCGAGTTTCAGGGTGGGGAGTGCTGATGGAGAAGGGGCAGACCTGAAATAAAACAGAAACTTTTACTTAATAGTCTCAGAATTGCAATTCGGGGAGCACAAGTTCAGGCAGCAACTCAAATTACGTCCTTCCGGGGAGCAAAAGCCAGGGGGTGTTAAAGACACAGGGGAACGCTCGTGTATGTTGTTTACAAAGAACTTTGGTCCATGCCGGGGGCCGAGGAGGAATCCTGGCTGAACATACTTGGCGGCTAAGGCTCTCAGTGAGCAAACGCCCGCTTCTATGGCAAGTGGCAGGTGTTCTGCAGAGTCCTTGGAATATTTGTGGTTCGGTCCATGGGTACATGTCCTCCACCTCGTGAGGACAGGCAGAAGGCCCACCTCCTTCATGGCTTCCTGGCTCCATTTGAAAGCCCAAGCGGTGGGCAGTAGGAGATAAAAAGGACGTTTGACAGAAGTGGCCCTATTCGATCTCACTTTTCACGAGCATGGGTGGAGACCGCAAGATGCCCTGCCGTAGAGGGGGCACCGTATCTAAAGAGTATTCTTGCTGCCAGGATGAGGGGATGCCTGGGTGCAAGACACTTGTTCACACTTGTTCACACTCACAGTGTGTGCCTCCTGTCCAAGATGCCGGGGACCTCCTGAAAGGGGCCAGGTCTCAGATGAGACAGCTGATGACTTCAACTTTCTGAGTTGAAGTCAAAGGTTATATTTACATACTTACTCCTCCCCACTCTCTTGAATCTTGAAGGCTTTCCATGGACTACCAGAAGTTTCCATACAATACGGGGATGGATTGACTGATCAGTTCCTGGTCACTCAAGGCCCTCTGGACACATCTGCAGGGGGGGTCTCGTCAGAGTGAGGGTGACAAGTGGGCAGCTATCTGCCCCGTTGGGCTTGCTTCCCAGCCTCCCATTTTTGGCAGGGGCTTGGTGGGGCCCGGGTGGTTCTGCACTGTTGTGAAACACTGGGAAACCTGGGAATGCTGGAAACGGCCCACGGCAGTACCAGAGCCCAAGGGCCGTGAGAGAACCCTTCACAGTGACTGGAGGAAAGTGGAGAGACTCCAAGCTGCTCCGTTCACCTCTCTCCACGTCCAAGGCTGACACATTTGGATGGAGAACTTTATAAAAAAGAAAGCAAGAGAGCAGTGATCTTACAGGTTACATTACACAAGACATCTCTCATGCTTTTCTATTTTACACTCAGAACAATCGTGGGACGCATGCACCTGCCTGAATTCACAGGGAAATAAGACCCAGAAAGGCCATGGAACTTCCAAATGTCACACAAGCCAAACGGTATTGGGAAGAGGATGGTCTGCAAATGTGTCCCTCAGGAGCATTGGGTCGGGTTTGCAGCAGGAAGGACTGGAGTGTTAATTCCAGCAGCGGTGTGAATCGAGAAGCTGCCCTGGGTTTGTAGCAGTGCTGGTGAACAGTGGTTTCTCATTTGGGATGGTGCATGCAGGGAATTCCCGAGTCATTATCTTCTAATGCACTGTATTCATTCCAGCAAGTACACCGGCCCGGGGCACCTGGGGAATGGATTCATGTCAGGTGACGTGATAAAGCCTGGTTTGACTGTCTTGCTTCTGTGATGAAAGGACACATGGCCCTCATGTATCCACAGTGCACCTGCTGCATGTGACTTTCATTAGGAGACCGGACACGCTGTGGATGAGGTGCTGCTGGACCTGCCCATGTAGCCAGCAGGTTACTGGAAGCGGTGCGGGGCATGGACCCCTGTGCATCAGCCGGGCCCCAGATTACAGCCCATCCATCCCTCAGGAAACGCTCTTCTCCGTTTCCCATCTTCAGTGGAACCATCTCGGGATACATGGGTGCGTATCACAGTAAAGCCTTAAACACCGCACGGATGTTGTAGGGTTTGCATCCTTTGAAATATTTGTGAAGTGAAGGGGTTTGAGTAAGGAATGAAGTAATGCTGACCTGATGCCCGATGAGGGAGATGGGGAATATTTTGCTTACTATTTTTACATAGAAATAAAATGTGGGGGAGATCGCACAATATCTGGGTATCCAAGGCGCCATCATCAAGGGGCGAAAATTAAAGAAAGAATAATATATTGGAAATAAGTTTAATACATCTAAGACCAGTGTGAACTGACGTCAATGGAAGCCCGAGGATGGGAGAGCAGAGTATGCGATAAAGGGGATGCAAGACCGCTCCATTTTCTTGTGTTATTTATAAGAGTGTCGCACATACAAACACACACTCATGGACTTCACAAAAAAATTGATGTGCTATCTCACTGATTTCCAGAGGCATGATTCAACATTTTTTACAAAACTGTATTTGAGAATTCAACACTTGATAAAAGGATTTTTATGGCAAAATTCTGTATTCATGTGATAGTAGTTTGCTTTTCTCACACTTTATCCCTTTCTGTCACTCACTGAACACACCAGACTTCTGATAAATTAAACTCCTATAATATGTACTTTTCTATAACATTATGTTTATTTTTCAGAGCTGCTGGGTCAATGACCCATCTCCACAGTTTAAAAAAAATAGATATGGTCTTCACAAAAAATATTAGATGATCCTAATCCACGTTGAATGCTTAGCATCTGCACTTCTAGATGTGCCGATGTCCTACAGACACGCATGTTGAAGGTGTATAAATGCCCAGGAAGACATGGGAAGAGGCACAGAAGAGACCCTCTCTTCCAGTTGTGTCTCTAGGTTTTCTAAGGAGTATAAATTCCATAAGAGCCCCTTTAGAGATTTATCTATTATTATCAATATCCATCTTAAAGAAATGTCAAACCATATCATTTTACCTGTTTCATTTATCAAAGCCTACCACTTACATTCTGCTTTTCTTTCTGTTCTTGTCAAATAACTTTCATTTTCCAGAAACATGTTAAAAGGACCGACGTAATATGCCAACGCAAAACACCGAGATGAGGCTTGAATTAGAATGTCAGCAATGATGTCGAAATATTACTCCAAGGACAGCTTGTGAAATAGGGAGACAGTGCAAACCGCCTGCCAGTCTGGCCAGCACCCACGTCTCGCCTCTGTCACAAGAACACAGGGGGGCTCACAGGGGCTCCATCTACCACTGTAGGGAGGAGGGTTAGCAAGCGCCCGCTGTTCTCGCCCACCGAGGTCAGCTGGGAGAAGACCACCAGCCTTCTCCTGACTAGTGAGTCAGCTGTGCCCGGTACTTGAGAACCCTCAGAGAAAGCCTGCCTCACAACACTAATAATTACAGTAATGGTGGTTCGGGCTGGTGGCCCCTGCTGGCAGGAGCTCTGAAGCCCTCGCCCTGCAAGGAAGCTCCACCTGCAAATGCTCCCCACAGCTGACCAGAAGTGAAGACGTGAACCACAGCTTTGCATCTCTGATTGTTCAAAATCACCTTCAACTTGCCATCCTTCATTAGGCTTTGCAGATTTAAATGTCCCCTATTCACCTAGTTTCTACTCTGGGAGCTAAGGGGTTTTGGTGTTGTTGCTTGCTTGTTTGTTTTGTAATAACTGTTGTAATAAGATAAGGATCTTTTCTAACCTATTGGGACATTGGAAGAATTATTTAGGACAATCGAATGGCAGAGCAGTCTATGCATAAGTAGGTGGCTGGTTAATATTTGCGATGTACTGAAGTCCTGCTTGGCTTCATTTACTTTATTTGAAATAAACTGCATTTCCATCGTCATCATGATGTGTGAAAACACAGCAGAGAGAAATGATTCTTTATCCTGATTCCTACAAAGGAGGTTTTGTAATAAATCTGAATTTCAAATGATTCCTCAAACACCTCTGATGGGGTTGGGTAGGGTCACTTATAAACTTGTAGAATTCACTTCAGGATGCACAGAGCACTTCGTTCTGAAGGAGAGAGAGGTATGAGCCCGGCTGACAGGTCCTCGGTCATTAACCTTGTGTTGGGGACTCTGAGATGCCAGCGTGGGATGAATTGCATGCCCAAAAAATATGTTGACGTCCTCATCCCAAATACCTATGGATGTGGGTTTATTTGAAAAGACGTTCTTTGCAGATGGGATCAAGGTAAGATGAAGCCATACCACATTAGGACGGCGCTAATCCAGTAGTGGTGTCCTTGGAAGAGGAGAGGAGACATGGACCCAGACACCGACAGGGAAAACGCCATGTGATGACGTGGCGGAGAGTGGCGTGAAGTGTCTGCAAGCCAAGGAATGCCAGGTTGCCCAGCAAACACTGGAAGCTAAGAGAAGGGGATGGAAGGGGCCTCCTCTAGAGCCTTGAGAGAACATGGCCCTGCCAACACCTGATTTTGAACTCATCGAAGCCCCAGAGCCCTCAAGCGGTCTTAAGAAATCTTAAGTTTCTCCCAGGAAAATCATGAGTATCAATCAGAGAACACAGCGTCCCTGACATGCAAGGAATCCCTGCCATTATCCAAGAACTGAGATTCCTAAGTTCACAGGTCAGGAAACACAACAGAGATCTGACAAGATCTTTTAAATTTATTTGTAACTATATTAAGAAAAAAGATCCATTTGCTTGTAGGCCAGTCCCCCTAGGGTGGAAGCCTCAGGCACATACGTGGAGCAATTAGGAGGTCAGTTGTCCCCCAGTAGCTATAGAAAGCCAGCCCTCCCTGGGCCTTTCCTCCTTGGTTTGCCAAGGGTCAGTGTGACTGTCACGTTCCTGGTGACTTTTGGAGACTGGCAGCTCTGAGCGGAAGTAGAAACTGAAGACATATCGTCAATGTCCTCTGGGAGGGGGATACCATCACCTTCCTGGGAGGGTTTGGCCTCTTGGGGGCGTCGTGGGGACATTCTGCAGGGTCCATTCCCAGGCTCCACCCTTGTCTGTCCTCTTCACAGACCTCCCTCCACTAGAAGAGTTTTGAGCAGGGAACGGTTGTGAGGATGCTTGTTGGAAACTAAAAAAGCCAGTTAAGCCAGAATGGGTGCACGTCCTGGGCACTGCGTCCTCTTCCACCAGCTGGCAGGTGAAAGCCAGGCTGCTGGGATGGGGAAGAACGTGCTCCTGAGCCTCAGCCAGTGACAGAAGATGTGGAAGGGCAGAGGAGCGACTGAGTGGATGAAGAGGTCAAGGGCTCTGTCTCTGCTGGAAGGCTCGTCTCTCCTCACCCCTCCATCCCGTTCACTCGCCCAGAGCTCTTCACAAGCCATGCAGGGGCAGGGAGACATGCGGCCTCGCCCGTGTCCGCACAGCATCTCATACCTCCCTTTGCTGGTGAACGACCTAACAGTGCTTCAGTCAGGTGTCTCCGCAGAGGCAGAACTAGGATGTATGCGTAGGTGTATTTTAAAGAATTCGCTCACGTGATTATGGAGGGGGGCATGGGGAGCCAGCAGGCTGGAGACAGGAGAGCTGAAATTCTGCTCCAGTCAGAAGGCTGTCGGCTGTTTAAGCAGGAAAAGCCCGTGTCACAGACGAAGTCCAGAGGCCACCTGCTGGAGGATTCGCTCTTGCTCAGAGGAGGCCAATCTTTTCCTTCTCTTCATGCCTTCAGCTGATCAGATGAGGCCCACCCACATGAGGCAGAGGGACCTGCTTTACTCAAAATCCACAAGTCACGGTTCATCTCATCCAAAAACACCCTCACAGAATAATGTTTGACAACAATGTTGCCATCCAGAATAACGTTTGATCAAGCATCTGAGCACCATGGCCTAGCCATGCTAACACATAAAATTAACCATCACACATAATTCATATATATTGTATATACACATGTCATATAATAGTTCCTATATAAACATCATCATATATCATGTGACATATATTGTGTATATGTATATATATAATTTTTTGCAATTGTTTTGGCTGTGAGTTTCTAGAAATTAGAAGATGAGACTTATTGCATCTTTATATTTTCCCTACATAGAGCTGTGGCCCAGTACCCAGTTGATGGTAAGTGTTTAATCAGTGTTAGGTGAGAGCAGGAGAGACTTTATAGCACACATGTGTGGTATCTTTGGACTGTCCAGTATTTACCACTTTGCCAGCCTAACCCACTCACTAAACAGCTGGTGACGAGCACCTCGGTTGGGCAATTTCACTTCACCCAAGAAACGACCATGTTGTTCTGCCCTTCTTGAAGGACAAGGATGCTCCCTGCTATTCACGGAGAACATTTCACTTTTCAAAGTGAAGTTTTCGCATCTCGTGCTCTGGTGGGATGTACCATTTTCCCACACAGATAAACAGGAGAAGTGAATTCATTATGAAGCTAAGCATGGAATGACAGATCAGTGGTAAAATGAGTATTTTTCTGGGATTACAATTTATTAACAGGGGAATGTACACCATCTTCTCTATGTGGAGGCCCCTGGTATTATGTGATGGTAGGTTCACATCCTGTTCATGTTGTTAAATCACTATTGGGCATTCCACTGGAGCGCAGGCTGAAAGTGGGCTGTACGTGCCATCCAGACTTTTCCCTGTGGCGGCAGGCATCCCCTCTGAGGAAAACAAGGAGAGAACCGTGTGTTTAGAGTTAATTACTCTAATACTAGAAGCCTGAGCAGACACACGGGGCAGTTGACATGTCCAATGTCTGTGGTTCCTTCTTCATCCATCTTTCAGCCAGAAAATGACAGTTTTCTTTTATCGAAGGTAGGAATTATATCTGTAGTCAGACTTCTCTCCCTTCCCACCAGACACATTCGCATGGAGTACTAGATTTCACCCTTAAATTTGTGGGCAATGGCCTCAGTGTACCCACCACCTACCAGAACCTACCAGAAAGCATCTGCACTCTCTGCTTGACCAAGCACAGAGCCCTGTAGACTGTCCTCTTACTTTCTCTCTTCTCTGTTAACCAGAGCCCACTTTGGAGAGATGATGGTGCTCAATGGAGCCTCCTTCCTCTGCTGATTTCTGGGCTGCTTTGCTCTTGTGCCATGTGGAGTGCTTCTAGAGTATGTGCAGAGTTCTCCTTCCTCATTTGTCTGTCCAGTCCAGCGCCCAGGGGAGGGCATGGGGTAAGAGGTCTGCAGGTGTGCCAGTGGGTGGAATTCAGGAGAAAAGTGAACCAGGCCCACCATAAGGTGCTTTTTGTTACAATCCATGCCCTGGTTTAGTGAGGGTATTTTAAGATGTTTTATGGTGAGGATCTTACAGTAATGCAATTTTAAGACAAAGAAGGAGAAGGATGTAGGGACCAAGGGCAGGCCACCCCAAAATGTGTCACTTTGGCATATTGATTATTTTAAGTAAGTCACTTAAGAAACAGCAAGGACACTCAGGTCCTCCTCTGTCCCCTTGAGAGCAGGAAGTAAATCTCCCATGTGAAAGGTACCCAACCCGGACAGATAGGAACTTCTAAGCCAAGAAAGCTGTAGAAACAAAACTTGTTATTTTTTTTTCTAATCTGCTACCTGTGCCCAAATTCTTCCTTGAATTCCTTACTAATTAAAGGTCCCAAACATCTGTCTTCTTTATCTTTTTAGTGCCTCACAATGTTATCTCTTTGTATAAAAAGTATAAAAACTATCTGCCTTGGCCACTTCTTTAGGTCTCAACCTCATTATTGGGCCCTGTGGACACATAATGAAACTTCGGGTTTTTTCTCCTGTGAACTTATGGAAATGTAATTCTTCATCCAGCTGGAAGATCTTGAAGGGTAGAGGAAGAATTTTTCCTTCCCTACAAGAAGGGGGAGAATAAGAAAGAGATGAAGGGGAAGGGGGAGAGAAAGAAAGAGATAAAATCTTTCTCCTGATTGAGTCAAGCTCCTTCAATCCTAAAGCCATCTTCTTCAAAGTGGAGTTAATGAGACATTCAGGAGCACAGACCTATTAAAAGCCCAACACTATTTTTCAGTATATTTTAAAGATGATGTCTTCTTTTTTTTAAGATTTTATTCATTTATTTGACAGAGGGAGACACAGCGAGAGAGGGAACACAAGCAGGGGGAGTGGGAGAGGGAGAAGCAGGCTTCCCGCGGAGCAGGGAGCCCAATGCGGGGCTCGATCCCAGGACCCTGGGACCATGACCCGAGCCGAAGGCAGACGCTTAACGACTGAGCCACCCAGGCGCCCTTAAAGATGATGTCTTAAAATTAGTCATCACTTTATATTTTACAAATCGCTTCTAAGGTCCTAATACCATCTGATGTTCATATCAATCTTGCAAGGTACAGAGGGAGGCATTTTTACTGTATCTGGAGACTTGGAAGTTATAAGAGGTTATTTCCAGGTGACATGTGCAGTGTGCTGCCTGGTGGGGACAAGTGTCTAATGTGTGGGCCTGGCTTGCATGTTTTCCATCACACCTACTGCCCGTGGGTCTTCCAATAGCCCAACCTCCTTAACATTCTGCTTTCACTGAAATATGATTGGTGAGGATAGTTTTATAAATCATGCTCACATGTGAAGTGTACCTATCATGGCGGGGGATTGTCCATGTCCTGCCCTCACCCAACTCGTAGGGCTGTGGGAGAGACAGAAAAACAACAACTACATTTAAAATGTCATTCAAACTAGAATAAAGACCAAAGAGGAGGAGCAAGTGGTCTGAGGGTGGAAATGTGTTTGGTGGTCAGGAGAGGTGGTGGGAAGCTCTTCTGAGAAGTGACATAGACCGGGTGTTAGTGCAGTTGGCTCTGAGCCCTCAGGGCCCGTGTCCCCCAGCCCCTCCCCAGGACTGTCCTTCCCAGCGTGCAGCACGGAAGGTGAAAGCTGCTGCAGGAGGCTGCCCCATGGCCCTGCACCAGCCGCGGCCAGCACCGGCCTGCTTAGGCAGCTTCCTCCCGCGACTAGCTGTAAACTGGCTTGAGTGTGACTCTGGGGCTGGCGACAAGGTGTGTATGAGTGACGTGTCAAAGACAGTAGTGAGGGGTCGTGACACGGCCTGAGGATGGAAATGTAGTCCCTGACGAAAGAGTTGGATCTGCCCTTCAGTGGGCAGAGAGGCACCACCAGCTCATAATTTAGAGGGAGACACGCACAGGTGTTTGGTCGAGTCGGATCTGCCTGGCAGCTGACGTGGGTGGGACAGAGCTGACAAGTGGAGAGCAGGACCCACGTAACGAGGTGCCCACCAGAGGCCAAGCCACGGAAGAGTTAGGGACAGCAGAGGGGAAATGTAGTGAATATTGGGAAGGTAAATTGGGGGGACGCGTTTATTGGCCGGATACAGGAGAAGGTGAAAAGATGGGCCACGGATGTGCCACAGATGGGAAATTGGGGTGACTAGTGGGGACAGCCTGTCAGAGAGCTCAGCAAGAGAGGGAAGATGGGCTCGGCTGCAGACATTTCGGGTTTGAGAAGCCTGTGCCTTCCCCGCGTGGTGCGAGCTCCAGCAACCAACGGGACCGTTGACTCCGAAGCCCAGAAGAGAGGTGCGAGCCACAGACCCAGACTTAGAGTCGGTGGCACTAACTCTGAGTTCAGTTATAAGCTGTGGGAAGCAGGAGGGATGACCCCGAGTGAGCTTGTGAAGTGAGCACAGAGGGAAGGGAATGCCACTATTTAAATTTGCAAGGAGAAGAGGCGCTCACAGGGAAACCAAGATCAAAGGGCTTGCAGACACAAAGAAGAGCAGAGTGTCATGTCCCAGGAGTGACAGGAGCAGAGAATCCCAAGCAGGATGGAGCGTTGAGCAGCGTCCACGTTAGCAAAGAACCAGCAAGCACAGGCGGAAAGGTCACCATCAGGGTTGAGAGCTACAAGTCCTTGGTGACTCTGCTGGAGGCCACTTGAGTGCCACGATGGAGTTAAGAGCTGGCCATGGACTGAGAAGTAAACAGAGGTGCTGGGAATAGAAAGAGAGGTCTGACAATGGAGGGATGGGAAGCAGGAGGAAAGACAGAAATGTACTTTCCTTTAACTCGTGACTGCATTCCCGTAACATTTAATGGTGTCTTCCGCTCTGTGACCCTGCAGATCGGGTGGGGTGGGCCGAGTCCCGGACGTTGTGTGCATGAGCTGTGAAGTCTGAGGGTCAGCAGGGAGACAGAGACAGCAGACTGTCTTCTTCATCACTGCCCGAGGTCAGAGCCTCTGGGACAAGGAGCCATCAACCGGGTTGCCCTGAAGGCACCCCTCCTCTACCCTACAAATCAGTGTTGGTTCGTTTTTGGCTTTGGTTCTGGGGAGTGTGAATGCCTTCATTCATGTTCAACACCCTGCCAACACCTTGAACTCAGTTCTTCTGGGCATCTTATGTTTATTCAGGGCTCTGCCTGGAATAAAAGTCCTCCCCTTCATTTCTCTGGTTGAAAGGGCAAATCAGACTTGATTTTCAGTAAGACACTCAGATATAAAAAGTCAAAGGGGAACAGTCAGTTGTTGTACCAATGCAGAATGCAAAAAATCAGAATTCTTGAGATTTTCCTATAAAATATATTATGTTTTGTACCACTTCATATTCATGCCACTGGAATCCAATTTTAAATCTGTAGTATTAGGATTTATGTGGGCTTTAACTACATAAATTTAGAATAAGTGGGATCTAGATTTTCTTTCATTAGAACATGATTAATTGTAGTCCAGGCAAAATGGGGGATCAGTGGGTGTCCTGAACCACCTCCTTTAGGAGGGTTTCATAAAGAAGGATGTCAGAGTCTGATTCAGTCCTTCTCTAGAGCCCCGGCGACAGTGCATTACCTCTTGACTCCCATGCCCCATCTCCAAGCCCGATCCTCGCCTCCCATCTGTGACACAGGATGCAACAGGCATCTGAAACCTGGGTCTCTTGCAGGAGGCGTCGGACAAATTGTCGCATGCATCCCCCGAAAGCAATGGCCTGTGACACCTAGGAGAGCAGATTAATGCAGAAAGCAATTAATCGATCTTGTGGTGGAATCAGAATGCGATGCAATTTTCAAATGCTAATTTTAAGTGCAACAGAAGCCATCTATAAATTTCCCTTTATGAATTTTACATTCATAATTTATGTCCTGCCAGGAATCTGGTACCTGTCTATGTAGTTAGTGTATAACGTAGAGGCTTCGAGAACGGAATTAAAAGGCAGAATGCACATACTTGACTTTTCCACCTCCAAAGCCCCTGGGATTTTTGGATTCAGTTTACAGTTCCTGAGACCAGGAATTCCAGGCCCTGCGGTTAGCAATGGAAGCCCAGTAATGGCCCTGTCTAGAATAGTTTTCAAGGGCATGTTTAGTGTAGCGTGTTCTGTTCTGTTCTGTTCTGTTCTGAGTTCTCTAGGACGGCTTCAGAGAGAGCGAGTTGCTGAAGGGGGAGCTCTTCAGTTTTAGGTCCTGAGCCAGGAACTGAAACGAGTAAGGGCAGTCCCTTGGGGATCCTACCTGCTGGTGGAGAGAGATGAGCACTGTATATAGAAATAGATCCTACCTGAGTGGTGTGTGACTTATTCTTTATTAAGGTAAAACAAACAACACAAAGAGCAACCGCCAGTATTTGATCCTTGTTCCTCAAAGTGAGGTCTGCAGACCAGCAGCATTAGCGTCTCCTGGGAGCTTTGTGAAAGATGCACTCGGGCCAGAACCCAGACTAACTGCATCAGAATCTGCTTTTGATAGGATTTGCATGCATGTTAGAGTTTGAGGAGCACTTGGTCACAGCATGTCTAAGACTGAGGCCAGGGTCCCTTGTGACAGAAGCCTGCGTCCCTGGGTGACACTCCCCTCCAGCCCACTCTTATGCCTGGTCTCTGTGCCCTTCACTAGCCCGCCTCAGTTTCTCCTTGCAGATTTCTTACACTATCTCCCCTCCAAGCACTGGACTTATCCCCAGTTTCTTCCTTTTCCTTTTGCTATTCTCACTGACTTCTGTGTCCCAGTGCAAATTCTTCATGCCTGTGCCTTTAGCACCCACAAGGGAAAGTCACAGGTACGCTTGAGAGCTGATTGGGGCCAGAACTGTGTGAAGAAGCATTACATAAATGTTGGCTGCCATTAAATATAATTGAGCACTTCCTTGTGTCAGCCCCTGTTCTAGAAGCTTTAGCTGGGTCAACTCATAAAACAACCTTCATAACAACCCCCTTATTTTCATCACTTTACAAATTAGGAACCTGAAGAAGAGAGAGGTTAAAGACACACTCAGGTCCTGCAGGGAGCACAGGGAGGAGGGAGGTGTCAAAGCCCCATTCCAGGACTCTGCGGCTTGCGTCACAACCACCCCACTGGCTCGCCTCCCCACGATGAATGCCAATGTGGCCCCAGCACAGACGGCCAGGAGCCCCAGGCTCACCACACAGCTTTCTGATGCACAGCTCAGGCACGTGGACCCATTCTAACCTGCTTGTTTCCCTCCCCAGGCCATCCCTGGCCATCCAACCTGTCTCTCAGACGCCATGCTTGACCTCCCACCCCTCCATCCCCGACTCCTTTGTCAAACATTTACTGTTTATTGCTCTCACTGTTGAGGGGCTTACGGGAGCTCCCCAGTGTGTGCCCTCCCCTCCATTTATACTCCCATGGCCTTAGGTCAGCCCCACATTTTGTTACCAACAACTTCCACAGCCTACTCATCCGTTCTACCCGGTTATAGTCTTATTTTCAAGTTCAGACATAGCCACAAAGTTAACACCGAGCCACCTCAAATGTGAATTAACGTAGTCCCTCCCTTGTCTAACAGAGTATCATTTAATGCAAGACAGGTCCAAGTTCAACAGTAATAGCCGTTATGGGACACTCGTGTGAACTTAACATACATGCTCACCATGAACACAGGCGAACTCCTCATATATGCGTACGTCCCAGATCTCTATTGCCATACATACAGAGATATAAGCACATGCATGTATCCCATGTAAACACATGCATACATCTCCTATATCTCTATAAACACACAGGCCATATTCCCGTAGGGACACAGACACGTATCCCCACGTATACACGTATGCATATCCCATAAAGACATATGCATATATCTCTACATATGTAGCCCTAAACCCCCAGATATACAAACACACAAGTCTATATGATCTATACCTGCATCCACATCCTGCACCTATATGATAGCTACCCTTACATCTATATCATCTATATATAGGCACATATTACCCTAGATACATCGTATGTACGTGGTCCTGCCAGCTGACTTGCCCACCAAAGTGCGAAAGTTCCAGAGGGTGATGCTGGGGTGCGCTGAGGGTCCCACAACTTTGTGCTCCATGATTGCCTGGCATTTTATTTCCATCACAAGTGGAACAGTGTTTCTGTCTCCTGAAGCTCTTCTGTATCCAGGAGCCCTCCTGACCTTTGTTCAGAGGAAAAATGACACATAGATTTTGGCGAAAATGACCCTGCTAAGTATGACCCCTCTGCATGTGAGAATTTAGTAATGAATACCAGGGATGATGAAGATGCAGCAGCTAGATGTGGCATTGATGTCAAATTCAAATATTTGCCGTATGTGTCCCTTGCTGGGTCCAGTGCCCACATCCATTCAAAGCACCACACTGCCCAACCCCACGCCTTCCACCCGCATGCCCACACCGGTCTGGGCTGCGCTTTCCGGGCCAGAGACACCGAGGGGCCCCGGATGTCCACAGCTGGGGTGTGCTGCCTTGAACCCCCATTAACTTCTAAGATGCTTATTTTTTGCATTTGTGTTGTTCAGATTACCAAATCATATAAGAAAAGAAGAAAATGTAATGGTTTTTATGTGTGTCAAGGGCTCTTGGCTTAGCTTGTCTGTTTATGTAATTTTGGACAAAAACAACCCAGCCTTCAATTATAATGATCTGTGTCATGAAAGAGGGCAAATTTGGGAGCCCTCATTCTCAAATAATGCTGTTTTGTTCCAGGGAAGAAATGAATGCAGGACTCTGGTGTATTTTCAAATAAACCAGTACTGAAAATACTGTTTTTGCTACAAGTTATATTTTAGGGGTATACGAACCAAGATGAAGTACTTGAAAATTTGGCACGATGATTATCTGAATAGCAAGGTGTTGGAGAGGGGGTGGTGGGGACATTGAGTGCATGAGAGAGGAAATAAGCAGTTTTTCTAAACAAACTCTGCAAGGCCATCAAGATGGGCAGTGGAGAGATGATGGCTCAGACACAGTAAAGAAGGAACAAAGTGGATGAAGCCATGAAACAGCAGAGCCCAGATTTTTATCCTCAACGTAAAACAGTCACTTGTACTTTTTTTGACTACACCATCCTAATTTTCTCCACAAAATAATTAGCTGCAGATATATTGTGATAACAAAACACTCATGTAATGTTTTATTTTATTTTTCCTCTATGCATTCTTTATTCAACACAGAAGCTTCAGGGATACCTTGTAGTCAAATAGATTATCCTAGCAAGTAAGCTGCTTCCAAGGAATAAATTGGATCCTTTTAGATGCTGGTGTCCTGTCAAGTAACCAACTAGCACAGTTGTTTATTGCATTCTCTATAAATACTCACTGGGTGAAGAAGATGCTGAGCTTTACATATCTAGGAGCACAGTGCTGTCTTATACTTCTGCGCTCTGTCCCCTGTGATGTCCTTCTGTTGGACAGAACCCAGTCATGGGCCACATCTAACAGTACACAAGGCTGGAAATTGTAGATGTGATGCATGCCACCAATGAAAGAGATGGATTTTGGTGAACAACAAGCAGCCACCACCACAGTCATCCATCTGAAGGTGTGCTGGGGATTTGGGAAGAAACAGAGCTCAATAAAAAACCATCGCAAGTCCTAGAAAGATGCCTCCGACTTCCAGGTCCTTTTGTGGGGTCTCAGGGGTATCATATCTGAAACATTCTAAGTGCCGGGTAATTATTACAAGTCTAACTATTTCATTTACCTTCAGCCAGATGACTGAGTCTGGAACTCAGAGACAAGGTCCAGACGGGACCTAGAAACATGGGAGTGATGATTGACAGTTAGGTGATATTTAAAGTCATGAGATAGATGAACTCATTTAAGCAAGAATTGCAGAGACAAGATCAGAAGGTGGAGGGCTAACCCCAGAGGCATTTCAATACTTAGAAGCCTGGTAGGGGAGGAAAAGTCAGCAAAAAGGTTGTAAAAGATTGCCACTGAGGACGGATGCAAAGTAGGGGTGTGTGTCTAAGAAAGAGACACTTTTCACTCATGCCCAGTGCTGCAGGCGTACAACAGTATGAGTGGAATTTGTGACTTGGAGATCATTGTTGACCTTGGGGAGACTGGGAGGGAAGCCTATTTGAAGTGGGATGGAATGACCAGGAGTTGAGAAAGCTCTTCTTATTCCTCTTCAATAGAACTTGCTCTGAAGTGTCTGCTTCTGCCCATTTTTTAACTTGATTATTTGTTTTTTGGGGCAGAAGACATGAACGGACATTTCTCCAAAGAAGACATACAAATGGCTAACAGACACATGGAAAAATGTTCATCATCATTAGCCATCAGGGAAATACAGATCGAAACCACATTGAGATACCACCTTACACCAGTTAGAATGGCAAAAATTGACAAGGCAAGAAACAACAAATGTTGGAGAGGTTGTGGAGAAAAGGGAACCTCTTACACTGTTGGTGGGAATGTAAGTTGGTACAGCCACTTTGGAAAACAGTGTGGAGGTTCCTCAAAAAATTAAAAATAGAGCTACCCTATAACCCAGCATTTGCACTACTGAGTATTTACCCCAAAGACACAGATGTAGTGAAAAGAAAGGCCATATGCACCCCAATGTTCATAGCAGCAATGTCCACAATAGCCAAACTGTGGAAAGAGCCGAGATGCCCTTCAACAGATAAATGGATAAAGAAGATGTGATCCATATATACAATGGAATATTACTCAGCCATCAGAAAGGATGAATACCCAACTTTTACATCAACATGGATGGGACTGGAGGAGATTATGCTAAATGAAATAAGTCAAGCAGAGAAAGTCAATCATCATATGATTTCACCTATTTGTGGAACATAAGGACTAGCATGGAGGAAATTAGGAGAATGAAGGGAAAAATGAAGGCAGGGAATCGGAGGGAGAGATGAACCATGAGAGACTATGGACTCTGAGAAACAAACAGGGTTTTAGAGGGGAGGGTGGTGAGGGGGGTGGGTTAGCCCGGTGATGGGTATTAAGGAGGGCACGTACTGCATGGAACACAGGGTGTTATACGCAAACAATGAATCGTGGATCACTACATCAAAAACTAATGATGCACTATATGGTGACTAACATAACATAATAAAATAAAGTTAAAAAAAACAGTCTGCTTCATGGCACATTGGTGGTTCACCAGCTTGTTCCCTCAAAACAGCAGTTGTACACTGGAAATTTCTTAAAAAGCTTTGTCAGCCATGTGAGAGGTGGTCTTCATTTTAAATTCTGGAAGCCCATGATTGGCAGCTTTTCTTTATTCTCATCATACATTACCATTTACACTAACCAAAACACTCATCTTGGCAGAGAAGTAAATTGCCACTTTGGAACATGAAAAACAGGCAGACATATAAAATGTGAATAATCGTCATTGTGAGTGTGGTAAGTACCGTGTGATTGGGTGAATAAGGCAATTTGCATCCTGTTATGCCTCCCTCCTTTTTGCTTTCTAATTATCAAAGCACTTTTTAGATTATTAACGCTGCCAAGTACAAATTAGAGGAAAACTCTCTCCCAATTGCATGGACTCTACGAAATCCCCATCCCCAGGCTCCAAATCAGAGTTTTCTAGGTGAAAATAGTCTTTTTTTTTTTTACTTTGCCCCTCAACTTTATTCCAAATTCATCCTAACCTCAATCTATTCATAAATCCCACTAAATGCATGTGTTTGAAACAAATAAACAAATTTAATTTACCCTGAATTCCTTGATTGTGGAGTAAGTAAACATACCTCTTTCTTCACACTCTGAGGATGGGAAAATGGCATAAAGGTGATAGTGTAGAATGATTCCAAAGATGGTAAGTTACTGTGATGATACGGGACCTATATAGCATGAGATAGTTGGGTCATTTAAGGGTTCTTCCTCAGTCTCATTAATGAACTGAGGATACTTTAGAGTCTCCTAAAAGACATTGGAGAGCTTCTTAGGGTTTGAAGACATCAGAAGACAAGATCAGGGAAAGGAGGAAAACACAGGAGTAACCCCAACACTCAGGACAAGGTTTTGTCTCAAGACATTTTCTGACTAGTAAAAGTGGACTAGTGATTTGAACCCAAGGAACAGAAATGGTGGAAAAGAGTAGAGGGTCCCCAAAGTAGGCATAGCTTTAAGATCTTCAGTAGGGATCTCCAAAGTGGCATGGGCAAGGAGTAAGGGCAAAGCGGAGTAGACCAAAGTTTTCAAAGATTCCAGAGAGCAAACCAATATCAAGAAAGAAACACTTGGCTTATCTCAAGGTTGAACAACAACAAAACATTATAGTAATATTTTTGTCCACTTAATATAAATTTACAAATATATTGGTATAAATTTTTTTTAAAACACACAATTTTAAGAAATAACATAAGAAACAGAAATAAGAATAGTCCTCTATCATTTAATCCATAATTAAAACTTTCTCTAAAAGAACTCTAGGCACAGCTGACTTCATCAGTATATTCTAAAAGCATTTGAAGTGTAATAACACCAACTTTGCAGAAAATCTTCCAGAGAAGAGGAAAAGGGGAAACAATATCCAATCAATGTAGAAAGCTAGCCTAAACTTGATAATAAAAGCTAAAAAGGACATTTCAAGAAAGGAAAATTACAGATCAATTGTCTCATAAACATAGGTGAAAAACCCTAACATAACATATTAGCTAGCTAACTGGTTTGGTAGATATAAATAAGTAGAGAGATATACCAGATCAATGCATTAGAAAATTCAATATCAGAAAAACAGCAATTTCCCCAAATTGATCTATAAATGTAATGCTCTCCCAATCAAAATCTTACAGACAAGACATTTTGTAAACTGACCCATTGTCTGTGACTGGGAAGTTGGGGAGCGTGGAGGACATGCCCAGGAACAGCTAGTGCTTTGGCAGGTTCTCTGGATGGCCCCTAGCAGTGACTGGACATCAGTTTATGTTAATGGAAAAGAAATGTACTTGACAGTGAATGTAATGACTTTATTCCCCCTCGCCAACCTTTGGATCACTGGGACCCCTTCTAAAGTTACCATATGAAGGGGGGTCTGGTTGTCCTGGGGGCAAGGGGATTGGCCCAGCTGGGGCTGCACTATCTAGCATCCAGTCCTGCTCCTACCCCAGCCCTGCGGTGACTCCCCAGCCTCAGATAAGGACGGGCCATCGCTGGCTCCCCATCACAGAGCAGCATGTGGGAGGGGCCCTCCCATTCCTGGAGCTAGACAGAGTGAGCTTTCTGTCGTCTGCTTCATTCTCTATGGTTGTGTAGCGGGCCAGACTCAGGCCCAACATGTGGGGTCAAGGACTCCCCCTCAGATTGAATCCCTACTAAATCCAGCTATACTAAGTAAATCCAAAATAGACTTTATAACATTTTGGCATATTTTTACAAAACAGTTGAAATCTTCTTATTTCCTAATACTTAAGGGAAAAAAAAACTTGAAAAATGTGGAAATACATAGAAACTCCTCTCAATAAATAGTTACTGAGCAAGAACGCTGCACAAACTATTGAAGTTTCCATGTGGAATGAGACATCTCACTCTGAAGTAAGCATCCATAGTGAGGTGTGTTTGGTCCAGATACACAGTAAATATTTATGTGAACGTCACATGTACATGTATGTATATATATGAATAGGTGCAATATTTATATATTGCCCCATTATTTCAGTTATGCCATTTTTATAGTTCTGGATCAGAATTTGTCCCCTGAACGTACAATCTTCATTTAACTCGATCCACCAAGAGCCTCTGGAAACATTCAAAACAAGACTGTTTTTCATTATTTTGTTTGTTTTGAATGTGTAACATCAAACCATACTTTAGATGTTTAGAAGCCAAAACGCAACATTAACTTTCTTTTATAAATGCATGATTTTTTAAAAAGAAAACACATACTGGGTGCCACGGAAATCTATAAAATCAACATTCTCACTAACCAATTTTTATGCACTTACTGACCTTAGAAATAGGCTAAGATGTCATCCTGTTCGTATTTCTCTGCATTTAGCTTCCTCTGCCGCTCTGTGTTACTTCCGAGTGGTGATGCATCAGGCCTATCACTGCATTTTGTAAGGGCTCCGGAACTACACAGGCCATGAGGCACGTGGGAATTACTGATGGATAAGAATAGATAGTGTTTTGTGACTTTTTTTTCCCCTGAGTGAGGGTGCTGAGTTAGTCAGTGGTCTCCAGAGAAAGAGCACAAATAAGATGTGTGTGTATGTGTGTATAATATAATATGCTATATATAAATAATATATAATGTTACATGTAATATGTTTTAATATGTTATATATAAATATTATATATTTAAATATATCATATATAAATAATATATAATATATTTTTTATATTTTTAATATATAACATATATAAATAATGTAATTAATAAGTAGTTAGTTAGTTAAGAATTGGCTGATGGGATTATAGAGACTGGCAGGTCCAAAATCTGCAGAGTGGGCCAGCAGGCTGGAGACCCGGGAAAAGCTGATACCACAGTTCCAGCTCTTGTCCAAAGGCAGTTATAGAACCAGGAAGAGCCAGGGTTGTAGATGAAGTCCAGAGGCCATCTGCTGGGGAATTCACTTTTCCTCAGGGGAGGCCTATCTTTTCCTCTATTCAGGCCTTCAACTGATCAGATGAGGCCCACCCACAATATGGAGGGCAACCAGTTTTACTCAAAGTTCAGTGACTTAAATGTTATTCTCATCCACAACACCCTCACAGACACTTCCAGAATAATGTTTGACAGATATTTGGGCATCCCATATCCCAGAGAAGTTGACACATAAAATTAACTGTCACAAGTACATAAATTCATTTCCAATCATCTTTAATATAAAAATCCTATGCATTATAATTCTGCTGCCTATTAGCCATGTTTTCCTGCCTACTAAAATGAAGAATGAAAGAGGAAAGATATAAGACAAAGCAAAGCTCTCCTCTCATTAGATACATTACAAAAAAAAAAAAAAAAAGTGGATTTAGGGAGGTGGGCCTAGTCCTTAGCATTTAATCAAAATCCAGTGGTTAAATTAAAGTATATCTTCATGGAAAACTCTGTACAAAGTTATTTTTCCTTAGTAAGGAATTCTACAATCATAAAACAGATGGTGCTTTGTCTGCCTTCAGGGAAGGGTTGTTTGTGAAAGTTTGAAAGTCATGTAAGAGACAAAATGGATCTATCAATTGACCCTAGTCCTGAATCACCACGAACTTGTAAACCGTTTTGACAAACACCACCACGTTTTCCAATATAATGCTTTAAGGAAAATATTAATATACACATTATATATTTACACATTGATATACGGCTAACTAGAAATCAAAGAATGGCAGCCCCAGGGTCTGACTGAGCTGTACTCTCATTCATCTGAGCATCTCAGTTGAAGAACGGAGTTTCCACACAACTGAAAGAAATGGTGAGAAACAATCGGTGGGATCAAGAATGATGAGAAAGTGGACTTTGGATTACTTGGCTCAGCAGGATAGATTATCATGCAGGCGTTCGTTGGACACACATCAGTACACGCCTTGAATCAGACCTGAAGACAACAGTGGGTCTCTGATCTCACAACTGAAGCTGCCCCCTGCTTGTCCCTGGACCAAAGCTCTTCTAAGAGGCAATAGGGTAGAGTTCTTCAACTGGAGTGAAAACACAGAGGTTTAATAACGCGTACAGGGTCACACCACAAAGCCAAAAATAAAATACAATTCTTGAGTTTCACAGTCAGCGTGGTCCCCTCCACGTGATGTGGGCGTGGGCGCACCAAGATGCTGCCATATTTACCACCTTCCACCCAG
The DNA here is from genome assembly GCF_004348235.1 of Phoca vitulina. Taxonomy (NCBI): domain Eukaryota; kingdom Metazoa; phylum Chordata; class Mammalia; order Carnivora; family Phocidae; genus Phoca; species Phoca vitulina. The sequence goes on from NW_022589720.1 coordinate 4,449,367, forward strand.
CAAGAAACAAGTATTTATTGCCATCGTCCTGTGGCAAGGGACCCGCTTCCTTCCTGCGTGCCAGAAATTCGACGGATGGCGTTTTGCCCCGTGGCTTTTGCCACCATCAGATATGTCAGCCTTCCTCTGGCGCTGCCTGAGCCGCACAAACTCAGTCCTCCCTGGGCCCTTGCTGATCCTTAGCTGATGGCAGCCTCCGCGCTCTACTTAGAGATCGTAGCGATGCGACAGGAAGCGGGTTATTCATAACCCACTTTCCTCTGATGCTGTGCAAGTGGCTTTGGATTCTGAGGTCTATATGGAGTGACACTGATGGATAGCTAAGAGAGCTGACAATTGTTTTAGCACAAAGCAAAACTCTAGGCTCCTTCATGTTTTCTGAAAAGTCATTTTAAGGGAGTGAGAGGTGAGGGGTAATAGAATGAATTTTCACATTAGGTGCAAATCCGGAAATGGCTTTCTACTGCCAAGATCCAGAAGTGATGTGTGATACAAAAGGCATGAAGTCAGATTTTCCACGGTTTAAAGGTGGAAATATTCTCTGAGTGTCTCAGTTTCATAAAAGGGAATTGTACTTTTTATCAGATAGGCTACATTTTGCGATGTTTATTTTTTTGATGTTTGATTATTCGGTCTAGCACTTTTCTGTTTAGAATTGCAATTTGACACGTGGTTATGAAATGTAGCTTTCCTTTCAGGGAGAGGAAGACACCCACATTAGCTTCATTCTCAAAGGATCCAAGCAGCCTTCATATTTATCTTATCAATCAATTGTTGCAGCCCCTGAGGATCAAAACACTGACAAAAACAGGTTACTGCATGGGGAAGAATCTCAATCCTAGAAGGAAGAGCCTTGGAGCATGGAATGATCCCCAAGCAAGGAAAATAGGGTGACCAAAGAGAAGAAGGTCATGGAGACAAAACCCTTATGCCATGATCCTTTCTGGTCCTGTGTGCTGTGCACCCCAGACCTGTTCACTAAGTGGACCAAGGCTGTTTGATAGGAAGGGGATCCAACCAAGTATACTGGTTCATCTGTGAACAAGAAATCCAGGTCAGCAAAAGGACTGATGGGACATGCAGGTCAGAGGTGATCCCACCTGGGACTCGGGGGGAGGAAGCATGAGGCCTATTCTGGGTGCTTGGCATCGTGGGTGCCTCAAGGGGCTCCAACAATTTTCCCAAAATACCCACTACAGGCAAGAGAGAAAACTAGGGCACACCTGAGACCTCAAAACTGTGGATTTGCCTTTTGGCCTTGGCCTTGGCCTGACTCTGGGCTTTGTCTGCAGTGCTGGACGAGACAGGATAGGGTGAAGGATTCACATGGGGAGCTGGCAGGACTGGGAACATTTTTTGTTGAACTTGCCCTGGAACATAGTCAATGATTCTACTTATAGACAACAATTCTTAAGGAGCTATCTGTCCCAAAGCCCATGCCTTATTCACCACCTTCAAGTTATCCTGGCCTGCTGAGGACTCCTGAGGTGTCCCCTCTGCTCAGCACCTGCCCAGGTCAAGAGGAATGAGGGGCAGGCTGAGCCTGTGCACCGTGCCTCCCCCCTGCACCGTGAAGCCCTAAGTGCCCCCGCAGGAGCATCCAGAACATAGGGTCTCAGAAGGACTGGGGTACCTGCATCCCAGCATCTAGCTGTGCTTTCCCAAGTCAGAGGGGGCAGGGCGGGCAGTGGCCCCAGTGTCTGACTGGGATGCCGGGATGCTCTCTGGGAAGTAGGATGAGAGAGACAAAGAAGAAATCCGCTCATATTACCACCAACTGCTTGGCACACATTCCCTCCATAATCTTCGCAACTCTGAAAGGTGTGCTCTATCTTTACCCCCACTCTACAGCCGGGAAACGAGATGAGGTAGCTTTCCTGAGGTCACACAGCTCGTCTCCAGAGCTCAGCATCCCGACCACGGCTGGACATGTCCCTCATGCTGGGGTTACCCCAGCAGCTGTGACGGGAAAACCGCTTGATGAGTGGGGGGCGGGGGCACGCTTGCTCTATCATGTTGGCTCTCAGGATGTCTGAATTTCTGATAGTGATTTTTTTATTACTCCTTTTGTTTTTATTTTTTATTAATGATTTTACTATTGTTTGACTTATTATTCATTTGGTCACATCTCTGTTTGGTGATCAGATTATTCATTTAAGCATTCGCTTATATTGGATTTTACTCTTCACTTCCTTGCGGCAATAGTAGTTTTCCTTGCAGGTCAGATCCTGATTTATTGTTCCCACAGACACCTTTAGGCCCTGCTTCTGAGACCACCATTGATCTGTCCAATTTCACCAGCTTCCTTCTCCTTCCCCCTACCATCTGGGCTGCAGAGAACAAGGTATCTCACTAGAGCTAGGACCCACACCCCAGCCCTCCCGCAAATGCTGCCAGTTTAGGGTCCTGGGAGTCACCTGGCTCACGGGCTGCGTGGGTGCATGCAGATCACCATGAGTGTCTAAGACGAGAGAAGTCGGCATGTTTATGGTGTATCTAGCTGCACTCTGAAATCGAGGGAGAGGTGTCTGCGGAACAGAGGTGATGGACTGGTGGCCTCAAGGATGTGGTACGGAGATGCATCAGGGGAAAGCTAAAGTTTCGCAGTCTGTCTCACGGGGAATCTCCAGGAGCTCTTTCCACACAGACTGGAACCAGAAGGAAGCATCCCAGAAAGGCGCTTGGACCTTTTCAGGGATTTTCATCAGAGCTTGACGCTCCAGCCGTGAATGTGGGTCCGGGGCTCTCCGTGGGGACCCCGGGCAAGGCAGCGGGGCAGCAGCTTGAGGCCTGTGAAATCCAGTGTCACATTTCAGGCATGTATTTTCCTAACAACAAACAAACACGAAGAAAAAAGTAATTAAAAAAAAAAAAAAGACTAGTTTTGCTGGAAATTGCTTTTCAACAACTGTGGAGAGAGGCTCCTACCGGGTGTGGTGTTATCTCATTTGATTCCAGAACCAAGGATGTCTGTTCCCGCACCACCAGCAGGAGATGACAAAGAGAAGGTGGCAGCCGGTCCCGGATCTGCAGGCTGCTCGTGGGGGTGAGGGCCCCCCCATGCCCAGGAGTCACTTTCCGGGCCCCAGGGCAGGAGGGGAGTGAAGGCGCAGGGAGCCCAGGCGGGAGGTAACGTCACGGATCTCAGGTGTCCCACTCAGGCCAACGGGATAATTGTCAGGCATGAAAAGGGCCTCCAGCTTCAAAGTGATTAGGATGTAAATCTTCCATGAGATTTCTTTTCATTTTCTGTCGCTGGATTTAAAAAGCAAACTAACCTCACCATTAACAGGGCCCTGTGCCTGCAGTGCTCTCAAGCTTTCCCCCCCGACCTCCCTCTTCCTTCTCCTGGATCGCTCTGTGCTTCCCCTTTGTCCACCTGCGTCCTGCGTCTTTACCTCCTGCCTCCGGCGGGCGGGTCCTTCTGCAGTGGGGGGTCCGTGTTTGGTCTGAGTCCACCTCTCCTGGCGTGCCGCTTGCTGGCAGGTGCAGCGGATATTCTGGTTAGATCCGAGCGTCTGCGCCCAAACACTGTGCCCGCGCCAAGGACCCCCGCCGCCGCTGGCTCCTTTCATCACTAGTTGTCCCCTGGGCCCTGGCTCTCTGCACTACAGGTTGAAGCTGCTTTGTCACCCCTGTGCTTTCCTGTGATATTAGTTTCTTCTAGAACAGACGTCTGGACGGCTTTTCATGAGCAGCCCAGAGCGCTGCCTCGGAAAGCCTGTGGTGGTTTTGGGGACCGGTTCCTGCATCATCCGCCTTCAGTGCCTCAGGGACCAGCGAGCTTAGCCTGCTGGACGCACTGCACTGCGAGCTGCTGGAGGGCAAGGGGATCCTTCTGGGTCCAGATCCCCAGCAAGGAGTCTAGAGTGTCAGAAGCATTCAAGGAACGTTTGCAAAGTGGCTGAATTAATAAATCAGTTTCTAGACGAGGGCACCTCTGCCCACATGCCCTCAGCCACAGTGGTTTTGTTGGTGGTGATGCGGCTCTTGGAAGGGCTGGAAGTTTGGCTTTAATGCCTTCTCCATCAGTTTGGTGATTACGTGCTCCCCCCAAGTGCCTTCCCAGGCACCACCGGGTGAGGGCGCCGTGCCCTCCTCCTACAGTCTATGTAGACAGAGTGGTGGGCAACAGTGGTCCGTCACTGTGTCTCGGACATGAATCTTGCTGTTAGCAATTGCATGAGTTTGGACAAATTGTGTAATCACTAAGCCCCAGCTGCAAACTGTAAAAGGTACAACTATAAAAGAGAGACCATAATAGAACCAGTAAGATAAGGCATAGTAAAGCAGTTAAAGTACCACCAGAATGCGGTGCTCACCAGCGGGGCTTGCCCATTATTAGCTGATTTTATTATTGTTGCTAGAGTTGTTACCATTACTGTTATTCCTCCCACCCCACTGCCGTAGAGCCCATCTTATTCTTGCTGATGTAGCAGTGGGGTCCCTGGGCTACTTTGGAAGGGTCTGCCCACCCTTGTCCAGCCTTAACTTCGCAAGAGCTGAATGCAAGCAGAAGCAACTCAGACCTGCAAAGGAAAGCTCTGCACTCTGAAGGTTCTGGACTGTTCACTCAACATCAGTCTTCCTACTGTGTTCTCTTTACCTTTCAGCATCATCTCAATGTTTGGGGACACTGCGACCCACTTTAAGGTGACATCTACTCAGATCTTTCCCAAGCAAGGTGTGATGGGCCCCACGGTGGCCTCCAGGAATTTCATGTCCTCCCATGTCCTTTGTAAAGGGATAACCTCTCTCATCCCTGTTCTCCCTCCGGCTAACTCATGCTTACCTCCTGAACTCGACATAGTCACCACTTCCCTCAGGTTGCTACCTGACACCCAGGCTGCCCAGGAGCCCCCTGCCAGGCTCAACATCTCCACTCATTCCCCTGCAGCAAACATTAGTCGAAATCTATCTACTTCCCAACTATTGAAAATGATACTTTTCCTACAGTGAACACCTGCTGTGTGTGAGGGCATATGCCCACTTTATCTCGTTTGATTCCAGAACCAAACAATTGATTATACTATCACTACCCCCCCAAATATTCACTCTTTGCGGATTGAGAACCCTAAGAAGGCAAGTAACACCCTTTCTATTATGCAGCTGAGAGGCACAGGGCGAGGTCTGAACCCAGAGCAAGATGATTCTCAGGATTTCGACAGCCTCTCACTGTGTGCTATTGACTGCAAGCTGCTGAAGGTGAGAGACTACGTTTTATTTGAATTTTGATTGCACGTACCTAGTGCGGTGCCCAGCACAGAGCCTGGCACAAGGCAGGTTGCTAATTGCATTATTTAACAGCTACGCACAGATGCTCACTATTCTGGGGAATCAATAGGTGAAATCAGCAATCTAAGGCTACCCATTTCTGTGGATGGCCTCGTGCCTGTACACACAGAATGGGCCAACACAGGATGAGAGTTGAATTAAACTGAAATGGGCCCTGAAAAGAAGGAGTAAGAGAGCTAGAAATTATTCGAGAAAAGTAAAAACCTACAGATGAGTTTTAGAGTTTCCTTGCATTAAGGGAATTTGCAAAGGGAATAAAGGGCTATAGACCAGCAGACCAATTTAAACCTCCTAGTGGGTCATGAAACTCTAGCCTCTTCCCAGAGGAGATCATTTTAGAGAAGAGGGCTAACTCTTTCCTGCAGACTCTCTTTGATGCAGCAACTGATAGGACCCCAAGACCTCAGTAGCCTAACTCAAGACAAGTTGATTCTCACTCGTGTGAAGTGCAATCAAATGTTTCTGTGAGCAGGCACCAGCTTCCTTCCGTCTGGAGCTCTGCCCTCCTTGGGGCCCTAGGGATGGAGATTTATGGGTCAGTCCTGGAAGTGGCACCTATCACTTTCCAGCACTCTGTGGCCAGGACTTTGTCACCTGATCACACCTAAATGCAGAGGAGGCTGGAAACACAGTCTAGCTGGTGCCCTGGAGGAATGGAGAGGGGCTTGGGGAAACACGAGGCAATCTCTCTGCCTATTTCAAGACTGTAGACACATTTAATCAGTGCAGAAAATGCATTTTTGCTGCAATGTACAATGTGCCCTTTCATGGCATGTCTGCATCCTGCAGGGTAAGTTTGGGCTGTGGCATGAAGAGGGACAACCTGCTGGGTCCTGACAGCGAAGGCTCACATCCACAGCCAGCCAGCGGCAAAGACCTGATTCTAAAAACAGCCCGCTACTCATCCGGCTGGGACCAATAGAGGAGTGGGTGTCAGAGGGTAAACTGATCTTCCGGAAGGGCACCTCCAGCTTGGAGGACAGCCAAGGGACCACAGGATAGCTGGGGGTGTGCAGATGTTTCTACAGAGGGGTCAGGTAACGTTTGGCCATGGAGGAGACTCTCTTGTATTCTTTCTGTTTTTGCTATGTTTTGTTTCGTTTTTAATGCTGCAGTTCTCCAAGAGTGGGAATACAAATTCTGCACTCGGAAAGCATGGCAGACACCGAGCCAGGAGAGCTGCGGAAGAGGAACACAGAGATCTAGGAAGAAATGCATTTTGTTAAATGAATTTTCACTACAGGACCGAGGCGGGAAGACTGTGTGGTTCTTCCTGAGAAAGATGTGGTCCTGGAGGTCTGGTGATTTGTCTATAGCCGCAACAGCTAAGGAAGGAGCAGGGAGAGACAAGGTGGCCAGCCCTCCCCCAGGCCTGGTGCGTGGTAGCCTGCGGCCCGCGATCACCAGGGTCCAAAGGCACACCTCTCCGGGCTGCTCTTGACTGTGTACATCTTGGCAATTCAGAGCTCCTTCCAAAGGGAGGGACAGTCACTCTGCACACAGACAGTGATGTGCAAGGGATTAGCATGTCTCCAATCACGGCTGCTAGGAATCCATGGATACCCAGCAGGTCTCTTCCCCCTGGGGGGTGGGATCACCCCGGGCTGTCTGTCCCCCAGCTTTTCCTAGAACACCTCCGTGGGGTTAAGCAGGTCTGATCATGCACAGTTTGCTGAGTGTCTTCCTTTACCTCCCCCACTTCCCCAACCACTCGCAGGGACTCCTGCTTTGCCCAAATCAACTATTCTTCCTGAATATTTGACTCAAGCCCCACCTCCAGGGAACTAAAAATAGAGCAACTGCCATCATTTTCTGGACATTTCTATATTACACCATTTATTCTTACCACATAGCTCTTTTTTGAATATAGTGCTTGTTTTCAGGTAAGCTAGCAACCCCTTCGTTCTCTGTAATTTCTGTAACGGGCACAGAATAAATACTTGTGAAGATGATAAAGAATTGAATGGAAAAGATCCAATGCAATTACAAGCAGAAGAACAGGAAAAGAAATTTGGGCTATTTTTCAATGAGATGATAACGAGTTAGGAAAGAAAAGAAATGAAGGGTTGCTTTTCCGAACAGAAAAGTGGCAGCTGGGAAACTGCACTAATAAATTCTGCTAGAGAACCAGACCTGCAGGAGGAAAGGAAAATCAGGGAGGAGAAAGCAGGAGGGAGCCCTGCTGTGCGGCCACAGGGTGGGCGTGTGAGGAATTGTGAGCAGACCTGTATTTCTGCTGGTGCGGGCAGAAAGGCCGCATCGTCAAGGGAGGAAGCAGCTCCGGGAGGGGAGGGGAGCGGCAAGGGAGGGGAGCGGCATCCGGAACTGGCCACACCACTGTGAGTTAGTGGACCGTCAGGGGCGAGATCGGAAACCACAAAAGTCCACTGTATGTGGAACTGGGTATGTCCCTTGGTGAACAGAAACCACAGCAAGAGAGAAGACTGGAAGCCCAGATCCTTTCAGACACCCAGCTTGGAATGAAATCATGCCTGTCATGTGCTATCATGAGGTTCTTGCAAGATTAGAAATATTAACCTGTTAGCAGGTGCAAACACCATCTTGCATCTCAACCTCCTAGTGACGGCAGCCTAGTGTTTGCTCCGGGTTCTGTGGCCTTTTCCTCAGCACATCATGCTCACCCCTCTGCCCTCTGTATTCATTTATCAAAATGCCTCCCAAGGAAATCTGTGTTCAAGTCATTTGCCAGGGATGTTCCTGCAAATGCAGAGCGTTCATTGCCTTCCTGGGGCCCCAGCGTCAGAGCCCTGATTGAGAGGAAGAACCTCCAGCATCGGCTGCCCTAGAGAAGGGACGACTGGGGTCTCACTTACTCTTAGCAGCCGAAGGAACAATTGCTTGCCCCCCATTCCCGACCGGGGAAGGCACTGCTCCTAGAGTCTCCCTGGGATCCTGCCATCAGCTGTGTCATTGCTCTGAAGACACCTGCTGTCACCAGCCAGTCACTTGTCTGTGTGTTCCTCTAGACAGTGAGCACCCAGAGGGCACAGGCTTATTTTTGTAACACACATTTGTATCTTACTGCTTAGTGCAATGCCTGGTGCTCAGTAAACGCTGAGTGAGCGAATGAATCCGTGGCTTCGTTGTCCACCCGCAATCTCCAGCCACGTACCCAAGACTTGCAAGCCTTTCTAGGTCTCCACACATGGTCATGGTTGCCTCCCTGGGCCCTTGGGTGGTTTCTCTGTGTCCTTAACCCATCACACTTGGCTCTATTTGTCTATTTGGTTGTTTCTTTTTGAACTCCTTCCATCTGTGTCCTCTTTCATGGTCAATTCTTCTCTCCCCAAAACCCATCTCCTACCAGCTGCCAGGGAGACTTTTCAAACCCTTTCCCGTTTCTCATATTTCAGAGCCCCGGTCAGCATGGCAGAGACAGAGGGAATTCTCTTCAACAGGCCTCATCTTGATCTCAACTTCTTTTGACAGGGTCTCACACGGTCTCAGCACTGCCTCTAAAAATTAATAAAACCCCAGCTCTTGGCTATAATTTGGCTTATTAACTGACCCTCTGTTACCTATGCTAAAAATCTTCTGTTAAATGCAATTAAAGTAATTTGATTCCAGCACAGAACCCTGCTGTGTAATCACCTTGTCTCTGCTGCTCTCCCGTCTGCATGTCATGCTCATCCCCCTGCAGTGCTCCCCGCAGGCTTGCCGCTCAGCCTGGCTCTCCACTGTCCACACCTCACTTCAGCAAAGATTCAAAGACAGACCAAGTGTCCCCTGTTGGACTCCTGCAGTTATTCTAAGCTCTGTCCCCGATTACTCTAAGGACCTCCCACATCCGTCCTTTGTCTTCTTCCAAGTGCTGGTCCTTGGGAAGATGTGTATGGTTTTGTTTCTCTGAACAGAGTTACATGTTCCTTTCCTGTGCATCTCCATCCTTTTGTTTTCTGAATTTTCCACTCCCTTCAACAAAGAAGCATGGGTTTACCTTCTGTGGCAATTCCCTCAGAGCCTTCCAGAGTCATCTGCACACCTGGTGTTTGCTAGTGAGGAAGGTGAAGAGAGGGAAAGGATGAAGGGATCTGTCTGATGGGCCTTAGAGGTCTCATTTGCCAACTACGTCCATCTACCCCACATGCAGGAAGATGTCCTTTCCCTGGCAAACCTGAGAATACTAAAAAATCCAAGTAGGTTTTACCCAAGTACATACCCAAGTGTTTAGGGTGGCTTAAAGAATCAGCAGTATGGGACAGCATAGTAATGCCATCCGGATTCACATTAGCTCTTCACTGGGACATATCTTAGCTGTGGAAAAGCACAATGCAAATGCTAACTTATCTGTGGAGCCTCCTGATGTGGGGGAGATGACGCTCCTGAGGAAGGACCGGCCTTCTCTAAACCATCTGTCTGGACTCTGTGGGGAGAAGAATTGTCCCTCCCACAGAATTGAAGGTCAAGTAACCTAAGAGAAGCAGCACTTCTTGCTTTGGAAACGAAATAATGACTCTCTCTCTCTCTCTGTCTCTCTCTCTCTGTCTCTGTGTTTATCAGTTTGATATGCAGAAGATATCTCCCTAATCCCATAAAGGGTGAGATGTATTGGTATCACTCTCTGAAAGGAACTAAACACATAATTTGAGGGCCTTTGAGGAGAAATTGTTTTGACCTGATCTTAGGGTCAGGATATAATGTCCCTGTCCGAGCATGATTTCCAAACCTTGACAGAGCTTTCCATAGACATTAAGGTGCTGCTAGCAGAGGTGGTAATCAGGGGGATTTCTGTGATTAATCAGTTTGGGAAATGTTACAATTTTTTCCATTTTTTTATTGTTATAAAACACACATAACATTTACCATATTAACCATTTTTAAGTTCATCATGTTGTACAACTATCACCACCACCCATCTCCAAAACTCTTTCTACCTTGTAAAGCTGAAACTCTCCACCCATGATACCGTAACTCCCCACTTCTCTCCACAGCCCCCGTCAACCTACTTTCTGTATCCATTATTTTGACTGACGCAAGTACTTCATGTAAGTGGAGTCCTGCAGATTTGTCTTTTTGTGACTGGCTTATCTCACTTGGCATAATGTCCTCAGTGTTCATCCATGGTGTTGGCTGTGTCAGAATTCCCCCCATTTTAAGGCTGAATAACATTACACTGAATGTACGTACCACATTTTGCTAACCTATTCATCTGTCAGTGGATATTTGGGTTCTTCCATGTTGTAGTCATTGTAAATAGAGCTGCTATGAACGTTGATGTATAAAAATCTCTTTGAAACCCTGCTGTCAATTCTTTTGGGTGTATACCCAGAAGTAGAATTGCTGAATCATATGGTAATCCTATTTTTATCTTTTGTGGAGACATCATACTGTTTTCCACAGCAACTGTATCATTTTGCATTCTCACCAACATGAAAGGGTTTCAACTATTCCACATCCTCCTGGATACTTGCTACTTTGTGTTTTCTTTTTTTGAATAGACATCCCAATGGATGTGAGGTGTTACCTCATTGTGGTTTTAATACGCATTTCCCTAATGATTAGTGATGTCAAACATTTGTTCACAGGCTTATTTGTGAATTTTCCATACACAAATGTCTACTCAAGTTCTCTACCAACATTTGAATGAGGCAGAACACAGAGCTTTTGAAAGTACAAGGATAGACAAATTTAAACCAAGTTTAGTCAAAACAAAGGATATATTAAGCAAAGCAAATGTGTGATAACATAGGAAAAAGTAAACTTTAAGACAAAAGTATCAACAAAGATAAAAATATCAACATAATGACAATAGTAAGTTTCTTCAGGAAAATTCTAAATATTGACATTTTTGACTCAGTATTCACGTCTCTATCAGAGCTTCAGGACATATAAAGGCAAAAACTGACAGAACTACAGGTGGAAAATGAAAAATGTGTTATTACTGTGGGAAATTATTAAGACAGTCTCTTCCAGTAATTGAGACATAAATATATGGAATAGAAATAAGATATAGGCCAGCTTAATGTTGCAATTATAAAACATCTTGACTTAAAAAAAATCTATAGAACATTGACTAATAGTGGAACCTTTGTTAATATTGATTTTGTTATCTAGACCATAAAACTCATCACAGAGGGTTTCACGGATTATTTCTTCTGACCACAGTGCAAGTAAACTGCAATTTTTTTTAAAATAATGCATGTTAGGCTATTTCAAAACAAACTTGGGCAGAACCCATGACTCAAAGGAGAAAATATAATCAAAATTAGAATATATCTAGAAATAAATGATAATAAAAATACCACTTCTCAAAAAAAAAGAACTATAAAGACATTTGGAATTATACTAACATCAGCAAAGAAGATTGATAGAAAATACATTATTATTGAAATCAATATATTAGAGAAAAAAGCAAATAATAAGCTTCAACAAAGTAGAAGGAATATTATAAGATACCAGCAGAAATTAACAGAACAAATAAATGTATTTTTAAAAAAGAGACAAAACTCAAGAAGATGGTTATTTGAGAAAAAAATAAAATAAAATAAAACTATTGGGGAAACTGATGAAGAAAAACATTTTTAGAAAACATTCCTAAGGTTTTTAAAAATGAAAAATTACAAGGTACAGTGTGGAAAATAAATTTGAAGAAAGAAATTAAGAATTTAAGGGTACCTGGGTTGCTCAGTTGGTTAAGGGCCTGCCTTCGGCTCAGGTCATGATTTTAGGGTCCTGGGATTGAGCCCTGCATCAGGCTCCCTGCTCAGCAGGGAACCTGCTTCTCCTTCTCCCTCTGCCTGCTGCTCCCCCCACTCTCCCCCCCGCCCGATAAATAAATAAATAAATAAATAAATAAATAAATAAATAAATAAAAAGAAATTAAGAAATTAAGAAGATAGTGTTCTGGGATGGGGGAACAATTATATTAAGGCAACTCAGGAGGAAACAGAACAACCTGGGTAAAAATATACTTGTCAATAAGTAGAACCAGTATTTAAAATTTTACCAAAAACCAAGGTCGATCAAAACAAAAAAGGTCTTCCGGTAAAAATTCTACCAATAATTCAAAAACCAGATATTCTAATATTATAGAAATTATCCCAAGGACTAGGATACAAAAGCTGGGTTCAAATCTAATAATGTTTGTTCAAAGGAGGGACAAGGACACTGTAAGAAAAGGATGTTGTAGGCTGGTTTCACTGTTGATCATAGAAGCAATAATATTCAATATATTCAATATATTAGCAAACTAAATCCAGTGGTACATTAAAAAAATAATGTATCATGAACATAGTGGTTTTATACCAAGAAGACAAGAACATTATAAAATCTACTATTGTCATTCAAAATGTAGATGGAAAACAATTAATTTAGACATACAGTAATTATACTTAATTCAATTCAATTATATTCAAAATAAAGCTTTTCTAAAACCTAGAAAGTAGAGAATTTTCCTTATTATAATAATATTTGCTAAAAACTACAATGAATCCCATATTTGATTGTAAAATGATGATAGAATTTTCTCTAATGTCAAGAACAAAAACAGAAGTCCTATTTTCACTACTTTTTTTTTCAATTTTTTTTCTGGGTGTCTAAGACAACACTATTAAGCAAGAATAAGGAGGTAAATATTAAAGACTAGAGGAGTCAATATATCTATATTCATAGAAAACCTTGGAGCATCTAGAGCTAAATTATTGGAATTAAAGAAAATTCAGAAGGTTGCTAGATGTAAAAATCAATCTATGAAAATGGATTGCATTCTAAATAACCATCAACAAACAGAAAATCTAATTATAAAAAATATTATTTACAAAACAACAAATACATTGTCAAGGATTAAGTCTAGCAATGACATGCAATAACTTTGCAGGTCAAAATATGAAATATTATTAAAAGACATAAAATAAGACATAACTAGATGAAGAGAGAGAATATGTCATGGCTAGAAAGACTTAGATATCAAGATTTTTCATAAAATAAAAGTGACTGAAAGTGTGATGTTAGCACTGGGATAGAAAAAGAGACAAAGAAGGCATGATGGAGAGCCCAGAAACAGACCCTCACACACGTATAGGAAACTGGTATATGGCAAAGGCAGCTTTGCAAGTTAGTGGAGAAATGTCGGCATTTTTAGTAAAAAGCATGAGGAAAAGTAGTTATCCAAAAAAAGAAAAAGTACGTATAAAATTTAAATACTAGATTATACCTTATACAAAGACCAGTGCTAAGTGGGATAAAAAAAAAATCTAAAGATGAGAAATAAAACTAAAAATTTGCAAAGGAGTGCAGGCTTACACCTGTGTAAAGATAAATGGTGTCGGATGTGCCCACCCACCATAAACAAGTAGAAATAAAAACTGGACAAAATACATCCAAGGTATGGGACAATAAGCAGCACAGAACTCTGAACTCAGAAAGAAAGAACCAAGAGATTCCTGACATCAATTTCTGCCTGCAGGAAAATTCTAGGCTTCTGTCTGGCGAGAGGGACCCAAGCAGAAAATCATAGTCTTACTGAGTTCAAGAGAAAGAGACAGCACTTGAAGGAGGCAAAGGTGGGTGGAATATGCAGGGCAGGTAACAGAGTGGAGGGAGAGAGCGTCCCCTTGAGTCTTTGGCTGAATCTCATCTGCTCAAGCAAGAGAAGGAACTCCATGAGACTGGGAGAACTAGTTCCAGGTTCTGAACAGTTACCAGGAAAGTGTAAAAGTCCCCATGCAAAGGCAAGAATTATTTATATTCCTTATCAGGCAGTATGAAATTCTCTTTTTGAATACACTGGGCATTTTGTAGAGATCCCAGGAAATCAGTAAGCACACAGAAGTCACCCAAAGAGAAGTAGGGATAAAATAACCCTAGAGTAAAAGCTACCCTAGACGTATCCAAATAAATTCCTAAAACCAAGCTTCAAAAGGTTCAAGCTGGTCCATAAATTGTAAAGTGCCTGGTTATATGCCCACTGAAGTGCAACACGTTTTCAAGCAATAAAACAATATTCAGAACTCAAATTTATAAATTCACATTGAATCCAACCAAAAATTATTAGATAAGACAATAAGCATGTAACCGTCCCACCAATTACTAGGAGAAAAAGAAGCCCCTAAAAACAGACTCAGAAACAAGAGAGATTATAAATTAGCACAAAAAGACTTTAAAACAGTATTTATATTATGCTCAGAATACATGAATACAAAGAGAAGAACAATTGAGGATATAAAGAAGAACTACACATAACTTGCAGAGACAAAAACAAGTCATACTCATGAAAAGCCCCATGTATTCAAAAATTCTCTACTTTGAGTATTAGGAAAATTTCACTGGTAATATTAACAAAAATAAATAAATACTGTAAAAAATCAATGATTTTGAACATAGAAATAACAACTATACAAAATGAAGCATAAGGCAAAATAAAGTCTGGAAAAAACTGAACTTACTAAAATTTATTGATAACTTCCAAATCATTACTCCCAGCACTCTCGTGGCCTAACAAGACAACATCTGCCTTTCAGTTTTAGCTTTCCTACTGACAACAAGTGTGCTTTTTATAATATATATATATTTTTTAAAGATTTTATTTATTTATTTGACAGAGAGAGACACAGCGAGAGAGGGAACACAAGCAGGGGGAGTGGGAGAGGGAGAAGCAGGCTTTCCGCCGAGCAGAGAGCCCGACGCGGGGCTCGATCCCAGGACCCTGGGATCATGACCTCAGCCGAAGGCAGATGCTTAACGACTGAGCCACCCAGGCGCCCCTTTATAATATATTTTGTGTCACGGTTGTGTTTTGGGGCTTTTTGTTGGTGATTTTGCTGTTTACCATTACCCCGAGCATAATGAAGAAGTGCTGTCTGTGCTCTTAAGCATGAGGAGGCTGTGATGTGCCCGATGGAGACAATACATACATGAGGTCAGCTTCATTCAGGCATGAGTTGTAGTGCTATTGGCCATGACTTTAATGTTAAAGAATCAACATTGTATATCAAATAAGATGTCTTTATAGAAACACAAAAAGATTGTGTGTTGATTGATTGCTGAAAATGTGGGCTGACAGGAACCTAACTCTCTATGTGCCAAGGAAACAATGTTCCGTATTCAGTAATTCAGTAATTATGGCCACTTTACAGAACATAACTATTGAGAATAATGAAAATTGACTGTATTTTTCATATTAATACAATTGCTACATTTTTAAAACAGAACTATGATAGAAACTATATTAAGAAGAGGTGCCTTCTCAGGGCATCTGGGTGGATCAGTGTGTTAAGTGTCCAATTCTTGGTTGCAGCTCACGTTGGGCATAGGCCTGCTTGGGATTCTCTCTCTCCCTCTCCCTCTGCCTCCCTCTCCACTTACATAAGCTCTCTAAATAGATAAATAAATAGATAAATAAATAAATAGATAAATAGATAAATAAATAAATAAATAAATATCTTTAAAAAAAAAAAAAGATGTTCTTTCTCAAGTCCTTCCTTCTTAGAGCTCCTTCCTAGAGGAATTCCTTGTGTTGGACTAACTTTCCAGCCAAGAACCATGATAAACTTTGTGCGTTAGACACACAAGTCGTGATAGACAACTTTTGAAGGCCCTGGGAAGTGACTACAAGTTGGCATAACCAGAGGGGATGTGACTCTTGAAAGAAGAAAACCACACTTAGTGAAATCCACATTCATGTCTTTCACCGCCAATAGGAAAGGAAGAATAAACATCACTAGAGGGGCCTTGAAAATAGAGGAGCACATACTAAGATAACACTTGATGCCTCGGGGAGATTAGCTGCAGTCTGGTCCATGGAAATAAATTTATAATATGATGCAGAGCACATTAAGTAATCACTGAAATATTACTAAGTATCTTTTATGAAGAAAAGTTAAATTGTTAGCATAAGAGATTTTTAAATTATAACTGGTCCCCTGAAGAGTTCTAGAAGAACCAGTAAGTAAGTGGGGACAAGGTCAGATCACAGCAATAAGGAGTAATCACTAGTACTAGTGACACTAGTAGTCACTAGTTTTAGTAACTAATAGTCATTAAAACTCAGAGGAACAAACTCACATGTTGACTTTTTGTTTTTTTTGGTTTTTGACAGACTTGCTGGAATGGAATATCCTGAGAAAGTTGTCTCCACAGAGTGTCTTGACTTCAGCAAGGCATTTTAAACTCAGTGGATAAACAAAAGGATGAAGCAGGAATAAATTTAAATCCACGTGCACCTGGGGATGCTCTGTTTGGAACTCTGTGCTAGTCTCTGGTGGACAAGAAGCAATTCCATCACATCCTCATTATTGCTGAAGCACAGAATGCCATCCCAAAGTGCTCAGGAGAACTCAAGAGTACACAAGGAAGATGTAAATGTGCTGTATAATAGTCGCTTTTGGAGGGAAAAGTGATCATCAATAAACAGCGAGTATCTCTCTTCTTCTCTCTTCTGCTGTGTTTAGGTTTTATTTGCTGTTCTTTTCTCCAGCTCCTTTAGGTGTAAGGTTAGCTTATATTTTTGAGATGGAATGGAAGAAGATATTTGCAAATGTCTTATCAGATAAAGGGCTAGTATCCAAAATCTATAAAGAACTTGTTAAACTCAACATCCCCCAAAACCAAAAAAATCCAGTCAAGAAATGGGCAGAAGGCATGAACAGACATTTCTCCAAAGAAGACATACAAATGGCCAACAGACACATGAAAAGATGCTCAACATCATTCAGCATCAGGGAAATACAAATCAAAACCACAATGAGATATCACCTCACACTGGTCAGAATGGCTAAATTTAACAACTCAAGAAATAACAGATGTTGGTGAGGATGTGAATAAAGGGGAACCCTCCTACACTGTTGCTGAGAATGCAAGCAGGTACAGCCACACTGGAAGATAGTATGGAGGTTCCTCAAAAAGTTAAAAATAGAGTTACCCTACAACATAGAAATTGCACTACTAAGTATTAATCCAAATGATACAAACATAGTGATTCAATGGGGCACATGCACCCCAGTGTTTATAGCAGCAACATCCACAATAGTCAAACTATGGAAAGAGCCCAGATGTCGATCAACAGATGAATGGATAAAGAAGATGGGTGCAGTGGCATCAAAATCTAATGATGTATTGTATGGTGACTAACATAACATAATAAAATTAAATTAAAAAAAAGAAGATGGGTGCATGTGCACAATGAAATACTACTCAGCCATCAAAAAGAATGAAATCTTGCCTTTTGCAACAACATGTATGGAACTAGAGGGTATTATGCTAAGTGAAATAAGTCAATCAAAAAAGACAAATATCATATGATTTCACTCAAATGTGGAATTTAAGAAACAAAACAGATGAACATAGGGGAAGGGAAGGAAAAATAAGATATAAACAGAGAAGGAGAGAAACCATAAGAGACTCTTAATTCAAGGAAACAAACTGAGGGTTGGTGGAGGGCAGGTGGGTGGGGGGATGGGGTAACTGGGTGACGGGCGTTAAGGAGGGCACTTGATGGAATGAGCACTGAGTGTTATATGCAACTGATGAATCACTAAATTCTACCTCTGAAACTAATAATACACTATATGTTAATTAAATTGAATTTAAATAAAAAAATAAACAGCAAGTACACTCCTTGTTCATTTATTTTTGTTTTTATAATTGAATTTCTGCAATTATATTTTCCAAGGAAATCTAAGTAGAGTATCTCCATATCTATAACATGAGGCTTATTTTTGTTTGTTTTCAATTTTTATTTTTAAAAATAATTATGATGTAGTTTTCGTATAACACCCAGTGCTCCATGCAGTACGTGCCCTCCTTAATATCCATCACTGGGCTAACCCATCCCCCCAACCCCTTCCCCTCTGAAACCCTCAGTTTGCTTCTGAGTCCATAGTCTCTCATGGTTCATCGCCCCCTCTGATTCTCCCCCCTTCATTTTTCTCTTCCTTCTCCTAATGTCCTCTATGGTATTCCTTATGTTCCACAAATAAGTGAAACCATATGATAATTGACTTTCTCTGCTTGACTTATTTCACTTTGCATAATCTCCTCCAGTTCCATCCATGTCAATGCAAATGGTGGGTATTCATCCTTTCTGATGGCTGAGTAATATTCCATTGTATATATGGACCACATCTTCTTTATCCATTCATCTTTCGAAGGGCATCTTGGCTCTTTCCACAGTTTGGCTATTGCGGACATTGTTGCTATGAACATTGGGGTGCATATGGCCCTTCTTTTCACTACATCTGTGTCTTTGGGGTAAATACCCAGGAGTGCAATTGCTGGGTCATAGGGTAGCTCTATTTTTAAATTTTTGAGGAACCTCCACACTGTTTTCCAAAGTGGCTGTAACAACTTGCATTCCCACCAACAGTGTAAGAGGGTTCCCCTTTCTCCACAACCTCTCCAACATTTGTTGTTTCTTTCCCTGTCCATTTTTGCCATTCTAACTGGTGTAAGGTGGTATCTCAGTGTGGTTTTGATTTGGATTTCCCTGATGGCTAATGATGATGAACATTTTTGCATGTGTCTGTTAGCCATTTGTAAGTCTTCTTTTGAGAAGTGTCTGTTCATGTCTTCTGCCCATTTTTTGACTTGATTATTTGTTTTTTGGGTGTTGAGTTTGAGAAGTTCTTTAGAGATCTTGGATACCGGCCCTTTATCTCTGGTGTCATTTGTATTGTATGGTGACTAACGTAACATAATTAAATTAAATTAAATTAAAAAATAATAAAAAAATAAAAATAAAAATAATTATGAAAAGTTGGATTTATAGAGTTGGAGGGTGTGATCCCCACCTTCATGATCTCTAAGTTCTGGTTAAAAGAAAAACAGGAAGTGTTAACACTATGTCCTTTTTTTTAAAAAATATTTTATTTATTTGACAGAGAAGAGCACACAAGTAGGCAGAGCAGCAGGCAGAGGGAAAAGGAGAAGCAGGCTCCCTGCTGAGCAGAAAGCCTGATGCAGGGCTCAATCCCATACTCTGGGATCATGACCTGAGCCAAAGGCAGATGTTTAACCAACTGAGCCACCCAGGCGTCCCCACTATGTCCTTTTTATACAACTATATTGATGGACGTGGTCCCCTTACACATGGAAGAATAAAGAAAAAAGTCAGAATAAAGACTGATGTACGTTTATAAGAGTATTTATACACAGTCTGCTAGAGCTGATGCAATCCATGAAGGGGGATGCCTTGCTTATGTAAAAATGTCCCCACCAGCCCAGGAGATTTACAGCAAGAGGCTTCATTGACTGGGCTGTCCTCGCTTTCCAGAAATAGCTGCTGGGTCTTGTTATCCAAGTACACAGATGGGACCGTGCTGTGCACAGGCTGACTCTTCTCCAAGGCTGCGGCTGCTCGCAAGCTCACGATGCCACTGACTCTCCAGCTCACTGGCACATTGAGGACTTGGGTCACAGCACAGCCAGGACCCTCCAGGGCTGCTAGTCGGAGCTTCTGCCGTGCTTCAGATGTTCCAACTCTGGGAGCAAAGGGATGAAGGACCTAGAGTATCTTGAACACAAGGTTATAGAAATTAGCATTCTAGGAAACATTCTTAAAGAGCACTTTTAATGGCCATAAAGGTAACGCAAATATATTTTAGAAAATGGGAGTTACAGAAATAATTATTTACTACCTGTGGTAATAGTGAAAATTATCTAACATTCGTTAAATACTTATCACAATCTGGAAACTAAGTAGTTTTTATACATTTCAAATTTGTTTCTTCCCAAGCTTCATGAATTAGGTAATATTATATTAGTTACATTATACAGATAAGTAAAACAAGGATTAGAAACTTAACAATTATTTATACAACCATGATATGATTGCACAAGTAGTAAATTGGATTCTGTCTCAGACCAAGTAATAAAGGATAATTTGTTTAACCATTGTAATAATCTCAATTTCTAATTGTTCTTTTCCTTTCATCTTTATTTCATTGTATAGATTTATATTTTATTTTATTTTTTTACTTTCTTTTTTTATTATTATGTTATGTTAATCACCATACATTACATCATTAGTTTTTGATGTAGTGTTCCATGATTCATTGTTTGCATATAACACCCACTGCTCCATGCAGAACGTGCCCTCTTTAATACCCATCACCAGGCTAACCCATCCCCTCACCCCCATCCCCTCTAGAACCCTCAATTTGTTTCTCAGAGTCCATAGTCTCTCATGGTTCCTCTCGCTCTCTGATTCCCCCCCTTCATTCTTCCCCTCCTGCTATCTTCTTTTTTCTTTAGCCTAGATTTTTAGCCTAGATTTATATTTTAAAAAGAAATTGAGATTACACTACATATATTGAATTGGTTGGTTTTTGTTGTTAGAAATATTGTGAATAACTCTCCATATCATAGACTAATCTTATGAAATGTTGTTTTCAGTAGCCTCATGGCATTCTGTTGAGTGGAATGTTGTAAAATTTAGCAGTTATTTATTGGTGTATCACAAATTATTCTAAAAAAATTAAAGCTTAAAATGAACATTTATTATCTAACACAGTTTCTGAGAATTAGGAATCTGGGAGCAGCTTAGCTGAGTGGTTCTAGCTCAAAGTCTATACATAGGAGATGAAGTATTACAGTCACAGTGCAGTCAAGATAGCAGGTGGGGGTGGTGGTCATCTGAAAGCTTGACTGAGGCTGGAGAATCCATTTCTAAGAGCTCCTTCACATGGCTCACCATGTGGCCCTCTCATCCTACTATGGCAGGCAACTTCCCACAAAGTGTGAGATCTAAAGTAGAGAAAGCAAAGAGTAAACAAGAAGTAAGTCTCAGCTTCCATGTTACAGTTTCCAAAGTCATGCAGGTGACATACTGTTTGTTATACTGAGTATAAATGACTCATTAGGCCATGACACACTCAAAGGAAGGGGCATAAGTTTCCATCTCTTATAAGGAAAAGCATCAAAGAGGAGTAGGAACACTTAAGCTACAACATAAAATAATTCTTTCTATATTTTCATTTACATATCTCACTTAAAAAAACATTTACATGTTTTCTAATTGATTTCTAACTGTTTCCATTGTTAATAATGTTGTTACAAATATCTTTGTACATAAATCTATGAGTGTTTTGGTCTTAATTCCCTTAGGATAATATCCAAGTGAGATGATTGAGAGAAAGGATATAGATAAATATTTTTGAGTTTGGAGGTACATATTGCCTTATAGAAAAAGAGTATCTCTTGAGCCTTTATGGCAGATTATATTTTCCAAAGATGATCAAAAAAATACACTGCATCTCACACATTATTCCTACACCATGATTTTGACAATATTCCCATTGAGTGTAGAATCCAAGTCCTAGCCCTCCTACCTTTGAACCTGGGTGAAAATTTGTGACTGTCTCAACCAATAGCATATGACAGAAATGATCCTATGTCACTTCCGAATAGGTCATAAAAATATCATGCACTTGTACCTTGTCCTCCTGAATGTTTGCTATTAGAACTAGCCAGCATGTTGTGCGGACACGTCCTCAAGGAGAGACCACAGGTAGGTGTTCTGGATGTCAGCTCCAGCTAAGGTGCTGGATACCAGCCAACGTCAACTACCAGATAAGAAAGGAATGAGCCTTCCGATAGTTTCATCCCTGAGACACAAGGCAATCCAGGTTTCAGGATGCCCCAGTTACACTGTATGGGGAAGAGCTGAGCTTCCATACTGAACCAGGTCCAAATTAGAGATTTGTGAGCATAATAAGACTGATAATTCCACTCCAATGCATTTACTTGAAAAAAAAAAAAATGAAAGCCTATGTCAACAAAAGATTTATATAAAGAAATAGCTAAAAAAACTGGAAAAAAAACCCATATGTCCATTGACAGAAAAGCAGATAACCAATTGTGCTATACCCATAAAATGGAGATGCAGTAATAATATATGTGCAATGACTGACAAATCTCACAAAAGAGATTTACTTACTGCATAATTTCACATACATGAGATACAAATTCAGTTAAAACTAAAATATGGTGATTAAAATAAGACTGTGGTTCTAGGGCCCAATTGACAGGGAGGTCAACTGGAAAGGAGTGAGGTGGAATTTTCTGGAAGGGTGGAGACATTGTGTATCTATTTCGGGTATACTTAGGTGGATACAGTTGTCAAAATTCACCAAACTGGACCCTTGATATCTGAGTAATTTAGTGTGTACTAATCATATCTCACTTAAAAAAAAAAATGTTACCTGTACTGTGCCCATCTTCTAACATACTTTTGTTCTGTCTGTCCGACCAGCACATTTAATAACATCGGGCAGGAGGTGCAGGAAGCACTTTCCATTAAAGTATAAGATGATGGGAAATGAGAAACCATATTTATTGAAGGTCATTTTCCACCATGGAGTTTTCATCAATCCAATTTTGGGGCAGAAGATGCCAACAAGTAGAGCTAACTACTTGGTGAAAAATGGGGTCTGAAGATAGGAACTCAAGCATTAAAAATTCTAGGAGATGAAGATTGAGTTGGGCACTCTTGCTACTAATAGTCCCACATGAATTTATTAAAAGGAAATTAGCACAGGCATTGGACTTATTACCTAGCCAACACTGCTTCTGACAAGTTGTAAGAAATAATTTTGGTAGAAGAATGACTATATTAACACAATCAGTATTTGCATTCAAGGCCCTGAAATTCAGTTCTGATAGAGAAAAAAGTAAAATCTTATTTGTGTAGTGGTGCTTTTGTGGGGAGTTAATATTCAATCCTGAGTCAAAGCGAAATCCTGAATGAAAATGAATCCTATAGTCTGTCATCCTGATCTTTGAAAATTAGGAATAACTAAGGAAGTGTTTTATATAGAGGGAGATCATCCCTTTGCCTAGTAAAATTTAGAAATGTTGTGTGTCCTGCTCCAGGGGGAAGCTGAGAAAATGCCCTCTCTCCTTCTCCTACAGTCAGAATTAGAAACAGAACACTGTATCTCAGAACATATGAACACGGATATCATAACGACTGGAAAACTGAAGAAGTGCCAGTCGTCCCTATGAGTCCTATTTCATTTCTGATGGTTTTATCAATGATATATTAATAAGTTCAGGGGATGTGATTGGGGCACCAATAGCAGATAAAGACCGCAGTCAGGGTTCATCCACAGAAATGCTTTCAGGGTCAGACATGAGGCCCTGAGGCAGGTTCGGGGAGCAAGATGAGCCACAGGGCCATGAGAAGGATATTTAAGAGCTCCCGTTTGTATTAAATTGTAGTTGGAAAGGGAGTAGGCACTCCTAACGTTCGTTAACACTCTACTCAAGCCCTTGGTCTGTGTGCGTGACTGCGGATGGACAGGTGCATCCTAGAGAAGCCACCACCAAACCACGGACAGTGGCACCTCACTTGATTGCCATGCTTTGCAGCTTAAATGGGCCAAAATAAGTAGATTTAAAAATTGTGTTAGCTAATTTTACATAGCTATATTTTACAAAATAGGAAGCTGGCTTCAAGAATACATACACAGAAATAACAGTTGGGTCTCAGTGGTTATCAGTCTGGAGGAAAGAGGAGTCCTGTCCGGTCCCTCACTAGCAGAGGCCAGGGGGCAAACAGGATCCCACACTTACATCAACACCACCTAAGGACACAGATTCTTGACTTCCGCTTTCTGGCCAATGTGGAATCAATCACAGGGACTGAACATGCCCTTTCCCTTGAAAGGAAAAAAATGGGCAAAATTTAGGAAATGATGATTTTCAAGACACTGGAAGTCAGGCGCTGAAGGACAGTGATCCTTGGTAGGCAGGAAAAAAGTGAAGTAAGCCCTGCAGCAACCACAGCTTATTACCTTGAAAGAGAAATAGCTGGAGCACAGTCAACAGTCTCAAGTGAAAGACGGAGCCAGAGTCGGGATGAGGTCATGAGAGTTTGCGTGGCAGAGAAAGGGACAGGATAGAGCTGTGTAGAGAGACAGCCCCAGAGATCCATAGAGGAACCTCCCTCAAATACTGGGCTGTGTACCAATCAATTCACACATCTGTCTGAGGAAACTATCGACCACCAACAGGATTAGAAAACAGTGCTCAGTGCTCACACGGGGCTGGGACAGTGCCTGTTCCCACCATCCAGACCGGAAACCCACATGGTTCATGAGATGCTGGGCAGAGTACTCAGGCGGCTCTTGCCTCTATAGACAGGATAATCCCTGAACTAACAACTGCTCCTGTCCTGCCTAACAAACACTAAAAGCAAGACCCAAAGGGATGAAACCGTTTGTAAGTGGCTTAACTATGCCTCAGGACAAAGCTCAAGAACACTTCTGGAAATGCAAAAATATACAAGGACCAACAAGGTAGAATTCAAAATGCCAGTCATTCAGGAAAAGATTATCAGGCATGCAATGAATCAGGAAAATACCACCTTCCTGAAAAATAAGAGAAGAAGATAAATCTACCATTATACTCAAGTATTGCATTATCTCTCTCAATAATTGATAAAGTGGACAGAAAATCAGTAAAGATATAAAAGATTTAAGTAGCACTATCAACCAACTTGACCTCATTGGTATTTATAGAAAAACCCACCCAATAAAGTGCAGAATACATGCTTTTTCCAAGTGCCCACAAAATTTTTACCAACATAGACTATATTTAATGCCATAAAACAAATCTCACTAAATTTAAAAGAATTAAAGTCCTACAAAGTATGTTGTCTGACCACAGTTAACTAAATTAGAAATCAAAATAGATGGCTCTCTGGAAAATCCCTGGACATCTGGAAAGTGTGTAATATGAATGCATCAGAGAAAAAATCAAAAGGAAAGCTGGAGAACATTTTGAACTGGATAAAAATAAAAACACTCTATGATAAAAATTTGTGGAATGCTGCCAGTTGGAGGAGGACATATTTAGTTCTACATGTTGATACCTGAAAAAAAAATAAACAATAAAGAGGAAAAATCATGGAAGTAGAAAACTTAAAAGAAAGAGAAAATCAATGAAATCAATAGCTAGTTATTTGAGAGTATCAGCAAAACTGATGAATCTGGAGGCAGACTGATTAAAGAATGAGAGAAGGTAGGTTTTACCCATATCAGGAATTAAAGAGGCAGCCTCACTGCTGGTGCTATGGCTTTTGAAAGGATAACAAGAATATACAGGCAATGAGTTTGTAAACTTAGATGAAATGGACAAATTCCTTGAAAAACATAAATGGTCAATGTTCACTCAAGAAGAAATAAATCATCTGAATAGAGCTGTGTCCATTATTTTTTAAAATTTCTCATAAACTTGGGGCACCTGGGTGACTCAGTTGGTTGGGTGTCCCACTCTTGGTTTCGGCTCAGGTCATGATCTCAGGGTTCTGGGATTAAGCCCTGCATCAGGCTGCACACTCAGCATGGAATCTGTTTGTCTCTCTCCCTCTGCTCCTACCCCTACTCGTGCTCTCCCTCTGTTATTCTCTCTAAAATAAATAAATAAATAAATAAATAAATAAATAAATAAATAAATATCTTTAAATTTTTTTCTCATAAACTTTCCCATAAAGAAAATTCTAGGCCTGGATAGTTTCATTGGTAAATTTCATCAAAAATGTAAGAATGAAATAGTACTAGTTCCATGTAAACTCATGGAAATTGAAAATAAGGGGAGTGTTCCCAAACCATTTTATGAGGCCAGCATTACCCTGACACTGAAACCAGACAAAGACATTACAAAAAAGAAAATTATAGACCAATACTCCCTCATGAACGTAGATGCATAATTCTAAACAGAATTATAGCAAAAAGAATCCAAAGTACATATTAAACATTCATCATGACTAAGTTGGGGTTTTCTTAAGAAGGTTAGGTTGGATTGACATTCCAAAACCAGTCAATGTCACTTAGCCATATTAACAACCTAAAAAACAAAGAAAGTCATTTTGGGGTGCCTGAGTGGTTCAGTCAATTAAATGTTTGCCTTTGGCTCAGGTCATGATCCCAGGGCCCTGGGACTGAGCCCCACTGGGTTCCCTGATCAGCAGGGAGTCTGCTTTTCTCACTTTCCCTGCCTGTCCCCCTGTTCATGCTCTCTCTCTTTCACTCTCTCTCAAATAAATAAATAAATAAAATATTTTTTAAAAAGTCATTTGATTTTCTAAACAGACACAGGAAAACAGGATGAAATCCAGCAAACTTCTAATAAAAACTCTCAACACACTGGGAATAAAAGGAAACTCCTTCGACTGATAAAGGTCACCCATGAAAAACTATGGTTAACATCATACTTAAAGGTAGAAGGTTGAATGCTTCCCCCCAAAGATCAGGAATGAGATGAGGAGATCACTCTCACCACTTCTGTTAAACTTTATATTGGAGTTTCTCACCACTACAACCATGTAAGGGAAGAAAAGAAAAAATTCTCCATCACAAATGAAGTGATCATTTTTGTAGAAAATCCAAAAAATTCTTAAAACAAAAAAAACTTACTAGAACCAATAAGTAGTTTAACAAGTCTACAGCATACAAATCAATACATTAAAGTCAAATGTATTTTTATCTGTTTGCAATAAATAATTGGGAATTGAAATTAAACCATCAAAAACATTGGAAATAGCACCAAAACAATTGAATAATTAAGAATAAATCTGTCCAAAGATACGAAAGTCTGGCATACTGAAAATAACAAAACATTGCTTACAGAAATTAAAGAAGAACTAAGTAAATGGAGAGCTGTATTATGTACAAGGTTCAGAAAACTCAATATTATTAAGATGTTGATTTGCTTGAAATTAAATCAAAGCAATCCTAATCAAAATACCAGCTGTTTTTTTGTTTTGTTTAGTTTTGTTTTTTTGGTTATAGACAAATTGATTCTAAAACTTGTATGGAAGGGGCCCGTGGGTGGCACAATTGGTTAAGCATCTGCCTTCTGCTTAGGTCATGATCCCAGGGTCCTGGGATCAAGCCCCACATCAAGCTCCATGCTCAATAGAGAGCCTATGTCTCCCTCTCTCTATCTCCCTCTGCCTTTCCCCCACCTCGTGCTCATGCATGCATGCTTTCTCTCTCTCTATCTCAAATACATAAATAAAATCTTTAAAAAATAAAATAAAACTCATATGGAAATGCAAATGGCTAGAAGTGGACAAAATAACTTTATGAAAGAACAGATCTAGATGATCAATACTACTTGATTTCTTGCCTCCTTATAAAGCTGTCATAACCAAGAGATTGTAGAAATAGACAAATTGGTCAATGGAAAAAAATAGAAGACCCACACACGTATATGTACAATTGATTTGAAAATGGTACAGATGCAATTAATGGATAAAGAATAGTCTTTCTGCAAATAGTGCTGAAACATCTGAATATCCATATGTTAAAAAAAAAGAAATTAAACCTATACCTTTCATGACATATAGAAATGAACTCTGTATAGAAATGGACTATAGTCCTAAGTGTAAAACTGAAAACTCAAAAACTTCTGGAAGACAATGGAAGAGTAAATTTTTGCAACCTTGAGTTACACAAGGATATTTTAATACAACATCAAGAGTACAATCCATAGAGGAAACTCTTGCTAAGTTGGGCTTCTCAAAATGAAAAATGTCTGCTTTTGGAAAAACTGTTTAGAGAAGAAAGAGACAAGACCCAGTCTGGGAGAAAATTTTGTCAAATCACATACCTGAAAAAGGACATATATCCAGGATTCATAAAGAGCAGTCAAAACTAATGATAAGTGTCTTAGTCTGTTCCGGCTGCTACAACAAATAGCACAGATGGCATGGCTTATAAACCACAGAAGTCCCCATCTACTAATACCACCACCTTTGAGGGTTATGAATTTTGGGGAGACACAAACATTCAGATCATAATGATAAACATATAAGCAAACCAACTTAAAAATTGGCAAAAGAGTAGAACATCCATTTGGTCAATACTTGACTAAAAAAGAAATACTGATGGCCAGTAGGCGCTTTAAAGATGCTCAGCATCACTGTTTATGCGGGTAATGCAAATTAAACTCACAATGAGATGCCACTATTTAGTGCTCATCTTTTTAAAAGCTGACCATAACAAGTGCTGGGGATTGCGTGGGGGCCCTGAAACTTCCCACACCACCGGGGCATAAAGCCACCTTGGGAAACACAGTGAAGTCTCTTAATAAGTTAAACTTACACCTCCCCGATTCAGCATTGCACCCCTAGGTAGTTCCCCCAAAGAAGTGAGCACATAAGTAAACAGGAACAACGAGCAGCACTGATGCTTACTCTTAAAGTAAGATTTTTGTCAAGTGAGATCTTCTGTAAAAATCTTATACGCTATTTTCTCTCCACCTAAAACCCTCTCAGCTGCCTGTCTATGTAGTTCTGTCTCTCATGGCTCCTGAGACTAGACACACATATCACCCTCTTATTCAAACCTTCCCTTGAACAACTAAGTAGAAGGACACCCCATTCCTTCACATCTACACACCTCTTAGTTATGGACAATTTGTGACACAGACAAAGTTCTCCACCCTTATAGAATCTACCTTATAGTGAGAGAAGACAGACAATCATTAAATAATCATTCCTTGAATGAAATAACCTAATCACATACACAGCTGCGAAGTTGACCAAAACGTTTGAATTTATTAAGAAGTCTGTTCTGAAGGTGGATTTATTTCCATTCTTGTTAATTAATGACCTTGCTCGAAGTCTATATACTGCCTTGAGATTGATGATGGTGCAATGGATTATAAACCCTAAGTTCATGGATATACCTCCGCATGGCACACATTAAGAAACACTTGGTTGGGGCGCCTGGTGGCTCAGTCATTAAGCATCTGCCTTCAGCTCAGGTCACGATCCCAGGGTCCTGGGATCGAGCCCCGCATCGGGCTCCCTGCTCAGCTGGGAGTCTGCTTCTCCCTCTCCCTCTCCCCCTGCTTGTGTTCCCTCTTTCGCTGTGTCTCTCTCTGTCAAATAAATAAATAAAAATTAAAAAAAAAAAAAAACAGAAACACTTGGTTGAAGTGATATGCGATCATAGACGTGTGTAGACTGGTGGTCCCGGTCAAGGCCACGCGTGGGAGCAGGGAGCATGTGATGAACCATCTTCCCAGTTCAAGGAGAGAGAGATTGACTCTCTCAAATGTTGGTTTTGAAACCTGGCTTAAAGAATGAGCTGATTTATTTTAACATGTTTGTTTCTGTTGAAATATTTTGTTTGACAGTCTTCCTACGAGAGGGGAAGGGAAAAGGAAGGAGGAAGAGCAACATTGATTTTTTAAAAGCATCACTGAGTGTCCCAGTGGGTCTCTCTCCGTGTAGGCTCTGCTTTCCCAGCCACCCCTGAGCCGCAACAGCAAAAATAGCCATGAACACAGTCTGGCTGAGTGCCCTGGCAGGGGATTTTTGTCTTTAATTTCATACATCATTTACAGCCTGCGGCAGCCAAGGCACTGAGCCGCACATCACCTCGAGAGAGAGGAAAACTGAAAGAACAGCATGCCTATGCGTGGGACCGGCTGCACTTTGACTGCAAAGAGCCTGTGCTATCTGCCCGTGCATTTTCTACTAATCAAGGGGAAAAAATATACTGGAATCAAGGACCTTCCTTTTTCTTCCTGGTTTTGTTGATTTCAATATTTCAATAAGTTAGCCGACTGTGGGAGTAAGTTTAAATCTTTGTTTTATATCTAAACAAGGAAAATAATTTTCTTTTGATGTCAGTGATTGGCCGACCCAAGCCTAAGGGATACCTTGTCTTCTCGGTTTGCATAAAATCAGTTTTGATAAAAAATATATGCACACACACACACACACACACAGAGGCACACTAACAGTTGAATAGGGCCATCACATTTCCTTCTGAATTCCAGATTAGGGGGAAAATTGAGGACATGTCAGATAAAGAAATGTCATTTTTTTCTTTTTTCTTTTTTTTTTTTTTTAAAGGTTTTATTTATTCGACAGAGAGAAAGACAGCCAGAGAGGGAACACAAGCAGGGGGGTGGGAGAGGGAGAAGCAGGCTTCCCGCGGAGCAGGGAGCCTGATGTGGGGCTCGATCCCAGGACTCTGGGATCATGACCTGAGCCGAAGGCAGACGCCCAACGACTGAGCCACCCAGGCACCCCAAGAAATGTCATTTTTTTCTAAATCAACAGTTCCTCATCCTATACAGATCACAGACCCCTCCGAGAATCTGAGAAAGTTATGGAAACTCTCCTATGGATGGGAGTAGGGTGGGGAATATAAACTATTTTCCATACAATTTTCAGGGACATATGGCCCCTCGGGGGAAAAAAAATGCCTGCTCCAGATCTGAAATTCAGTGTGCCCCAGCAATGCCCATTATTTATAAATCGATAGCAGAGACTAGAGAAGAAAAGGGACCTTCATCCTTGAAACAAAAGAGTAGCTGCCGCCTCACCCAGAAACTCCCCAAGGCCAGAGGTCCTGTCTTTGATTTCAGTTCTGTTTCCACATGGCCCGAAGCTATAACATCCCTACCTACAGCAGTCTCAGAAATGAAAGGACCGAGCAGTAGTTTTAAGAACCTCCTGGGTCGCTCTTTTATGTAGGGATGATTCTAACCTGGAGTCCAACTGAGAGGAAGTCACAGTGGGTGACCACCGTCCACACTGCTCACACCACCTCTTCATGACTGTGGTCACCAAGCTCTCTGTTCTTGTCTCTCTTCTGAGGAGGGCGGCCTGGCCTCTTGGGCGCAATCCCAGTGAGAAAATCTTTGATCTCTCAATAGATGCTTGGCAGTCGTCACTCTCCCCACCAACTCTTACAAGGAGAGTTTAACTGGGCTTTAGGACAGAATAGCCTGCGTTGAAACATCATGTCCAACCCACCTTCCTCCAGGGAGGCAATGTGCACGAACACAAACACGTGTGTCCATGTTCACCTCTCTTGCTTGCTACCCACAAGCTATTGCTTGGATCCAAGCTCAAGAATGTACAAGTATTAACAAGTGGTAAAGCCAATCTGGAAGATTCTAGCCATCATGAGGATTATAAAACCCCATGGATAGATAGAGTGTTTGCCATTATGTGACTGGGGTGTCCTTGCAAACATTCACAGGCTGGTGTTGGGGATGAAGCCACATAATCCCTGTGCATCAGGAAACATGCTGGCCCTGTGAGAGACAGAAAGATCAGCTCTGCTTCTCAGCAGTCAACCTGAGGCCAGTCCTTTCATGGCCACATAAAGAGGGTGAAAACACCCATCCCTGATGTCCATGCAGGCCCAGCTTGGACATGGCGGACACCACTCTCAGGCTCCCATCCTGCTTGACTTGACTTCATGGGTGCTGACATTTACTTGCACATCTACACTTGGCTTCTGATCCTTTTCTATGAAGTCTTTCTAATCTTCCCAGTGAGAAGTAACCATCTTCTCCTCTTTCTTCCCAGTGTCCTTTAGTTGTTTTGTCTTTGTATCTCCATCTAACATCATATTTTGAAAAGGATGCACAGAGTCTTGGTCTCGGACAGCAGAGCCTGAAACAGAGGGCCTCTGTGTTACTACTATCATAAGTGACAGGAAGCAGGAGAGGGGCAATACGAAGATGTGTCATCCAACTGACTGCCATTTTTATTAAATACAGACATTTACTCAAACTGTGGGTCCATCTTTCCAGAGGCTATATAAATGACTTATTCTCAGAACAGTCTTTCTGGGGAAGAAAAGAAAGATAATGCATCCTCTAGCTTGCTCCCTCACTGGTGACAAATTCTCTCCAGAAAGCATTACTTACCACTGTACATTCAGATTGGACATGTGTGGGCACCCAGAACATCCCAGAAAATGCTGAGGCAGGAGGCAGATGAGATATGTGGCATGGGGCTCCTGGGTTGTGTCCACAAGAAGTTGGCTGGAGACCACACAAGATGAAGAAGCATGGCAGTGAGGGCCGGGATGAAACAATTGCCCAAGGGCCCCTGAACAGATCCATGATGGCCTAATGCGACACACCAGGGCTCCCGCGGGGCAGGGTCCCACACCGAGAAGCAGCAACTGTAGGAATAAACAACAGTGAGTGGGACTAGATCAGACAGAAAAAGAAAGAAAAAGAAAAAGAAAGCAATGACTGCTGAATATCGGGTTGGGGAAAGAGCCAGGATGCCTCGATCCAAAACCACGTTCCTTCTGTGAAGTTACATCATTCCTGAATCGTGTTTCCTTCTGAAATTTCAGGAAACCTAATTTCAGATTAAAATAAGTTTCAGGAAAGGATGAAGATGTACCCCATACAAAGTCATCATTAAAGGCAGAGGAGAGAGAGGAGAGATTACAGCGCAGGATAGCATCCTAGCAGGCAGGGGAAGGACAGCAGAGAGGTGCGCGCTCCAGGCCCTCCAACCCTGCAGCCTGGGTACTACCTCTGGGTCGGCTGCCCCAGCTGTCCCTCCTTCTGTGTCGGGGGCCGGGGGCTTGGGCTGCAGATGACATGCCACAGTGACCATGCGGCTTGGGCCCAGGGCACCAGGGAGCAGAGGAGCTGTGCTCAGCCCCAGGGCTCAGGACAGTGTGATGTCTTGTCTCTTTCTATAGTGTGTGTTTGTGTGTGTGTGTCTGTATGTGTGTGTAGTGCGTGTTTCTGTGTGTATGTGTATGAGTGTGTATGGTGCATATTTGTGTGTTTGTGTGTATATGTGTTTGTGTGTGATGCGTGTATGTGTATCTGAATGTGTGTGTGGTGTGCATGTGTGTGCATGATGTGTGTGTGTGTGTGAATGTGCCTTAGTGTGTGTGGTGTGTATTTGTGTGCTTGTGCATGTTTGTGTGTGTCCCCGTGTGTCTGTGTGTCTGAGAGTATCTGAGTGTGTGTATTTGTGTGCATGTGTATGTGTGTGAGTGCAGTGTGTGTTTGTGTGTCTGAGTGTGAGGATCTGTGTGCTTGTGTGTTTTTGTATGTGGGGGGCTGCGTGGTGTGTGTGAGTGTGTGTGTGTAGCTGTGTTGTCTTTAAGGGAGAAGGTGAAGGGAGACTGTGTGTAAGTAATGGGAGGAAGGGGTGGCCTCACCCCCTCAGGTATGATGAACCTCTGAAGCAGCCAAAGCATTAGAGGACAAGGTCAAACACAGATAGGAGGGGACCCCTCACTCTGCCACCAGCCCACTGCTGACCTGGGACAGATCGCTCTAGCTCTCATGCCTCAGTGTCCCCCCTGGAAGCGGGCATGGTGATAGAGTCTACCTTGTGTGCTCTGCCAGGAGAAGGCTCAGGGCAAACTGCAGCTGCCGGTCTTGGTGAAGCCTGGGAGCCAGCACGACGTGGGGGCATGGTTCCTGCATTCTCCGCGCATCCCAGGAGCCTGCTGGGGCTGGGGGACATCAGAAGGCACCAGAAGGCTGTGCCGCAGGCGGGAACTGCACTGATGGCCCCCGTCTTACAGGACAAGGGCGCAGGTGCCCCGGGAAGTGGAGTGAGTGCAGGCACCGAAAATCCCGCTGTGGGCAGCTCACTCCTCGCCAGGCAACCCGGCAAAGCTCATCTCCATATTAAATATGATAGAATTAATAAGGCATTTAGCACAGTTTCTGGCATAGAATAATTTCTCATTACCCACCAGAATTATTCTTTTAGCCTCTCTGCAGTTTATTCCAGTTTTGGCTACCTGGAGAATTCAGTAATTTAATGTCCATTTCTCAGATGAAGAGACTGAGGTCCGGAGAGGCTATGGGATTTTCCCAAGGCCCCAGCAAAACTACAGCCTTCCTGAGCATTCCAAATTCCACATTGGTGGTTGAACACATGGTGTGCTCAGTAAATAACTATTGAATTGAGTTCGTAGTTAAGCCATTCAGCCAGTAAGTGGCAAACGAGGTGGGAAAACCTTGACTTTCTGACGTTGAGGGCACCTTAACTTCCCTCCTCCAATCCTGCTGTGGGTCCTCCTTTGACTTCAGAATAAAGCCTCGGAGGGGCGCCTGGGTGGCTCAGCTGGTTAAGCGTCTGCCTTTGGCTCAGGTCATGATCCCAGGGTCCTGGGATCCAGCCCCACGTTGGGCTCCCTGCTCAGTGCAGAGCCTGCTTCTCCCTCTCCCTCTGCCTGCCTCTCTGCCTACTTGTGCTCTCTCTCTCTCTCTCTCTGTCAAATAAATAAATAAAACCTTAAAAAAAAAAAAAAAAGAATAAAGCCTCGGAAGGCCCCCTCAGCTGGGCTCTTGACTACCACGATGGAGAGGAGTGGTGTATACAATGCTTTACAAACTAAAACGTGATATGGTCTTGCAGAAAACCTCACCACAGCTGTGACATACTATTGAGAAATGCCAGAAAACACCGATCTTACTGGGCTCACCCTTTCCCACACATTCTTTCCTCCACTTTGTACCACTCGGGCTCACTGGTGTCCATCCCTTTTTTTAAGTAGCCAGGAAAAGTGCCTGCGCTATCCTCTGGGGCACATTTAGTTGTGAAAAATTTCTCCTTTTTAGAGCGTTTGCTTCTCTGTGGCCCCATCAGCAGCTGTTTCTGCTCTTTCTGTCTGGTGTGTGCATTCTTAGCTTTTCAACGTTTGTTGGACCTTAACCTCAAGCATCTGGGTCACAGCTAGTTAGTCTTCAAATAACTAGTAAGTGTCTCCTAAAGCTCAGTCTTCTGTTTACCTAATAGGAAGCTCCTGGCTTGTTCCTTTCTGTGAAAGTCATGAGTCAAGGGTCTGCCTTAACCTTGAAAATGGTCCCAAACCACTTAACTGCTATAAAAGGGCAAATGGGCAAAGCCAGGATGGTCATCTCAAGCTGTAGAAAGAGTCCTCTACAATCTGCTTGAACTTCAAGAAATTGTTTTCCCATCAAATTGAGAAGGAGGACTAAGCAGGAGGCAAACTTGCCTTTGTAAAGCTATATGGTTGCCTTCTGGCTACATTGTATTTAAGTGACGCACTTGTCCTAAGGACGGCTTACCTACATCAGTTGGAAACCACTGAACCTTCCAGTGATGCACCTGTTCCAAGGATTCTTTCACTGGTATTTTTTCAAATAGTATTCCTGAATTCTATCACAATGTCAAATCCAAATCTCTAACTGCATTGAGGTATAGAATAAAACAGAGATTCACCCCTGGTATGTCAAAAAAGTCAAAATTAAAGAGCACTTGTATCCTATAACCAAACAATAGCTACGGGTCATTCTACCTAAAGCAAAAAAGCAGAAGAATTTTAAAAAGTGAAAAGAAATAATAATATAATTGTTCAAGTTGAGACCCGTAAGTCCCAAAAGTTAGAGGTTTAAGAAGTCACCCTGCTGGTGGATTGCACACCAGTGTGTAGGTGTAAGGATGTGTACATTTGTGTAAGTCAGCTAGAGTCAGCGAGATCTCATTGAAGAAATTAATGGAGAGCTTGAACTATTGAATGTTTTAAAGAAATGTAAATTACACTGGTTGATACTTTAACAAAGAGCTTTGATTTATTTTTTAATTAGCATATATCAATTGTTGACAAGCAATTGGGTAATTTGAATATGCTTGAGAGAGTCTGAAAAAAAATTGCTATCTTAAGCCGGCAAATTTATATGCATAGTTATTTTGTTAGTAATGTCTTTCTTCCCTGGCAGTGCTTCAATTAATCCTGTTGAATAATCAAAGATTATAAATTAGCATACAATGGCCAAGATGTTACTGCATTTGTGAGGAAGTTAAAATTTCATCATATGAATGCATTATCTTTTTCTCAGCACAAGTAAAGTGTGTGTGCGCATGCACTCGCGTGCACCCGTGCATGCACCAGAACCTAAACCTCTCTATGGCATAAAAATTCAATATAAACACAAAAGAGGATGAAGAGAAGTCAACACCTGCCTACACATTCCCTCGCCAACTCCTATATTCATCATCTCTTTCCTTCCCTCTATCATTTTCTAACTTTCTAGTTCATGTCAAAATTTTCCTTTTTAATAAATGTTAATCAGCATCTACAATTATTCCTGGTAGGCATGAAGTGTTTAGGATTCTTTTGAAAGTGGGAAGGCTGCACTGAATACATTGTTTCATTTGAGCCTCAGAAAGCAAGGTTAGCATGACATTGTTTCATGAAGATATTTGCATTCCCCGACTGGGGGAGCTCCTGGTCAGCACGGGAGCTGGGAAGGGAACAGTATTTGGTGCAAGGAGCCCAGGTAAATCGGCGCCAGGGAGTCATCCGTGTGCTGGAAATTACCCCCACCCCCCACCCCTACTGTTGACACCAGGGGCAGAGGAAGATGCAGAATAATCAAGAGAAAGGAGATGGGCCCGGGTTTAGCTTCTTCTAGGGCCCTTTGCACTCGGTGCTGGTATCAGCCTCCAGATACTTGGGTTTGGAGGTGTGGCTCGTTTTACTGAATGAACTTTGTATAGAAACCATCTGGGCATGTGAATTTTATACCATGCATTAGGAGGGTGGGGTCCAAAGCAGCCCTGCAGGTAACGTTTTAATACGGAGATTACTCCAACCAGATTGCTGTCAGATGACAGGTTTTCTTAAAGTGAGACTTTTGTGCTGTTTTCTGGGCTGGGCTCTCTTCCTGCTGGTACAAAGCCATGGCTTCCCGTGTGCTGGACAGCACCTAGTCCCTGCCGGCCAGGGGTGGCCGCACTGTGCGAGGTCACATCTCCTGGGAGCCAGATATTGGCAGTTGCAAGGAATTAGAAATGTCAGATGCAAACGAACATCCACTTGGTGCTTTGTAAGGGCTCCTATACCCACGTTATAGCTGAGGGAAATGAAACTCAGAGAATGTAGTAAACAACATGCACAAAGTGCCACAGCTAATTAGTGGGACACACACCTGTGTGGCCGGAACAATGCAAATGAGAGGAGTAGGTGGGAGGTGATGACTAGGAGGTGGCCATGGACCAGGCTCTGCTGGGCATGGTGGGTTTGATTCTGCGTGATCATTTTCACACCAGAAAACGTCGATGTATTGAATTGCCCTGGTTTTCCACTCAGTCAATACCTGTTCAGCCGAACTAACATCCCCAGCCAGTTTCATTGCTCATGGTTGTTTCTAGCAGCCAGCTCCCTCATTCTGAATTCAATTTCCTCATCACTGATTTCCTTCAATTACTAAAAGCCATTCTGTGAGAGTCTGTTAGTGATCATTTCTCTGTGTCTTGAGTTTTCTGGTTCCTAATTTGGCAGTTCTATGCCCTCAGCCCTTTGTTACTATAGGGCTGTATATGTATCTCTCTCCCTTTCTCTCTGTTTCTCCTGTAGGCTTTTTTTTTTTTTTAAAGATTTTATTTATTTATTTGAGAGAGAGAGAATGAGAGAGAGCACATGAGAGGGGGGAGGGTCAGAGGGAGAAGCAGACTCCCTGCCGAGCAGGGAGCCCGATGCGGGACTTGATCCAGGGACTCCGGGATCATGACCTGAGCCGAAGGCAGTCGCTCAACCAACTGAGCCACCCAGGCACCCCGTCTCCTGTAGGCTTTTTTCCTGGTATCTGATGTTAAGAAATCACAAAGCGATATGTTTATGTGTGTGTTTGATTCATTTATTCTGCTTGGGATTTGGTATTGTTCCTCAACCTGCCCCTGTTCAGGTCTGAAAAATTCTTAGCTACTACTTCTTGGAAAACTGACTTGGACCCCAAATTCTATTAGTAATGTGTTAAACCTCCTTCTCCCATTAAGTTAACTTGAGTTGTTTTCATAAATATCCATCTTTCCCTCCCTCTGTGTCTATTCAGGCTGATTTCCACATATCTATTGTCCAATTAATTCCTCTCTTCACGTGTATCAAACATGCTGTTTAATATGTTCTTCACTCTCTTGGATGGTCGTATTTTTCATTTCTAGAAGTGTTGTTTATTTCCTTTTTAAAAATCCTCTTTTTGGGCGCCTGGGTGGCTCAGTCGTTAAGCGTCTGCCTTCGGCTCAGGTCACGATCTCAGAGTCCTGGGATCGAGTCCCACATCGGGCTCCCTGCTCGGCGGGAGGCCTGCTTCTCCCTCTCCCACCCCTCCTGCTAATATTCCATCTCTCACTGTGTCTCTCTCTGTCAAATAAATAAAATCTTTAAAAAAAAAAAAAAATCCTCTTTTTTTCCCTTCTTGGCCTGAACTTACATCATGAACTCTATACTTTTTAAAAATATCAATAAATTTAAACATTTTATATTTTATAATCTCTTTCTGAAGATGAAGTTCTTGAGGGTATAACTCTGCCATTTGCTATGTCTGTCTATTCTGACTCACGGAGAACTGACTCTGTGTGGTTAATTTTATTTCCATTTTGAGTGCATTTGGAGAGCAGAGTTTCTTCCAATTTTTATTCAAGTAGTGTTGAACTTACAAATCCTATTTACATTTTTCTGGATTACCCTTAAATGTCGGTTCCATAAATGCATTTTATCCATGTCTGGCTTTCACCCCTCCCTCTAACAAGGGAAGAGCCAGCTCATACTGCTGTTTCTTCTCTGCTCCTATTGTCTTTCCCACGTAATCCTCTGTGAACTTCTTGCCAGATATGTATTAATTGTCTTGCTTTATTCAGCCACATGCACATCATTGTAGGACATTCTCTCATTGTATTGTATTCATTTTGTATTTTGCTACAGTAAATTTTGAGAGACTCCTCCAGAGAGGTTGCGAGGTTTGTGAAGTTTCTGTTGGTTTGCCTTACCCTCAGAAGTGTTTAGCTCTTACCCTGGAGTGTGATTTTAGCAGGACGTAGGATTCTGAGATTTAAGTAATTTTTTCCAAGGACTTGGAAACCTTTGAGGATCTTACTCCTCAGTTACTCTAGCATCATCCTTGTGTATGAAAGTTTGGTGCTGATCTAATGTCACTCCTTGTAAGTGACCTGAGTCTCACCAACTGAATCTGTCTCTCTCTGTGTCTCTCAATATTTTCAAAAATTTTCTCCTTAGACTTGTTATTCTAAAATGTCTATTATCTTTATATGTCTTCTTTATGATAGACATTCTTTAGGATTTGATGAGATTCACTCATCAATAGGAGCTCAATTTTTACTATGGTTCTATATGTGTTCAAAACAATTATAAATAGGGCACCTGGGTGGCTCAGATGGTTGGGCATCTTCCTTCGGCTCAGGTCATGATCCCATGATCATTGGGCTCCCTGCTCCTTGGGAGCCTGCTTACCCTCTGCCTCTCTCTCTCTGTCTCTCATGAATAAATAAATAAAATCTTAAAAAAAAAAAAACAATTATAAATGAGGACAGGATTTGATGTATATTTCATTCAATTAAACTAGCCAATTACAGTGTATATAATTACTGTATCCTTAAAATTGAGAAGAATGTTAATATCTCCCACTATTTCTGTGAGTTTGTTCTCTATTCTCCTTTTCTTCTTATTGTACTAGTCAAATATTCATTACTCCACTTGATTCCTTTAATCATTTTAAGTTTTGTGATCACACTCAAGATTTCATTACATATAATTGACTTAACCAAAAATGTAAAGTTAATCATGATCTCTATGTTCTTCCTCATCAGTGATCTAACAATACTTTGGACCGCTGCCCTCTTGTCTTAAATGTTCTTCATCATAGTGTATGAAAACTCTACTCATTATTATTTTTATTGCATTAGAAAGACGATGCTCATTTAGATTGAACAACTAACTATTCTCCCTGTAGCTTATTCTAGCTTCAGTTTTCTTCGTTCTAAAGTGTTTTTATCTTACACTTTTATAGAGCTTTATAGTGGTGAAATTCCTCAATCTTTGTCTGAAAATAATATTATCTAACACTCATTATTAAATAATACTAATACTTTAGCTGGATATAGAATTCTAAGCAGAAGGTTATTTTCTTTTAATACTTTATAGATTATTTCATTATCACATGATTTCCACTGTTAATATTGAGAAGTCTTTTGTCAGGCAAATTTTCACTATGTAAATAATTTTGTTTTTTTGTTGTTCTTGGACACATTTAAGAGTTTTTTTTTTTTTTCTTTTTGGAGTTTGTAGCCCCTTTATGATGTGTCTAGGTGTATACATCGTTTATTTATTCAATTGGATTCATTGACATTTCTGCTTAGGAGAATTCAGGTTTTTTCTTATTTCTGAGAAATTTCCAGCCATTATACTTTGACTCTTTCTTCTCTCTCATGCTCTCTTTTTTCTCCTTTAGGAATCCTTTTATAATATATAAGAATAATTTGGTCCCTCATTTCTGCTAAGAAATCTTTATGTTTCCTTTTGGAAATTATATATATGGTTATTATATATAATTATATTATATAATATATATAATTAATAATAAATATATATAAATATATGTCATACATATAATATATATTTTATATATTTATATTTTATATAAATATATAATATATATGTTTTATATATTATATATTTATAATATAATATAGTAATAAAAAATATATAATTATATATAGTTACATTATATATAGTTATATATAATTTATATATTTTTATATAATTAATATATCATATGTTTATTATATACAGTTATTATTGTACATATATAATTATATATAATTTAAAAAGAGTTATTCACTGTTTATAATTTTCAAGGCATTTTGTAAATACCATTTCATTTGGTCTCTAAAACAAGCCTTGAGATAATGTTGAGTAAATCCCTAGAGCAATCCTGCAGTTCATTAAATCTGTCTCCTGCTTTGTATAACTTCCTTGTTTCCTCAATTTTCTTTTTCTTAATTTTATTTTATTATGTTATGTTAATCACCATACATTATATCATTAGTTTTTGATGTAGTGTTCCATGATTCATTGCTTGCGTATAACGCCCAGTGCTCCATGCAGAACGTGCCCTCTTTAATACCTATCACCACGCTAACCCATCCCCCCACCCCCCTCCCCTTTCTCAATTTTCTATTTCAACTATTGGGTGATTTTCATGTCTGCCTGGTGTTCGGTTTTATCTCGTACCTTCCTCACAGGTTCAGTCCTTCTCCTCATGCCTTGGACTATTTTCCATGTTCTTGTCTCCTAGGCTCTCCCCTGCTTTCTTCCACCTGACGTTCTTGGACATCTTACTTGATTGACTGTGTCTTTCGACTCCTGTCATGGCAGGTTTTCCTTTTTTGTGCCGGTCTGTGGATTCATCTTGGGTGGCTGTTGTAGCTGGGAATCCTTGGTAGTCTGGGTTGGAGATAGGTCCCTATAACGTGGTTTACTGCTTCCTTTTGGTTGTCACAAGGGTATTCTGCCTATGTACCACTTATATTCCAATTCATGACCTTTTAGATAGAGGTAGTATAAATTTCAACTGGTAGGCTGGCCCACATCCCATATTCTTCGGAAGCACTTTTATTCCTCTCAAAGCCTCTGCAGGTCAAGGCAAGCAAGTTTACTTTGCTTTCTGAACTAATCAGGACACATTTCCTCCTCCACCTTTTATTGAATATGTGATTCTGTGAGGTTCCTAATATGATGTCATAGACCTTGTGGAGACCCACGGCTTTTCTTACACAGATTCGCCAGTCCCACCCACAACCTGGTCTCCCCATATCTCATCCCTTCCAGAAGGCTTTATCAACAGTTTCTCCTTGTACCTTTCTTCTCAGGCCCCACACCTCAGCATTGCTGGAATTTTCTGTTGCTTTTCTGATACTTTATCTATATATTCCAACACCTACCACTATAATGTACCCAGCATTTCTACCTGTTTCCTAGTTGATTAGCAAGACAATATAACATCGCAGCTAACAGGATGAACTCTGAAGACTTAGAACCTTGGTTCCACTCCCAATCTCACCCCTAAGCAGATGTAGAAAGCTTCAAATGTTTTATAAATTCTCTGTGTCAGTTACATCATTTGTAAACTGGGATTATGGCATTCCCTTTCTCATTTGAAGTGTAAGAACTGAGTAAATTAGCTTATGTAAATCATTTAGAGCTATCTCTATTTTAGGCTCTCTGTAAGTGGCAGCAATCATTAAAATTGTTACACGTTTGGGTTTAGAAGGTCAGATTGTCAGAAACACAAGCCCCCTTCAATGCAATTTTAATATAATAGGTGCTATTTCAATTGTGTTTTAAATAATTCTTCTTGATAAAAGTTTTTACACTGGCTAATTATGTACATACATTTCTTATAATGCCCTGGTGCTACCCAAGCCCCAAGAGATAGGTA
This sequence comes from Phoca vitulina, assembly GCF_004348235.1. NCBI lineage: Eukaryota > Metazoa > Chordata > Mammalia > Carnivora > Phocidae > Phoca > Phoca vitulina. The sequence goes on from NW_022589720.1 coordinate 4,491,625, forward strand.
TTATCACCTCCATCTGTCAAATAAAGAAAGTGGACATGCAGATACCTCCCAGAGCCTTGGTGAGGATCAAGGATGCAAATCCCAGCCTCTACAACCCCGAGTTCCTTGCTTTTCCCACTTGTATTCAAACCAGGTATCCTTATCCCCAGTTACAATGACTGTCTCTTAATAACCTCATTTTTTGTACCATAAGACGCTAGGCATGCCTCCCACAGTACTCCCTTCTCAGAATACCTGAGTTGTTGTGTACAAGAAAGGGAAAAGGAGCAATGTGAGTATGGAAATGGCAAATCTAAGCTTCTAAAGGGATGCAAAACCCAACACCAATGAGTAGGTGGATAGAATAGGCTATGGTTTTAGGTGTGATTACAATGGAGAAAAACGTAGGCCGGAGCAGAGATTGTCCCGAACCACCTACTACTGCACTCTGCCCTAATGGTAGTCCTTGCCTTACCAGTATTTGGTCAATGAACCCCAATATCTTTTCAACAGGCATCAGGAAAACCCAGTCTAAAACCTCCTGCCTGGTCCCATGTCCCAATTCGGAATACCTTCAGGGAGAGAATTGTGTTCACTGGGACAGCCAGCCCAATACTCCATCCTAGCACCACTCTGCACAGCGTTTCCTTGGATTGGAAAATGAGTTCATGGCCACTGGAACTCAAACATACGGTTCCCCCACAAAACCATGTTGAGAATGTGAGTGAATTCCTGCGCCGGTGCACAGAGCATTTCAAACACCATGACAGAACAAGATATGGACCATTATTCCACCTGACTCAGCCATGATGTATAGATTTGTTCGGTTTGAGAATAAGTGGTCCAAATTCCTCATAAATGGCTTAAAATGAGCTTTTGGAATTCAATCACTCTCTGAGTTAGAACTGGTTATATTAACATTTGTTCTGATTTGTTGCTCTGTTTTGTTCTGTGAGCCAAAAGCAACTGAGTATTTTCCTTTGAAGTCTTGTCTTTCTTCTGTGAAGGAATACGAGTTAATTCGGTTTTGTTTGCGGGAATGTAAAGATTCATTAAGAATTAATCACAGGATTAAAAAATATCTCACCATCTGTAGCCCTCCTTCTTATTATTCCCCAAAGTTCTTGAGACTTCTATTTCTGGCCCTGTTCTCTCTCCTCAGCCACTGAAAAGCTTCAGCCAAATTGGATGGGTTCCTTCTCAAAGTTAAGAAGCCAGGGTTTGGTGCCTGCTGAGGCGTGAGGATGTGTCCCACTGCCTGGGGTGGGGAGGGAGGCGAAGGGACAGATGGGAGGCAGCGTGTGGCCGAGGGGGCGATGCTTGTCAGACTGGAGACCGTGTGTGGGTGTATCCATTTGTGGGTTTTATGTTTGTCCTCAGGGCTTTTCTTAGAGAAAACTTGTTCTCTATGAATAAAAATACCCAAGAAGGAGGTGAACATGGCCCTGTCTGCAGGACCCTGACTCATCTCGTTGCTGGGCCAACAACCGCCCGCACTCGTGCCTCTGCAGGGACCCAGCTAGCTCCAAGTCGGCTTGTCCTTGGGATCACTGCTCATTCTTCAGTGCTTGTCCCTCTCTGTGGGTCTTGGTCTATAGTGCAGTGTTTTAGAGATGGGCTGTCAAGAGGCGAGAGAAAGAAGTCATCCTTGGTAAGGGACGTCCAGAGGAAGAGATTTTTGCACATGTTTGGAAAAACCTGGTTGACAGGAAGACAGCCTTTAAACCCCGGGAGGAGGGCTGGTTCGGACAAGGGAGTGTACTGATGAGAGCCAGCTCTGATAAGCCCAGAAAGCAAGAGCCTCCAAGCCCTCACTCAGGGCATCGTGGCTCTCGTTGGGGAAATCAAGAAGGAAAATGCAGCAGAGAGCACAGAACCACTTAGAACTGATATTGGGGGCCCGGGGCATCTGTGTTTCCTTTCTGGTTGTTTAAATATGCTGTCTAGACACATGTCTCTAATCTCACTTTCACTGCTCTGCAGTATGGCAAGCTGGGCTCCTGCCGAGAGGCTGTCTGCCATTGTCCCCATCCCGAATAGACATTGGACAAGACACATGGAGAGTGATAGGAAACAGTGGGCTCGGCCACAGAGACATTTCTTCATGGAAAATTCTGGAAACTGGTGTGTGAGGATTTGAATGGAGGTGGAGGCCAGTTACATGGGGGGATAGAGAAGAGAATGTTGGATTGCTACTCCCTCTCTCCATTGCCTTTGCTGATTCACGTCGCTGTGGGTAGCGGAGCACAGGTGGCCTGTCCTGGCTTCTGACACTTCCAGGCTCACCTCTCCTGAACCCCCCTGCCTCCCTTCTGCTGTCCTGCCACCTCACATCAAGTGAATTTCAGTTGCTTCAAATCGAAGTGTAGAATTTAGATGTGCAATCCACACCACGCTGATCAAGGTCCTGCATTCTGCCTACGGGACATCCCTGCCCCAGCGCCCCAGAACTGCCTCCCCAGCCATCCCTGGAGGCTAGGGCTCACCCCTAAGGGGAATTGGGGATTTAGTGGCCCTGCAGCCACCCTCCCCCCAGCCCCTTGAATCAAAACGTCAAAAGGAAGTTCTCATTTGAAAACTGTTTCATAGTTACAACATGCAAAAATCTATAGCTTGTCATTTTTTACCCTGTACTTAAAAATCTTAGCCAGTAACAAGTTTACCTGCAAAGGTTGAAAAAAACATCATGTTTATGTATCCATCTCCATCCTAAAGGCATATGAGATTTTGAGTTAACAGTTTCCTGCTTGTTTACCACGCTACCTGGAGCTGAGTTTGAAAGGAGAAGGGTAAGAAAATGGGCATAAAAAGATACATGGCTTATATCCTTACAATGTCCTTCTGGAAAAAATAACCATGGTGGGCAGGGCTGACACTTAGGAGCCCCATCATTTGCCCCCAACACCTCTGAAGGGCTATGTCTCAGCCCCCCCAACCCATGACCTGACATGGCTCTTCTCTCAGGGGTGTGCTTTGCCTGGAGATGCTCATGGCCCCCAGCCCCAGCCTCCCAGCCACCGTGACCTCGGCAGCAAGCTGACCTGCGAACAGCCGTGATGCTGTGCCCCCTAGAGCCTCCTGGCAAGACCACCTCCACGTGCAGGTGACTGGGGGTACACTGGGATTTCATAAATGTCATACCCGAAAGGCTAAAATTTCAAATATTATCAACTTTGGAGTTTTCACATGTTCCTTGGAAAAAGGTCTTTTTTCCTCCTTTCTTCATTATATTTATTTTCTACAGTCCTGGGGGGCTAAGACACAAACATTTACAAAAGGATGCAATTCTCTATGTGCAGAAAAGTGCACGTCATCATATTGCTCTGGACCGTCTGGATTCTCATCTCAGTGGACTCTCCTTTTTATTAGGGTTTGAGATAAAATCTCCCCGTCCCTGCTGCCAGCCGGCATGCTCTCTGCGCTGGTCCTGTTTCCAACGCTGCCAACGCTCCAGTGCTCCCGAGACAGGAAACCACAGGAAACAATCCCCCGTCCTCGGCAGTGTGAATTCCAAATCCAAGTCGGACCTCCTAAATGGGTCGGGAAGCTTTGAGATGCCCATTTCTGACTCTGAGGTGTGGAGATGTGCTGCTCATCTTTATACATGAGATGCTGCCTCTGTGCGCTGGTATTGAGGTGCAGTCGGCACGGGGCCGGATCAGGCACCGACGTGGTGGTGGGCTTGCAGAGGCGGGGCCTTACCCTAGAGGAGCTGGCACGGAAGTGGTCGCCCCATGTGGACAGGGGCCTTCACGGAGGTCCGTGGCCTCAGAGGGGTGGGTGCCGGTGAGCTGAGGTGTAAGGGGCTGTGGGGGCTCCGGGCACCTGGACGAGGCTGACTCGGCAACCTGTGGCAGTGGGCCAGCCAGGTGGTAGCGGCCAAGGCCAAGGTCTGGCGAGGAGGCTGGCAGCGTCCTTGGCAGGAGAAAAAAGGAGCTACAGCACAGGGCCAGCAGGGCGGGAGGTGGCACTGTCCCCAGATGGAGGCTGGGACCTGGGGGGGCACGGGCGAGCGTGGAGGGCCGTGAGCCTTGGGGTCTTCTGCTTCGCCTGGAGACCATGTCCGTGTGCTGCATGTTATGGACTGAATGTCTGCCGCACCCCATTCATGTGCTGAACCCCCAGCCCCCCATGTGATGGCATCAGGAAGCAGGGCCTTTAGGAGCTATTAGGGTTAGATGAGCTCATGAGGGTGGGGGTGCTGTGGCGGGATTGGTGTCCTTGAAAGAAGGGACTGGAGAGCTGGCTCCCCGGAAAGGCTCCATGAGGGCACAGCAAGCCAGCAAGAGGGCTCACACTGGGCCCTAATCTCGAACTTGCAGCCTCCAGGACTGTGAGAGATAAAGGTGGTGTGGTTAAGCCTCACAGAGCGTGGTATTTTGTGATCGGAGACCAGCTGACAAGCATGGAGTTAATGAGGGCAAGAGAGGAGCAGGTGGGTGAGGGCCAAGGACTGTGCGGGCATATTCCATTTGATCTGTTTTGAAACCTTCAGGAAGACTTTCCAAGTTGGCAGGTGAATGAAGCTTCCACCTGGGGTGGGGGGGGGGGTGAGGTTGGAGTTAGACACACACTTTTTGTCCTAACTGCCTTCAACTCAACCTAACTCACTGTTCTCGGTGGTCTACACACCCCAAATCTATCACAGGCCAGGGTGTAGCATGGCTCGCTTCCAGCTTACACAATAAGACAGCGAACCTCTGTGAGGTTATGTTACTTGCCGAGGCCAAAAACCCATCTGCACCTGGTTCAGAGCAGGGGAGGGTATGGTCCGCTCTGCTGCAGAGGACCTCTCAGCCCTTAGCCTGGCCAGGGAGACAGCACAGGAAGAAAGGGAGAAGAGAGTCCCCCATGAAACCATGCTACGATGATCTGCCTGGCCAGGGGAACGCAGTGGGTTTTCTTACATTTTGCTTCGTGTTGATATTAATGTAAAAACAGACGCACCCTGGACCACAGGAACCCCATCAGGTCCACAAGGGAAGGGCTTACAAGGGCCTTGCCTGAAATGATGGATGACTTCCTTGCAAAAAAAAAAAAAGCATTTAAAATTGGGAAAATGGGGCGCCTGGGTGGCTCAGTTGGTTAAGCGACTGCCTTCGGCTCAGGTCATGATCCTGGAGTCCCTGGATCGAGTCCCGCATCGGGCTCCCTGCTCGGCAGGGAGTCTGCTTCTCCCTCTGACCCTCGCCCCTCTCATGTGCTCTCTCTCATTCTCTCTCAAATAAATAAATAAAAAATCTTTAAAAAAAAAAAAAAATTGGGAAAATGTGCAACACCAGGCAAATCCTTCCTGTTACAATTCTACCTATGCAAATTGAATTTGGAATTAATAATTCCCAGTTATTAAAAAAGAAATAAAGAAACCTGGCTTATTGATGAAGCCAACCACACAATTTGGAAATGAAAAACCACCATGCGCATTAATATTGAAGCCCTCCCGCGTGCCAGGTCCCCTCAAGTGCGCCATCCCTATGCAGCCCACTCCGGGGGAAACAATGCACTTGGCACAAAAGCTCTCCCTTCTCCTTCCTCACCTCCCCTTGCTGAGCTCCTAGTAGACTCTGTTTCCCAGCAAGCGGGCTGCTGAGCTGGAGGCTTGCAGGGGTCTCTGCAGCCCCACCAGCCCAGCGTTGCTCGTTAACAGGACCCAGAGGCGCTTCCTGGCGGCCCTGCACGCACCTGTCATCATGAACAGAAGCCCCCACCTGGGGTCTCATCAAGTGCAAACCGGGGCTGATACTGGCTTTTATTTTCCATTTATCAACATGGATGTGCCTCTCACACACTCAGAATCACACCCCTGTGTTCACACTCCATACTGTGTGCTTCACACCATCACGGCATCTGAAATGTGGGCTCAGGACTGAAGGCACACGCAGAGCCTGACGCAGGAAAGGGAGCTATGAAGACGAGAGGAGAAGGCGCCTCTGGTGCTGGTGGGCTCTTTACAGCCCCTGTAGACACGGTCGGCCGCGGGACACTGTGGTCGTCCCAGACTTGGGAGCGGTGCAGCTCGCTCTCTGGCAGAAAGTGACAAGGGGAGACGGTGGCCTGCTCACCCTGGCTCTGGGGGGACTGGGCGGCCTGCTGCCAGTGCTCACTTCTGGGGACACCCGAGCAGAAGGGGGCTGCCCCCTACCACGTGCCTGCAGCCTCATCCCCGTCTTACTCCCGGGGCACGTGCACCCCTTCTCCCACCTGCCTCTGGCTTCCCCAGTGAGAACAGGTGTTGGCTGGCAGCAGGAGGGAGAGGCTTGGGGGTTCAGAAGGCCTGCTCAAACCCTGCACCTGGAGAGGCCCTGATTTCCATCTGCTGTTCTGCCCTCTGGAATTATTTTCGCAAGAGGCTCCAAAGGCAAATGAAGCCGCAGGTCCTGGTCACAGCAGCTCCCCTCAGTTCCCCAGCCCCTTCCGTCCCCCGCCCCAGCTCCACACCATGGTAAGCACACAGGAAGCTCCAAATAAAACTTCCGTGCTAATGCATTCAAAGGTAGTACGAGTACAAGGCGTCCATTCATTAGGGAGGACTTAGAAGTGATTTATTATGTGATAAAAACGCAAGGATATAATCTCTGTGCACTACCTGTATTTTCAATTTCCATATTATATTCAAACTCAAATTGATTTGCAAATAAAAGTGATATAAACTTAAAGCCCTGCTATTTATTTATAAAAGGAACACCTACCTCCCTTATCCCTGACTTTACTAATTTTATGAAATGTCATAAAATTACTGTTTTGTGTATTTTGCTTATTTTTTGAGTTTCTTAGAAATCAAAATTGGCCCTAACATGCCTTTAATTAATCTGTCCAACTCAGTATAATTTTAACACATTCTTATTCTTCAACTTATGCATCAGTCATCAAGGTCCATAACCTCATAAAAGTTATCTTAAAAAAAAAATTTTTTTTTCTCTTTATAGAAGTGAAACATGTTTATTATAGAAGTTTTGGGAGAAGGAGAAGAAAATAAAACTTACTCCTCTTGATCCCATAGCTCAAATGTAATCTCTATTAGACTTGAGAAAAACACACAAAACTGTTTTTAGTTAAAAGAGGCAGAAGGTGAGTTGCCCACAGATTAACTGCCCCCAGTGACGTGCAGACAGCGGGCAACATCACAGTCGGAAGTCGACCTGTCCCAGAAAAGCAAGACAAACACAACTCGCCTCCCTTCCAGGACAGACATAGGGGAAAACACCTGGAATAATTGTTTAAAAGAGGCTGTCACCTGTCTGAACGATGGGAAACCTGCAAATACACCCCTCACAGATTTTTTTTTTATCGCCTGAAGAAATATTATAAAAGATTCAATCAAAGGGAGAGTTTTCTTATGAAATTCAAGCTGCAAAGACATAAAATAGTAAGTCAAAAAGGAGAAAGAACAGCCCTTGATGAGCTGGCAATACCATCCACTTTGTCCCCAAAGCAGTCCTGAGCCGGGAAACCTTCCTTCCACAAACACACAGTAGAGGCAGCTCGTCAGACATGTGGGAAAACGATTTTCTTCTAAAGATCACTATCAGTAGCTCCAGAAGTGAAAGTAGAGAGAGATTTAGTTCAGGCTTGGAGTAACAGGTATATTCAAATATTTGCTTTCTGCTCAGAATGCTTATGCAGATAAAAGTAAAAGTGGGTATTTTGGATATTTGGTCTAAATGACACAGGAACTATTGATACCTTTTTTTACTTTACTGTGTGTTTGTCAGGTAGATACAACTCTACCTGACCTTTTATTTTATTGTTTTAAAGATTTTATCTATTCATTAGAGACACAGAGCTACAGAGAGAGAGAGAGAGAGAGAGAGCTTGAGTAGGGGGAGAGGCAGAGGGAGGGAGAAACAGGTTCCCCGCTGAGCCAGGAGCCAGGCATGGGGCTCGATCCCAGGACCCTGGAATCATGACCTGAGCCGAAGGCAGACACTTAACCATCTGAGCCCCCCCAGGCGCCCCTCTACCTGACCTTTTAGAGCACGAATCCCGTAAGCATGAAGGCTCTGCCACCCAGGAAGCTTGTGTATTTAAGTGAGGGAGGAGTTGGTAAGTACTGCAACCGTGTGCACATGCAAACACAGGGCAGAACCCGGAACCAGGTGCTGTCCCCGGTGCCCTGTGCTACCATTGTGTATTCTTACAAGTGACTGTGACTCCCATTGTGCGAGTGATGAACTCAGACAAAAGTCAAGCCATTTCGTTCAGAAGCACACAATGGTGAAGCTATGATTTGGTGTGGCCCCGCTGCATTTTACCAACTCTGACATAGTACAGACTGTTTAAAATTTGTGGATGGAACATTGGCCCAATGGAGGGGAGATCTCCCGGATGTGGGCTTTGCCCGCAGTTCAAGGAGTCATGCTAAAAGCTCACAACACAACTCCAGTGTACGGGCTCAGTATCTTAGAAGTAGAAGATGGTAAGTCATGCCCATTTTTTTTGCTCTTGTTTTGGCAAAATCATGAGATTTTATTCATTTTTTATTGTAATTTTTTAATTTAAATTCAATTAGCCAACATATCATACATCCTTAGTTTCAGATGTAGAGTTCAATAATCCATTAGTTGTGTATAATACCCAGGACTCATCACATCACGTGCCCTCCTTAATGCCCATCTCCCACTTACCCCATCCCCCCACCCACCTCCCCTCCAGCAACCTTCAATTTTTTCCTAGAGTTAAGAGTCTTTCTTGGGGTGCCTGAGTGTCTCAGTCGTTAAGCGTCTGCCTCAGCTCAGGTCATGATCCCAGGGTCCTGGGATCAAGTCCTGCATGGGGCTCTCTGCTCAGCGGGAAGCCTAATTCTCCCTCTCCCACTCCCCCTGCTTGTGTTCCCTGTCTCGCTGTGTCTCTCTCTGTCAAATAAATAAATAAAATCTTAAAAAAAAAAAAAAAAAGAGTCTCTCATGGTTTGTCTCCCTCTCTGATGACTTCCCATTCAGTTTTCCTTCCCTTCCCTTATGATCCTCTGCACTGTTTCTTATATTCCACGTATCAGTGAAACCACATGATAATTGTCTTTCTCTGATTGACTTATTTTGTTCAGCATATTACCCTCTAGTTCCATCCATGTCTTTGCAAATGGCAAGATTTCTTTTTTGTTGTTGTTGGCTGAGTAATATCCCATTGTATATATATACCACATCTTCTTTATCCATTCATCTGTTGATGGACATCTGGGCTCTTTCCACAGTTTAGCTATTGTGGACATTGCTGCTATGAACATTAGGGTGCATGTACCCCTTTGGATCACTACATTTGTATCTTTGGGATAAACACCTAGTAGTGCAATTGCTGGGTCATAAGGTAGCTCTATTTTTAACATCTCGGGGAACCTCTATACTGTTTTCCAGAGTGGCTGCACCAGCTTGCATTCCCACCTACAGTGTAGGAGGGTTCCCCTTTCTCCACATCCTTGCCAACATTTGTTGTTTCCTGACTTGTTAATTTTAAAGAAAGCCCTCATTCGTTTGTTAAACAGATTTTTGTTGCATACTAAGGATGCCCAGGGCATTGGGATAAGTACTAAAAACCACCTTTGTGAAGATACAAATGTGTTCATCAATCTCACATAGGCTAATGGGGAGTAAATAAATGATTATTAAAATAATTTTTCATGAAATAACACATACATGCCAAGAATTTAAGGGCAGCAGATGTCTTTCCTCCATTCTAGAGTACACAGGTCCTCCCAGTGCTTCACAAGGCACCCCCGGGCCGGCTCACATGTCCCCTCCTATGGTGCTATTGTTAAATGGAAGTCAGCATCTGCAGGGACTGCTGAACGCCTGTGATGATTAACAATCTGTCATCGTGACTGTGTCTAAAGCTGTCCCTCATCTGTCCCTCATCATGGATACCTTTGCACAGCTTTATTGGAGTGTGTTTTATATGAAATGAAGTCAAGCCCGTGTAAGTGCATAGTGAGATAAATTATAATAAAAGTGTACAGGGAAGCCTGGGCGGCTCAGTCAGTTAAGCACCGGACCCTTGATCTCAGCTCAGGTCTCCATCTCACAGCTGTGAGTTCAAGTCCCACACTGGGGGAGCCCAGCGTGGAGCCTACTTAAAAAAAAAAAAAAAGAAGTGCATAGTTGTGCAACCACCACAAAGCCATGCTTTCCAGCAGTCACATTATCCCTCAAGTTCCCTCAGGTGCTTCTACAGAAAAACACTTCACAGAATTTCTACCATTCATGATAAAGACTCTCAGGAAATAAGGAATGACAGGAACTTCCTCAACCGGAGAGAGGGTATCAACGGCGAGCCTCCAGCTCACAGCATATTTAGTGGAGAAAGACTAGTGCTTTATTCTTACAGTACACATAAGGCAGGCCTGTCTGTTTTCACCATTTCTGTCTAACGTTGTGTAGAATGTGCAGTATGGCAAGAAAACCATGGCAGGCATGCAAATGGAAAGGAATAAGTACCTCTGTTGGCAGGTACCATGATTCTGTACCTAAAAAGTCCTAAGGGGAAAAAAAACTACTAAAACTACTAAAAAACTACTAAAACAAATAAGTAAGTTTAATAAGACTCCAGGTACGAGGCTGATATATAAAATTAATTCTATTATCTGTACTAGTAGCCAAAAAATGTAAAATTAAAATTAATAAAAATAATTGTATTTACAGTAACATCAAAAAACCTAAGAATAAATATACCAAAAGATTTGCAAAATCTCTTTACTAAAATCTGCAAAACTGCTATCAGAAATGAAGAAAATAGAGATGTATTAGTTTCTTTGATTCAATTGTTTATTCCATTCACATTTAGTGTAATTCTTGACATGGTTGAATTTATATCTGCCATTCTGGTCATGTTTTCTTATCTCCTTTGATTCATCTGTCTCTATTTAAACAAATATTTTAGCACCATTTTAATTTTTCTTTTTACTTTTTACCTATATTGCTATATATTTTTTTAGTGGTTGTTCTAGGTATTACAATATAAATCTTTACCTTTGCAAAATCTACTCAAGTTCATGTTAACTTCTGGTTAAATATAGAAACTTAGCAACATTACAACTCCATACACCCTCTCATCCTTGTCATACATATTTCATGTATCTATATTATAATTCCAAAAATACAATGTTATGAGTTTACTTTAAGCAGCCATACATTTTTAAAAAAAAAAAAATTAAGAAAAAAATCACATTTATTTCAGCTTTGCCTGTTTATGTATTTTTTCTGGAATATTTTGTTCTATCTTTCATATCTAAAATGCTCCTCATTGTTCTCTACTTTCAGTCATTTCTCAGTACCCTGAAATTGTTTTTTTTTAATATTTTGCCCAGTTTTGTTCTTTTTTCTGCAGAGGAAATTTCCCACCCTCTTCACACCATTATTACTGGAAGCTTAGTTCCCAAAACCCACACTTCGTAATAATCATCATGAGAAAAAACCCTGATTATTGAGACTCAGTGTTTTCTATATCTTATCTTCCTATCAAGAAAATTAAGTAACAAATGTGTAATAAATTGAAATGATTCTCCACCAAGGAATGGTCTAGCTTGAAATAATTATAGCTAAATGTAGAACTTGTTGTCAGTCAATGTTCTAAGTACTAGACATCATAACACACTCGGTCCCCATATAAAGAAACCATATGAGAAAAACATTATTATGACCTTTTTACAGATGAGGAACTGAGGCACAGAGATGGAAATTAATTTGACTAAAGCTATATAACTCATGAGTAATGAGGCCAGGGTTCAAACCCAAAGATTCTGGCCCTGGAGTCCATGCTTTAATGATTGAACATTTCTACCTCTTGAGTTCCAGAGACACTGGCTCAGGAAGACTCAGGGCTGGACCCCCGGGCACCCCAAAGTGCTGCACCCACACCTGCCCTCTGCCAGTGTCCATCTCCATGCTGGCCTCTTCCCTGACCATGTCTTCAGGATCCAGCCTGATGTGATCGGAAACGAGAAGACTGTGTTTTTGTACAGCTTTATGATTTGCATATATCACATTTCAACTCTGAGAACATGACAAAAATAAATACCTGTGTTAAGTGAAAGCATGATATCAGTTCATGAGGTACAAAAAGAACTTCCCTACATGATAATGTCATGGAAATATCACATCTGAATTCTTTCAAGTAGCCCTCACACCAAGGCTCAGAATTTCAGTGTGGATTCACTAAAGCATAAATGTGTTCCATCTGGGTCCATCCCACCTGGCATGGCTGCAAGACATTGGCCAAGAAAGGGAAGGAGGGGGTGTGGGAATGTGTGAGGTGTGCTGAGGAGGTACGAGGAGAACAGAGGTTGAAACTGTATCTTTTCAAACTAAAAGTAGACGAAGGGAACTTATTTGTTCCACAATGTACAAATGCCCCAACACTGCTTTTGAAACAGTGATCTCTTCTAACCTGTCGTGTGATTAAAACATATTTGCAGTCAGATCATCTAAAAAGTATCCAGTTAGTTTCTTAGGTCATTTTGAGAGTAGAGAGATGTTCTAAGATTTCATACACTTAGCTGCCAACCTTCTTGCTCATTCATTTTGTGTAATGGACGTTTTCCCCCAATGGGCTCATGCTTATGATTCAGTAATGTGTTTAATGAAGCTTATGAAATGTTTATCTATAGCGTTGATTTTTTTAAAAACAGATTTGGATTTATTTTCTCATTTCAGTTGTTTTTATTGTTTCGTACTGAATTATTTTTAACATCTTTTAAATTTATCTTTCCTTAATTTTGTTTTTTTTCCTTTTTCTCTTGATGTATTCAAATGAATACAAATATTCTCTATGTATAGTTTCTCTTCTTGAATGATGTAGCAGTCTTGATATACAGACTTTATTTTGCTCCACAGCTTTTGATAGAATCCATGAGTTATCTCAGAGAGTGCTTCTCAGTAACTGAAGAGTCAAAGACTTTTGTTATCTCTTATCACTTATTGCTAAATTTTATTAGCTCATAATCAGAGATTGTGAATGACAAAAAAACAAAACAAAACAAAACAAACAAAAAAACCTGAAACTCTACCTTTAAAAATGAGTTTAGCTTTTGTAGCTAAGTACATACCAATTTTTGTAAATAATCCACATACAAAACATCCTCTTAAAAAATGTACATTTCTCTACACACGTATTATTTATTTACACATTTGCAAATTTTTAATTACCTTTTAAAATCAGCCTATGTTCTTGTTTTGTTCTAGGGAAAATGTCTGATCGAGTGATGTTTATAAAAGTCTTTTGTCATACCATTATGTTTGTGCCTCTATCTCTACAGGTTGAATGTTACCTTGTTTAGTGTATTAAGCTTTATTACTGATGCATTTTGTTCATAAGTTTGAACTCTTGATATAGGTGTAATATCCCTCTATATTGTTTAGAGTTTTCCATATTGAATTCTGTCCTGTCTGATATTAATATTGCTTCAGCAGCTTTCCTGTTTCCTGTTTTCTGTTCTCACTCTCCACATCACTGGTTGCTAATATCACTGGATGAAAGTGACAAAGAACAGGACCTGTTCATGGTCCCAAAGCCTCTCTCCACAAAGGGCTTAATTACAAGTGGAAAAATAATCACTTTATGATGGAAAAACCTGGTAACAACGAAATAATCAAAGATAATTTTATGAGCAAAGAGACAAAGGGACATCCTGTGGCTCATGATATGAGGCACAGAGAAGGATACAACATCACTTCTGTAATGTTGCTGCAAACACATAAATAATAAGCTAAATGTAATGATGCAGAAATATTAAGCAAACCCAAACTCTAGGACACTCTACAAAACAACTGGTCTGCACTCACCCTCCAGGCTGACCCTCAGACCAGGCTTCTTATCACCTCTCACTCATTTTATTCACATCGAAAATGGGGTGTGAAGGGCTGCCTTTCTTTGTGCCCACAATATTTGTCTTCCTTTCAAAATTGTCATTTGAGGAAAAGATTAAAGCTGTTGTTTGTGGCAAATACTAGGGCTGCTGAATCAGGGTGGGGATTGCCAAAGAAACAACTGGAAAAGACCCTGGACTTGTGGGTTCTGCCAAGCAGTTACCCCTCCCAGGGAGAAAAGGAGAACTCTTTGTGAAAGAGCCCATGGATGAAGGCATCCTGCGGGATGCATATCATGAACACCACAAGTTAACAACAACTTCTGATACTTATTTTGGGCCTAGGCTTTGCTGAGCTCGCTATATCCTGGGGTATCTTTCAAACTCAAATCAAGGGAAACAACAGATTATATAGTTCAATAAATTAAATGGGATTAAAGCAAAAAACAAAAAACAAAACACAAACACGCACAGAATGATATAGTGATTTCTAATTTGAGGGTATAGAGGAAGAAGGAGAGGGGCATGTTGTTAATGGAGCTCCTGATGGCCATTAAATGCAAGAAAAAGCCATTTCCATAAATTATGGAAATATGTGCTGGTCTCAAGTGCATCCCATTTTCATATTGTTTTTCTGCCTTAATGACATAGGCTATTTTTGTAACATCTGTTTTTGGGGACCCTCCCTTTCTCCTGTGCTTCATTAGAAATGCAGTGGCTCTCCTTTATAATGAGTGTTGATGTTGTCTGGAAATGGATTGTGTGTCTCTTGTTACTGTATGGGTCATTATGTCTGAGTTGAAATGGTTTGTCCATGGAACGTGTTCGGAAGTGACCCCAGAAAAAATATCTGGAAGGTGTGACAGCAGATGCAGTGTGCCACACAGATGGGCACATATTCATGAAAGGCTAGAGGCTGGGTTCTGGCAAGGATTCCTGGGAGCAGGATCTGACCCTGTAAAGTGGATACTACATTGACTATCCCTAAGCAGCAGTGTGAATTCAAAGGGTCTAATAGAGCCTATGTGAGATAAAACTTTAAGACAAAATCTGAATTCATTACCCACAGCAATTAATACCGTGTTTTTGAAGGCTACCATCCACCCAGAAATGAAGCTCCAGACACCAAATACTGAAACTTGATAGTCTGCCGCAATGAACGACCAGCGTCTCATTCCATGTCTCTGCTCCTGCTGTCCAGGGTCGCGGTAGAGAGCTCTCTTTATTACACTAGTGGGGGTTCACTAGGACCTAGTGCCCTGGTCCTAGGCTGTAGGTGAGCAAGAAAAAGAGGAGGAGGAGAAATGAGAGAGTGAGAGGGAAGGGAGCTGGAAGCCTAGAGAGCAGGTGGAAAGTATGGTGTCCAGCCCTCTGCTCTCATCTACACTTGAGCAGGCAGGGTCCCACACTCACTGTCACTCTGGTCTCTGCTGCTCAGAAAGGGCCCCAAAGACAATAGCAGGGAAGGATTCCCAGATGAAAAAGACTTCCTTGTGTTCTGCATCTCCTGGCTTTGATTTGCTAATTTGAGTTCTTCATTTTAGTCTGAATGTTGTAAGTGTTGGGTCATTAAGTTATTTTTCCAGGGTGTAATGTGTCAATCTGAACTACAAAGGAAAAATTTTGAGGTTCATAATACTTTTGTTTTCTGACGAAATGAGACCCTTATGTTACAAACTAGCCAGACTGCTGGCCATCAAACATTGAAAATAGACTCCAAATAAGTCCTTCTTTGTTTCCTTTCCTGACTTACCCTCTAGCCTCCTGTTTCCCTGCACTCCTCCATCTCCAGCCTGTTCCCCTCACCTGTGCACATGCGCACACACATGCACATGCATGCACAGGTGCACGGGCATGCAACACACATTCCCTCCTGGCCCTCCTGCCCCACATGGCATGGCGCCTCCACTTTGCCAGGCTACTCTGGGTGGCCGTTAAAGGGACTGATTTCTGTCTGAGGTTAACTTTCACAGCTTTGATCCTGGGCTGGCCACCTTGTCCCTCTGCCTTGGCTTCCAAATATCTGTTTCTTCTTGGGGACAACCTTTAGTACAGACACTGTACAGCTCTGCAATGCGGCAGCAGTTTCCAGCCTGAGGAGACAGAGGCCCGAGGATGCAGTTCTGCGCTGCCTCCTCATTTAGTTCATTTCATCCAGACGGGCTGCTGAATTAAGCGTCTCCCACGCCCTCTCCAGCTCAGCCAGAAAGGCCACTCAGGGCAGCATGCAAAGGGATGACCGGAGTCTCGAGTGCCTGATGCAGCGTGTGATGGAGGAAGTGAGCTGACCCCTCTGGACCCTCTTCTGCTAAAGAGGAAGAATGGCAGTGCAAGCCTCCCCTGCAGGGGGCGCTGCAAGAGCAACCAGCTAAATGCATTCATCCAAGCAAATACCCGAAGCCAAAGGGCTGACTGAACCATAAGAGTAGAACAGCTCCATCACAGTATAAGCACCCAGTGTCACAGAACCTACTCTTCAGAGTATTTAAATGAGGAAAGTGAAGGACCACACACGAAGCTTCGCCCAGCAAGTGATGCATGATGCTTTCAACTGGGCAAGCCCGTGTGCGCATGCGTGCGCCCTGTCCGTGCCGTTGGGCGCACGTCTCGTCTCCTTGTCTGTCTCTGAATACCTGATTGCAGAGACACTATGTTCTCCTGGGGGAACCTTCCTGCTCGCGTGTCTTCCCTGTGAGGTCTGCGCATCCTCTCGCGAACAGAAAGATCTTAGCATTTCATTGTTAAGAACGTCCCCGTGCGCTTCCTCCCAGGACAGGGGAACTGGAACACAGCCACGACCACACCAGGGGCAGAGCCTTGGAAAGGCAGCATCCTGCTCCCGCACAAACCTCAGAGTTTTAATAACTCTGCCATTTTGGAGGTTACCTGGTTCAAAGGTGGCATTCCAGACCAGCTTCCTTCTTCACAACACAGATGCCCATGAGGCTATCCTGGGGTGTCTGTGGGTCCCACCCATACACACAGCTTTTGGAGACACTCTATGCTTTCCTAGTTCCCTCTATGCAGTCCCTACTCCCAACTTCCTCTGACTGCTCCTACAAAAGCGCATGGGCCACAGAATCATCCTACTCGGGGAGTTCTAGGAAGCCGGGACTTTGAGGCTCCAGGCCCTTTTCCCCTGTTGTTAGGGTGGGGAGGGTGGCCCTGCTCCAAAGAAGACTTGGACCTGCTTCAGCTCGCTCACACTCCTTGGCCTATCAGGAGCATCCTGGCGATTGTGTGCATTACAGAAATCCTTCCTCAGCACGAGGATTGAGACAAATTGGAGGGGGAGTGGATATAGTGCAGACAGAAGAAATGACCCTGGGCCACTGGGCAAAGTTCAAGACCTCTGCTCCCAACATCCCACCCGGGGGCACAGACCACTCATAACGTTCTCTGTGGGTGTTAGCTCCTCAGGCTGGTGGTTTCTGCAGCCTGGGATTGGCTTCATATGCGTTGGCACAAGACATGTGTGGGTCATCACTCAACACAGTGAAGTGAACATAGAGATATTGACATAACTGTGCTTCCATGTAGGTGGAACACATGGCTCTTGTTCCCTCCTAGTGCCTCCTGGCTCCATGGCCTTGGCCACTTCCAGCCAGCCTTGCAAGGACTGAAGCTACCTTGTCTCCTTCTAGACTCGCAAGTGCAATCTGGAGACCCCTTTCTTTAGCCTCCTGACCCCACTTCCTTTACACACAGCCCTTGCCCCTCTTCCAACCCCAGAATTTCCCTAGAGACATCGAGGCCCCTGCCAAACGTGAACTAAAATTCCCAAGGGGAGAGACTTTGAGATGTGAGATGCACAGCTGAAATCCCCCTCCTCCAGGTTGGGAGCCCTGGCGATGCGGCGGTATTATATGGGGAAAAATCCGCCCTGGAGACTGAGCGGCTGCCCGCACTGGCTCTGCTTCTGTCTCTATCTCACACCCCTTGTCTTTCCTCCAGCCTCCCTAGCAGTGCTTTTGACTGTGCCTCCCAGACATGAGCCTGGTGGCAGAGTGGGCAGCGGTGGCAGTATTACCCGCGTACTTGACTTTGAGCCTTACCTCCAAGAAATCCGGAACGAGATTATTCTACAACAAAATCCTTAGTTACTAAAAAGTCTTGCACTTTATTTCTACCACACTTCCAAGAGCTGAGAGCATGAGGTTCAGATCAACAGTCATTCTTCCTTAATTCTCTTGGCAGAGTGTCTGACATCTCAGACCCGAGGGTCCAGATAGGAGCAAGTCGTGTGGAGGGAAGCACAGTGAGTTCTTCCTCTGGTTTGGGACTCAGACTTCGGTGAAAGAGGCTCGGGACTGTGTTCAGCTTGAGGATGGATATGGTCCCCTGGATTCTTGATGATTGTGTAAGTCCCTTGCTCTTTTTCCTAACTGTGCTTTTGCAGTTTCAGCTTATTTGTTTGTACCTATGTGTTTTGGTTTGTTAATGTTTGCATTAACCAATTATTCTGGAGTGGCTTTTATGATACCAACAAGCCCTTCTCCTATGGCCAGGTGTCTTAGGAAAAGAAAGAACAGAAATGTTCCTCCTTTACTGCAAGTTCTTGCCCTATAGTGTTTATCACAGGTGTGGTGTTCCTCAGATATACAGGAAGAGAAAGAAGGTTTCACTAAAATATTTTAGAATTCTGCATAATGCTGACAATCACTACCAAAAATGTGAAGATCTCCTCATAGCTGAAAACGTCAAGCTGCATTTATTTCTATCTTATGGGTTCTTCACGTTCATTAAGTCACCATTGTTCAATACCTTTATATTGTATTGATGTATTTCTCTAGAGGGTTTGCAAATAATGCAATCCCAGCAACCTGGGCTTATGTGTTGGAATAATCCAACACTGATGATATGTTTTACTAAAGCCCTTCTGGCCCGATCTGACTGGTACATGTATGTCAGGTATAGATACCTATATATATATGGAAGACATATGCATATAGGTCACGTACATTCTAAGCAAGATGTGCACACACATATGCAGGCTGTGAACACTATGTAGAAGATGTATACACCGTATCAAAGACCGGCACAGTATCTGTATGACTTGGATACATAAAGCGAGTGCACCTGCCGTGTGCACACTCCCTCAGCAGCAGCTTTGCCTGTTGATTGCCCGAGGGTAACACCTGACTGCACCGGTAACCATATGCAGGGTTTTCTGAATGAATGAATGACCTTCATGAACCCAACCCCGAGATCAGCTGATCATGAATCCCATCAGATCCTCCCAGGAAAGACCCTAGAATTTTGGAAGGAAGGAGCCATGCACAGCAGGAGCCAAGCATGCTGCAGAGCTGCCATCTCTGTCCAAGTCAAGTGTCTTCAGCCTTGCGGTCCTATAAGCCGTCCACCTGAGGATGACCCTCCTTGGCACCCTTACATCGTGAAGTTGGAAGTAGGATGAATGTCTAACCACTGGGGTCAGGAAATTGTCAAAGACAATCTCACCAACCTGAGACCAAAGACAAGAAATTTAGTGTGTTCTGCTAATTGCGTAAATGAGTTTTATCCTATTTTGCAAATAAAATAGAAGATTTATTCCATAAAAATACCGTATTCGTCCAGTATTATCAGGAAATGAAAGATTTCCTGGGAATCAATTCTTCAGTTAACTGAAGGGCACCCCCTTCCAGGACTAATCTTCCCTTTCATCTCTTTTTGATATTTCTCTCCAGAAACGTAGTGTGTATTTTCCTGCCTTCTTAGGCAGAAGCTGTTGACCTGGCTTTAATCCCCTAACGCTCCAAGTCCTGCTGATGAAAGTGTTCAAGCAGCACCATGCTTGCTGCTGGGGTCCTTGGTCTCTGCTCCTCAGGCTGGGTGGTCACTTACCCCTTCCCTGCCTGTCCTCATACCTCATGATTTCCACTGCTTTATTGCTTCTGGTCTGCTCTGAGCCAGGATTCCACACCAAGCTGCATATTAAGAATGGCATACTGAGTAAGACTTCATCAGAATCTGAGTGAGGACTCAGGGCTTGGAGAGCTGATTTAGGGACATCAGAGATCCCTTTGATAACTTTTTCATAATGAACATGCCCCACAGGGATGAGGCTGGGAAGATCTCTGGTTGACAGGATTAGTCTAAACTATTGGCCATCAGCCTTCACTATACATTTGAGAAACTTTAATAGTTCAAGAAAAACCACCTTGCATGGTCATCATTTAATTGGTTTAAGATGCAACCTGAGAATCAGGACTTTTTAAAGCCCATCAGGCAAATATAACATGCAGTCAATGTTGAGAACCTCATTTCTAAAACATGTCTTGTGTGGAAACTAGGTTCTGCTGACAGCAGTCAGTTTGGCCTAAGGAAGTGGTTGTTCTTCATAGGTATTATGAGTTGAATTGTGCCCCCCACCCCGACAAATATGTAGAAATTTTAATACCCAGGGCTTCAGAATGTGACCTTATTTAGACATGGTGTTGCTGCAGATGTAATTAGTTGAGATACGATTGGAATGGAGTAGATGGGCCTCTGATCCAATGACTGGCATCCTTATAAAAAGGGGAAATTTGAACACAGATACACAGGGAGAATGAAGGATGAAGATGAAGGCAGAGATTGGGTGATGCTTCCACAAGCCAAGGAAAGCCAAGGATGGCCAGCAGATCCCTGGAAGCCAGGAAACTGACCTGGAGCTGACTGTGTCTCCCAGCCTCAGAAGGAACCAGACCTGCCGACACCTTGACCTTGGCCTTCTAGCCTCCAGAGCTGTGAGACAATAAATTTCTGTTGTTGAGGGACCCGGTTTGTAGTGCTTTGTTATGGTAACCCTAAAACCTAGTACATGAGCCATGACTATAAATTCTCAGAACTTCCATCTTAAGTGTGCTTGAGAAAAACCCTTCCCCAGCATCTACCGTAGATCAGACCCAAAGAGGTATTGAGAGAAGATGCTGGGCATTCAGGAATAAGAGAGGGAGCTTTGCTCTTAAGCCTACCTGGTAATTTTTGTCTTACATTATCAAGTCAGATTGCTCTACAGAGAGGCAGGCAACTTACACTGAGATCAGGGGCCCCAAACACAGGATCGCTGTAGGAACATTCCTCTCTCTGATTTGCATGTGCAAATAGCATGGGGATCTGTGTGTTGAACTGATTCACAGGCATAAATGTAAAATGTACAAAAATTTGCATTGCAAAATATTCTTGCTCCAGATGCTGAGTTTACAAGAATTTCCCTTGCTTTATAAATTATAAGAGTACAACGATTTTATGAGATCAAATACTTTGGGGATTTTTTAAGGATCAATTCAAAATAGTATTTCTTATCTATGAAAGAAAGATAATTGTGTGTAGTTTCTAATATAACCACTGGCCTTTAGTAAAATGCATTTTGCATGGATGCCTCTACTTATTTATCTTTTCTGGAAGTCAGTATATAGATACAATTCTCAAGGGTCTTTGAAAACAGGAACTGCTTCGGGGATATTAAAATAAAATATCTTTTCTCAAGAAAAGAAAAAAAAATGACATTTCATAGGCAGCGATACTTTTACTATTTTCTCTAGACATTTTTTTTATATTACTGATCTAAAATAAACAAAACATTTGCTGAAATCCAAATGACTTTATTTTATAATATTTGCTGCTCAAACTTTTCCAGACCATACTGTTTGAATGAAGGAAGATACTCAGCTTATTAAGAAAAGGCAAGATGAGGAAACTTTTTGATACACTGATCCCTGGGCTGGTCTCTGGAGACTGAGACAGTCTGGACAGTGGGGACAGAAGAGAGGGAGGAGATGGTGACGGGGCGCTGCAGGAAGTCGTTGTGAAGTAGAGAGAAGATGCATCCTTGGACGCAGAGTCAGGTGTGAGAGTGAAGCTGGCCACGTGGCGCCACAGAGAGAAAGCGGACTCTGAGGTCCAACTCATCAGCTTCAATGGCTGGCCCTACTACCACCTACCATGTGCACTTGAGCACGAATCTCTATTTGCTTCTCTCATTGATGGGGATAAAGACCCAAATACATATCCCCTGAGAGATACGGAGAGACAGCAAATGCCAACATGCTTGCTAGAGAGTAAATGCTCAGTGAACATTAGTTCCTATCTTTCCATTTGTCTGTCTTTCTTTCTTGTCTTCCTTCTTTCAACATTCATTTCCTCTCCCTTCTTACCTTTTCCTTCCCTCTTTTCTTCCTCTTTCCACAGAAAAGAAAGGTTTGGAACAGACTCACTGTTGGGAATATCAGAGAGAATCAGCGTTCTCCTTTATGTGTCTTCCCACAAGCCCTGCACTCCCAACCGAAGCCCCAGGGCTACTGAGCTGTCCCACCTGCCATGCCTTTATATTTCCCATGTATTCATCTACAGCCTTCCTGCTAGCTCAGTTTCATAAAGAAAATTCCAGCATCTAAAGGATACGTTAAGTATGCACTTATGTAAAAGAGCTTAGCTATGAAATTGCCTTTGGGAAGAATCCCAATAAAATGTTCCAAGCAAATTAAAATCTATTCTCCTTTTAAAGATGTCCCGAAACCTTAATTAAGAATTTATTCTGGTGTTTAATAACTGTATATGTGAAGAGATCTTCCCAGTAAATTCTCTAACTCCCGTGTGCTGAGGTGGGTGTGGGTCCTTCTGAGGAGCTTTCAATTACCCGGAGCATCAGCTTCTACCGAGATCCCTTTGGCCGTGTTATCAAATGTGTGATCGAGGTACATGTATCAAGTTAATGAGTCCCCTCCCGCATTTTGTTTCTCCTCTTCGACAAAAGAAAAGGAGACAGCATCCCACGAGGCATCCCAGGGCTTTGCAGGTCTTCATGACATTCGTACACACACCTCAACCTCGAACTCTGCCCACTGTGGAGGAAAATTCCCTGAGTTTTTTGAGAGTAAACAGCTCAGTGGCATCATCCCACATGAAGAAAAGTCAAAATGTGAGTGTTTTAGATTTACTTGACATGGACTCTCTGCCAAGCCTTCCACTCTGCATTTGGGCCATGCTGTAGGCCCTTCTCCACACATCAGGCAGTGACTCCAACACGGACATGAGTTATTCCATAAAAAGCAGCCCAGCTTGGGACAGCAACAATTCTTAGTTCAGAAGGTGATGCATTCAAGGTATGTTTCTTTAACTTTGTCAGTTATCTTGAGCTACCATCCAAGGGAATAAGGGACATAGGCAGGAGGAGAAGTGGCCCAGTGTGTGGTGAGCAGGTCAGGAGGAACTCCAACCAAATCTGGGCTTTTTGCTTGGTTCTTCCACAGTGAACAAGCGTTGGGTTTGAGCTGGCCAGTCTTGTACTTTGAAACATGTTTGGAAACACCAGTAATGCTCTCCCTTTGTTTGCTGTATTCTGCAGCATTCTTGGAAGCACCACGGCAACAAAGTCCAAGTCCAGAACCCGCTCAGTGTTCCCCTGAACACACCCCATCTACTGTGTGCCATGCTGTCCTGCAAATGAGGCTTTCAGGGTTGCCTATGTGTGGGCCTCGCCAGCCCCACTGGGTTCACCATTCTCTTCAGATTCTGCATTCCTTTTTTATTTTCTTTGTCTCTTTTTTTTTTTTTTTTTGGTACGAGGAAACATTTTAATAGAATTATTTACAATAGTAGACAAAGGGAGAAAATTCGAAATGATCAAAGGATTTTTTATTTCTGATGAACTCCCAGGTGATGGTGATGCGGTTAGGTTTGGTCCACATGCTGAATATCCAGGCTCTAGATGCTCCAATTAGCCCAAACAAAATGGAAAATGCATTTATGATATAGGCCTTTGAAACATGTTTTTAGGGACTACCAGATGTGTTCATATAAAATTTGGCTTTCGTGCTGCAAAGCTACCATCAAATAAACCCTGGGTGTATGGACACCACAGGAATGCTAGCTGGCCAGTTCAGGCACCGGAGGGGGGCTGGGAGGAGAGGAGAGACTTCCGAAAGCACAGATGCCCCGGCCACCCTCCTAGATGAATTCAGGTAGAATACCTGCGGGTGGGGCACAGGTTTCAGCCGGGTGGAAGCTTCCTAGGTGACCTCAATGTGCAGCCAAGATGGTGATCCCTGGGCATGACCCGGCACGTGTTACCACTATACACTCCATGTGAGATATTAAGACCAAAGTAACTTCCCAGCGTTGGTTCCCCAAAACACTCAGGAATTGGTCAACTTTTTCTTAATAATTCCCAATGGCCACTATTTCTGAAAAGTCTGTCCCTATTAACAGCTGAAGGAGAAATCTTGCCTAGAAGTCCCAATATCTAGTTTTGGCCCTGAAACATAGGATAAAATAAATCAACTGAGTTGCAATTTGCAGGCATGTGTCCTTATTTTAATCTTGTAATTTTCTATTTCTTAACATCATTTGAATATTCTTTCCTGTACTTGGAAGTGAGACGCTCATTTTAAAAGGACCTCACTGGTAATGAGCTTGAGTCTATCCATCAACGACTTCTCTAAGTGGTCCCAGGAGAAAGTTTGATGGATGACTAAGTGCATCGATCTCTGTGATCTTCATAAGTTCAGCCAGGATCCTCTGAAAGCGAAACATGGCCCCGACAAGTACAGTTCATACAAAAGGATGAGCCACCATTCAGCTGCCAGAGCTCTGGAACAAGAGCACCATTTTGCTTTTTTGAAGGAAGGAACAAGGGTAGCCGGAGAAGTGGAGAGCTGATGGACAGAAGCTCTCAATTCCACTCCTACATGCACACCCCAGAGAAACGAAACCCCAAGCAGGTGTACACGCACACTTATAACAGCACTTTTCACAAAAGCCAAAACATGGAAACAACCCAAATGTCCAACAATGTATGAATGAATAAACAAATTTTGGGCTCACCACACAATGGAATGCTATTCAGCTTTAAGAAGGAATAAAGTCCTGGTCACGTTAGAACGTGGATGAAACTCAAAATCATTATATTAAAATGTGAAAGAAACCAGAATCAAAAGCCATGTACGGATTGTCCCATGTCTAGGAAATACCCAGAATAAAGAACCTCATAGAGACAGAGTGTACCCTGGAGCCTACCAAGAGCAGGAGAGGAGGAGGAAATGGGGGAAACCTGCTTACAGGGAAGGGGTCTTACTTGGGAGTGATGGGAATGCTTTGAAACGACACAGAGGTGGTGGTTGAGCATTATGAGTGCACTGAACTGTTTGTTGTAAAAGTGTTGATTTTATTAGGTGAATGACGATAGGTTATTTTTTAACTATGGAAAACATTTGGTTTATCTGATGGCAGTATGGCTATGGAGGAAAACGAAGCTAGAAAGGCAGATGGGGAATGGTGGTGAGGGTGACATTTTTAAATGCAGTCCCTGGGGAGGCATCTCTAAAACCTGAATTTGGGCAGATCCTAAGGGACGAGGGAATGAACCCCATGGATGTGTCTGAAAAGACCCCTCGAGGCGGGAAACGCCCCAGCGGAGGGTCCCGGAGCGTGGAACGGCAGGGCAGCTGGGCTGCCTTGGCACACACGCCTGGAGTCGGATCCTAAGAAGCTCAAAGGGAGTTACAAGGGCTGCTGGGAAGCGCAAGAAGTCCAGAAGGAATCAGACAGAGGCCAGAGACAGTGGGGAGATGAGAAATACAGCAAATCATATGTAAAGCATTGAATTTAAGCCTTGTTTTTAAAAGCCTTGCTCTTAAGTGGGTTACAATGCTTTCACAGCTTGATTAAAACTTATTACCTACTTTAATAATGACCTAATAATTATAGAAACGGCTTAATTAGGTTATAAGCACTTTAACATATGTTGTTAACTTACTGTGTTTATTAGGAATCAGTCTGTTCGGGCCCGGCCGGGCTCTATGGGGCCAGCGCACAGCAGAGCGGGACAGACAGAGCAGCCCCCGGGGCAGAGAGGTGGCTCAGTGTGCAGCCCTGGGGGTGTATGGGGCCAGGCTTTCCTAGAGAAGCCTGAAGGGCTTCCCAGGGGAGGGACGTGGGCTTCAAAGCCATGAGTCCGGGCTCAACAACGGGGCGTGGCATCCGCTGCCCATGCAGCCCTCACAGGGGCCCACACCTCACTGAGCCCCAGGCACCTTATCTGTGAAATAAAGCCATTTCCACACGTGCAGACTGTGCATGCCCCGCAGTAAACCTCCTGCCCGCTGAGCACCATCCTCTCTCACCTGCTCCCACCAGCTTCTCTATTCCTGCTCCTTCCCTCACCTTATCTCCTCCGCCAAGGTCATCCTCCATCACCTCAAGACCTGTCCCTGCATTTCCAGTCACTCCCACTCCCCTCCTGGCTCAGGTGCACACCCCTGCATCGGGCCCTCTTGGAGAGCTACTCCTCTCTGCCCACCGTGCCCAGATCCTCAGTCCTTCTTCCACAGACCTCTCTCGTTCTCCCGGCTGCCCCCTCTGCCAGGGACCAGTTCTGTGTGGAGGAGTTTCTCCTGCTGCCCTGCTTACTTTGCAGACTCAGAGAAGCAGGGAGTGGGATGGCTGGAATCTAGGACGGCCCGACAACTGGTCTGATTCCACCCCAGATGGTCCAGGGAGGTGAGATGTATTCAGAGAACGGTTAGATTCAAGATAGGTTTAAAAACTGAAAACCGGTATTTTATTTTTCAAAAACAACACAAAATAAAATAAAAAGCGGATTACATGGTACTTCCTACTGTCAGCCAGATGTTTTTTTTTTCTTTAACTGTTTATCACTTTGTGTACTTTTCTCAGAGCCATGTCTCCCCTACTGCTCTGATGGTAAGCATGTGTAAGCTCTATACCCACAGAGCTTTTGACAGCCGGGGACCTAAGGGATTTACTGGGCAGGTGTCCGGCCCGCCAGGGCTTCCCCTGTGTGCCTCAGAGGGGGACGCTGCTGGTCTGTCTTTGCAGACCGTCCTGTGAACCCAAATCCCAACCGCAGGCTCGCTCCCTGCAGTTTGGGTCCACAGAAAACACTCCACTGAGCCTCCTAGAAACTTGCTCTTTGTACAGTAACAGCATCACAGAGCAATGTACAGAGACTATCCCACCAGCCTCCATCTTTGGAGATGGTGAGCACACTCCGTCTCCAGCCCTGTCCACTGCCAGGAATGCCCCTCCCACAGCTATCCCCAGGGCTCCTCCTTCTCTGCCCTCAGGCTTATTGGCAACAAAACGGGACAGACTCTTCCTGCCCCTCTCACCTGGCCTTGCTCGGATCACAGCACTCAGCCCCACGGGACATGCAATGCCATCGATGTCTGCTTAAAACTACACCTGTGTGTGCATCCAGGTCTTTGTCTGTGTGACCCACACATGCATGTACATTTACTCCACTACACAGTTGAGCCCTGAACAACATGGGGGACAGCGGCACTGAACCCCACCCCCAACACAGTCAAAAATCCACATGCAATTCTGGCTTCCCAAAAGTAAGTACTGTCAAGTAAAAAGGTAAAAAGAATACAGTAAAAAAGTATTGCATTCTTACAATAAAGTAAGCTAGAGAAAAGAAAATTATTAAGAAAATTATAAGGAAGAGGCATACACTTACAGCACTGTCCTGCATTGACTGGAAAAATTCCTCATGGTCCTGGATCTGCACAGTTCAAACCGGTGTTGTTCAAGGATCGACTGTTAGACAATGTTATATAAGATATATAACATGTCTACACATATAGGTCCGTTTATTATACTATGTGTACCTGCACATGTATATTAGGTGCGCTATATATACACATATATTTGTTCATTGATCTTCTCCCTCCTTCCAAATGCAAGCTCCATGAGGAAACCTTGTTTTGTTCATTGCCAAGGTCCCAGCACTTAGAATAGGTTCTGAGATATAGAAGACCCTCAGTCAATATTTGAAGAAAGAAAGAGAGAAAGAAGGAAGGGATGAGAGGCAAGGAAGGAGGGGGAGAGAGAGGGAGAGGGAGGGGGAGAGAGAGAGAGAGAGAGAGAGAGATTGGCTCTGGTTTGCAGCCTGAGGTACGCTGGCTCCCCAGTGATTAGCACCAAAACTCGTTTCTGTAATGTCAGAAAAAAGATATCTCCGACAGACAGCCAAGATAAAAAGATACCTCAAATGGATAGCCAGGTTTCTAAATGGTGACAATTAGGGGGAACTGTTAGGAAGTAATTCAGAGGGGTTTTCAATTGGATGGGAGAGATTTTAGTTAGAACAGATGGATGTGAAATGTCTGAAGCTACAAACCACAGAAGACCAAGGAACAATTAGCAAGTGCGTAAGTGGTAAATGGCTTGAAACCCCATGATAGACGTTCATAAATGGGCACGCGTGAAAAATAAAGAACGCCCTGCAAAAAGAGTGAAAACAGCTCCTTGCACCACTCCTATTAAAAGCCATCGTCCAAAGCCGGCAATGACGCTGTTGTGTTAAGACAGGCCGCTGTAATTGCATGATTGTGTACGGCCCATTGAAAAGCTTCTGGAGCAGAGGCAGGAGGCTAATTTGGAGCAGCAAGTGGGTTAGCATTCATTTCACAAAGTCTTCTCCCAGACCCACATGCTACATCAAAATGGACAGCCTTGTTCTAGCCCCACTATTCTCTTAGATAAATTACCCACATTTGCATACGTGCTTTTTAGCTCCAGGCAGAGAAATCTTTGCAAGTAGCACCTGGTGCCCTGAAAGATACACACTGCCTACTCTATCTTACGAACTTTATATTTTCTTTGCTTCCAAGTTCAATTAAAACACTCCCTAGTGAGGTTTCATTGATTTACTATAATATATGCTGAAAACACAGCCAGGGCATAACTGATTTCTAAAGCACAATATCCTGTTGTTGAACAAAAGATGCCACAAAGTAACTGTCAAGTTCTGCTGACAAATCATTTTGCTCATATTCTGGGAGACTTTTCTTTTTTGTAGTTTTCTCCCCAAGTGTCTTCAAGATTGGTGGTATTGTGGAATAATCGATCATGTGATGTGTGCCATCAAAAGAATTGGGGGAAAATACATCCTTTTAAAAAATCACATTGAAATTTAAAATCTGTACAATTTTTCTTCAAAGAAACTAATAGGTCTACCCTTCCAAGATAAAGTTCTTTCTACAAGCTGTGGCGGGTGCGGGGTGGGGGTGGAATGTGTCCCTTACAGATCTGGTCATATCAGTGAGAACATCAGAGTTCCCTTCCTTAGACCCACAGCTCCAGAACCATGGACAGAACCTCCACTTCCAGGGAGCCCTGAGCCCTGACAGTCAGGCAGGTGATGAACACCACCTGCCCTCCACAGGCAGGGGGCCAGGGGCTGGGGGGCGGTGTTACATTCAAATGCAGAACCCACAGCTGATACCTTATGGAGGTCTTTATGGTCAACACACCACATGGGCATTCCATCCAACCAATGGAAGGGATTTTTTTTTTTTCTTTTAAAGAAATCAGGAAGTCAGAGGACTTTTAGGACAAATCTTGAACTAAATGATTCTGAGAACTTTGCATTGGTTCAGAGCCTTGCTGGGTGTTTGGTTTTGATAAGCTCACACAGATACCAGCCTCCCAGGAAGGTCAACAACTCACACTGGAGGTTAGAAGGAGTCCAGAGGAGATCAGCCACCAACTGTGAATGTCATGGGAAAAGCAGAAAGGATGGCTCACTCATAGAAAGAAAAAGCCCAAGAAGAAGCTTCTCGGGCCCCCATGGACAGACGCCTTCCTGCCCTTTAGATCTGGACCACATGGACTTCTTACAACATGGGTCTGCCATCACTGTAGGCACAGAATGACTATGATGCCCCTAGAAACGTGGATGCCCTTTGCCAACCTTCCTCAGCTCACACCCCGTGTGCCCCCCTTCCCCACCCAAGGTGGCTGGCGGGCCATGCTTGCATCGAGTCGACGCTGTGCCAACATTCACCGTAACGTGTCTGACACGGCATTGCCAACTTGTGCTTTGTGGTCATCTCTCCACCTGGGCTGGAGGTCATTGGAAGGCAGCATGTGGATCTTCACAGCTTTGTGCTCATGGATTGATCAAAGAGTGAGGCCACTGGTTGGCTTGCAATGAACAAAAAGTCCCTTAACCTTTCTCCACACTGCCCGTGTGTTTGCTCTATCCCATGATCTCGCAGGACTATCATGCCAACTAACATGATAATGGGGTTGTATGTTGTGGACTGTGTGAGACAGCATACACCACGAGGTCCCTAACGCACTTTTCTAGCAGCAGGCAGTGTGGGTCCTGGGGAGCAGACCTCCTCTACCGAGGCAGGCTGTCCAGGCTGGTGGTAGGAGCGCATGCACGCTCAGTTTGGTTCTCTGAGAGGTGCCTGATGAGAATGGGCAGCAACACTGTTCCTGCTTCTGCCCTGGACACCCCAGCCAGGACCAGAGGTCCTGCCACGCCCAGCTCCGTCCCTGATGGGGCCAGGACATGGAGAGGCTCCAGCAGGGCTTGCTCTGCTGATTTCTGTGTGTGATCTCGCATCCCCCCTTGGAAAACGGGCTCCTGCCTGCCCCAAGTCTCAAGCATCTCCTCGAGTCAGACTGGTTCCCAGGCTTCCGTCTGCTCCGTGAGACTGAATTTCCAGTTCTGTCCACGAGCATTCTCCAGTTTCCTCTTCAGCAGCTGGGGCTCTGTGTCTCACCGCTCACCCAGTGGTGGGGGTCCCCAGCCCATCATCTGACAGCCACTTCTCTGGAGCTGACCATAGCCCCAGTCTCCCCTGGATTTCTGTCAGAGTCACCCACCACCATCTGATCTCAGACACTCTCAGCTGGCCTGGTGTGCACCCCATAATTGCCACCATGCTCCCCTGACTATCTATGGATCTCCAGGTCCTTTTCTCATTTTTCTGGGTAAACCTCATTGGTTTGCGCTTTCTCCAGCTAATTCCCACATAGGACACAAGACTCAAAACACTTAGAATTTCTGTGTCACATGTGAAAAAAAACAAAGCAAGCAAATAGAAATAAATAAAATAATCCAAATGCTTACCCTGGTGATCTTGCCGTGGACAACGAGACCTGCTTATACAGACTGGGCTGAACCCTGTGGGCCATGGACACACTGGACCCTTTGCTCACACCAAGATGACCAAAAGCCTTTGCTGTTAGAATCACACTAGATAAAAAAGTATATTATTTTAATGTATTATGTTATTTCATTTATAACCATTTATATTAACATTTTACCATATGTTATTTTTAGCTACAAATCTTATTTATTGCAAAATTATAAAATCTCTCCTTGTCCAAGTCCTTCACACTCTGCACACCTTTCCTGTTTTCTGTCACCTGACTTACTTGCACACACACGCGCACGCACAGCACACACTTCCCTTGTCCTGTGCGCTCCTCGTTCTTCATAAAAGAGACATCTGGGGGGGGGGCGCTTACACTCGGCCTCTGTACCATGGTGGACGTGGCAACAAATGATATGGTTGCAGAAAGGACACAGGACAAAAAAAGACAACTCAGTACATGAAGGTAAGGGAGAATAAAAATCCAACTCAGACACAATCCAAGAATTAACAGGGGAGTTCACAAAATGAATGTCTGTTCCTGAAGAAAAGAAAGGATAATCCTTTGGAGATCCAAGCAAGAACTTGCAAGGCCACTGGGAAGCCCGCCCAGGACAAGGTGTTCTGCTGTGAGAAAGCCCAGGGGCTGGGGGAACCTTCATGGGGCGAGGGTTCCGTTCACCCCCTCCGAAATGAGATGCGGACGGGCCAGATCAGCAGGTACCCAAGGAACCCCCCCCCCCCCCACACCAGGTCCGGCGTGACGGGCAGGGCAGCTGGATGAGGCCCATCCTGCAGGGGGGCTCCAGGGGCTCTGGTCCAGGGCTGTCCCTCACGATCTACGTGCAACCCAACGCCTCAGGGGAGGTGTCACCTTTGTTTTTGGAATCCTCAGAAACTGTATAGAAAGAACCCTAATAAATGCATCTCACACAGCATTTTAAATGCCACATGTTTCTATTTCATGATTTTTTGGAGCGACGTTACAAAAGGATTAAAACGAGTACTTTTAAATCACAAGCATGCCTCTTGAATATAGAGCAGAATTCCAAACATAGCCCATTTCCACATGGACTCCACTCTTCCACCATCAGCCTATGACCTCTGCAGCCTGTTTGCCTTGATCCTGTTCCCCGATGCCCGGTTTATACAGGGTTTGATGTGAGGAGCATGTCTAACTTTAACAAAACCCGGTATCTATAGAAATAGAAATACTCTATTTAAACGAAGACAGAGCGTACATAGCCTTAATATGGGCTGCCGTGTCTATAAGAAAATAAAATAAGGAGAAAATAGTTGGATACTCTCTGCGTAGCCAAGCTCAAAATTCAGAAAGCATAAACGGAAGCTAAAATTTGGAACTGCCCTTCCCTAATGACCATCTGTCCTCCGTGCCTGGGACTCAGCACATCTTCTGGCATCTTCTGGCAACGACAGTACAGTTGTCCCATCACAGGAAGTGATGTGGCATTAGATAATATTCCATCGGCTGGTGCTGTTGACTCTGTTCTACCCTCCTCTTTCCGTCTGGGTGTGGAGTGAAGCAAGGAGACACATCTCTCAAGAAACTGGGCTCTGGTGGGAAGCCTCAATGATTGATATTAATTAGCCCCATTTCTCCACATCCACAGAGGAGAGAACTCACAAGTCCCTTCATCTCTGTCCCCTTCACTTGTCCCCACAAAGGAGGGTGACCTGTCCAGGCAGCTGATCTGGAGTTGTTATTGCATTGCTTGACCCTGTCATGTTAGCACAGACTCCCCCTGAGCTGCATGCCTGAGAGAGACAGGCATTCTCCTCTCCTTCTCCAGCGACCTCGGGGCATGCCCTGCCGAGTTGGGGGAGACCTGCCTCCCCAGCTACTCTGCCCATAGCTGGCTGGGCCAGAGCGGTGGAGAGATAAAGGAAGACAGCAAACCCTGACCTTGAGATCCAGGGTCATTCTGCACCAGTGTGGCCTTGTGCGGGCCACTCACCTGTCCACACCTGGGGATCCACATTGGCAAAATGGGTTCCATAACCATATCCACTCTGTGTAGCCAGTGACTTCTCCATGCCCTGGTGTTCCCATCGGTGAGATGGGGAGAGTGCCCATATCTAATTCACGGATGGCTGTTGTATGCACATGGGTCTGTAAGCCCGTTAGGAATGCCTGGCCTTTATGAGCTCTGCATGAGTGCTTGTAATTATTATTATCTTACATAATGAGTGTTCTTTCTGGCTCCTGAGACTATCAGTAAGTTCATAACACAGTGGGGAAGGGCCACTGTTGCTGAAGCCCCTGGCACCCAGCTGGCGTGGTTAATAACCAGTCCAAGGGCATGTCAGCCGCCCTGGGCAAGGGAGTCAATAAGGGGAGGCTGTGGTGTACACAGAGACGGGAAGGGACCAGGGTTCAAGGAGTCAGAACTGAAGGGTGAGTAGTTGCAACACCGTGGGGTCTGCAAAGCCTCAACTGTTCACTGTCTGGCCCTTTGCAGAAAAAGTCTGCTGATTCCCGCTCTAATTAGGCAACACCTTGTAGGCCCCTGTACTGCTCAGAAGACTTCTCGCCCTGTCTGCCTACCCAGATGTGCTCTCCTTCAGGCCTGGCCTAACAACCGCCTTCCCTCTGAACCCTGGGCTTCACTGCTGCCCCTTCTATACCTAGCCCAGTGTCTGCCTGACCTCTGCTAGCTCACAGCAAATGTCTCCTAGCTGCAAAAAGTGCACAAGCAAATGCAACACACTGGACAATTACTTCAGATCTTCATTCAAGTGGAACTTTCTGAAAGGTATTACCACTGTTATTAGTGAGCTAATTCCAGCTAGCATTTCAGCAGAAATTTAAAAGAACTACAATATGCCAACTCTTCCTTAAGCAGTAAGTCTGGTCGCTCTTGGTGCATGAATTGCCAGCCTTGTATGCGTTGACCACACCGATACGTGTGTATAAATGGTGTGTACTTCAGGGGAGCCTGGGAGCATCTGACTCTTGGGTTCAGCTCAGGTCCTGATCTCATGGCATGTGAGATGGAGCCCCGTGTCGGGCTCCGTGCTCAGTGGGAGTCTGCTTGGATATTCTCCCTCTGCCCCTTCCCCCGCTTGTGTGCACGCGGTCTCTCAAAAATAAATAAATATATATATATTTTTTAAATGGTATGTACTTCAGGTAGACAGGAGAAGGGGACGGTTGGGGCTTCTAGAACCTTCCTCAGCACTTCTATGCTCAGTTACTGTCTCCATAGACCTGGTCCCTGAGAAGAATACTATATAGTTTTCCAGATCTACTCACAGATGACTATAATGTACACAAATAAGATGGAATTTGGTGGTTCCCTATCTCAACTTTATCTGCAATCCACAGACAGACTTAAAAGCTCATAGGTGGTAATCGGACTTAAGTCAAAAATGGGATGAATCCATGACAACAACAAAACAACAATAAACCACTCTGGGCACATTTCAAAGCCTTCACAAATCAGTGGGAGAAAAAGATTAACTCAGCCACAGATGATCCTCACAAGATCTGGCTTCCATTTGTAACCTAAAAGACAAGCTTCCGGAAGTGACAGCAGACATTCCAAGACATTCTCAGTTCTCCTACTGGTTTTTCATTTTGATCGTAAAGATGTGGTATTTAGTTACAAATAATCCTGCTACATCTAGAGGCCATCCATTCAATGATTATATATAGCATGGATATACCTGTCATTTTACCTCCTATAAAATGTACCCTGGGCTTCCACAAAGGCTTAATTCATCACTATTTTCCCTGAATCCAAGTGATTACAAGTTGTGGTAACTGATCTCCAAAGATGAACCCAGATCAACCAGTTTCCCGACGTGCGCACCCTTGTGTAGTCTTCCCCCAAAGAATCTGGGCTGGCCTATAATTCATTTCATCCAAAATAATGTTTGGGAAGTGATGTCACAAATCTGTGCCTAAATCTTAGGGAGGCCTGGTAGCTTCTGCTTTTCTGCTCTTAGGAGTTCTGAAAGTCATATAGGAAGTTTGACTAGCTGGCTGGCACTGTAGAGGGGCCCTGGGGTGCATGGAGGAACCCTGGGCTACACAGTGACACCTTGCGGCTTCATGGAGGGACCCTGGGGCTGCAAAGAGGGACCGTGAGGCTCATGCTGGCACCCTGGGGCTGTACGCAGGGACCCTGGGCTGCATGCAGGGACCCTGGCGCTGCATGGAGAGCTGGAGAGGCCCACCAGTCCCAGCATCAGAGGTGAGCCTCCCTATGACTCCAGCCCTGGCCACTACCAAACTGCAACTACGTGAAAGACCAAAGTGAGACCAACAGCAGAACCAGCCCCTAGTCAATGTGTAGAACCACAAGAGATAATCAAATAGCTGTGGTTTTAGTGTTTGCACTAAAAGTTTATTACACAGCAAGATGATCAAAACAGCAGCAGGTGACCACAATAGTGTGGATTGCTAGTTTGTACCCAATGAAGTATTTTTTCCTGGATTCTCTGAAAAAGAAACGTCCCTGAATGCTCCATGAGAGCATGGAATTACTAACTGCAAACAATTTTCTGCTTGTGGGAAGGAAGTTAAGAAAGACATTTAGTGAGCAATGAGTAAAGATAAGATAGCTACAGAACCAGTTTCTGTGAAGGTTAGGGTTCTCGTTCTCTCAGGCCAGCCTCTCAGGGACAGGTCCCCCAGGAAGATCACTATAGCCCAAAGTTGGTCCTCAGCTTTGACAGCTTGTCTTCCCACTATTAAGGCACGTGTAAAATCCCAAGTAAACTGGTAAGCACAGGATCAGAAAACAGATCTAATGATGTAATTGAAGGCTTCTCCAGACTGCATGTCTAGAAACTTCTGGATCACAGTCCACATGGATAAGACATGTTTGTGTATCACTAATGCGTGTGTGTGTGCTGTGTTTGTGTTGGCACTAGTGCATTAATGTGGTACATATACTATAAACAAATATTAAAATGAATGTTTTCCTCACATACTCCGCCATATTGTTGTGTGTCGTCTCTGTGGAGCTCCGCCCCAGACCAGAGGCTCATTCTGCTCCAGGCACAAGCACCGTGCATGTTTCAAGTGACCAAGACATCCATTAACATCAACAGTAGGCTTCCTTTCACCAGCTTGATGAAAAATGATAAAGTTTGACTTCTAAATTCCTTTTTCTAAATCCCTTCTTTATTAACATCAGAATATTCAGCCCATTATTTGGGATTCCACAGGCTTTGCTCCAGTTGAGCTGATGGTATTTGCTCCTTCCCCATGACTGGCTCTACGCCATAGCAGTCAGGTCTCAACTGTGTGGAACCCCAAATCACACTCCCCAGAGGAGTCCTGGGATCGAGACTGGAGGGGTGGGTGCCGCATGCATGCCTAGGGCGGGACAGTGCTATCTGCCACACATGCAATGCCTCAGGTGGTACACAAAACTTCCTACTGTTGAGAATCAGGATGGACTCAGAATGTGAGTTGGGTCCTTCTGTTTGCTAGTCCTGCCTGTCACCTCCCTGCCCTCACTTCCCTGTTCTAGTCCCCTCATGCTGACTGGGTGTGGAACAGAGGAAGCAAGGAGAGACTTCTCTTTCAAGAAACTGCTCTGATATGAATAATAGTTATTGAAGCTTGTTAGCAGAATGTTAATTAACCCCATTCCTTCTATGTCCATAGAAGGGAGAGAACTCACTACCCCTTCCCAGGAACACTGAGGTTTAGCATCCTGAAACAAAGATGTTCTTAGTAAAGAAAAAGACAAGACACTATCAAATAAACCATCATCATCCAAACCAAAAAATCATTACCCAACAATGTAAAATGATCTCATATTTAAAAAATTTTAATTAACCTACCAAATAAGGTTGTAGGATAAAATGAAAATACTTTATAAGTCAATTGAATGTGGTATACTAGCCCTGAAAACTTGGATATCAAAATTAATATAATAATATCAATTACAAGATCATCAAAATATGCAATGCATAAGGATAAATCTTATAAAATATTTATAAAATCTTTAAACTGAAAAGTACAAAATACCACTGAGAGAAATAAAGAAGCCCTCAATAAATAGAGCTATATACCATGTTCATGGATCAGAAGGCTCGAAATGTTACCAACTCAATTATCCAGAAGTTGATCTACAGATCCGATGTAACTCCAATCAAAAAACAACATGGTGCTTTGTAGAGTTGACAAGCTGACTGTAAAATTGATATGGAAAAGCAAATAGCCCAGAAGATCTAAAACAAATTTGAAAAAAACACAATTGAATTTCCCACAGTGCTTGATTTAAACACTTACTATAAAATGACAGTAGTCAAGACAGTTACTGGCATAAATATAGACATATAGAACAATGAAACAGAAGATAAACTTGAGAAATAGAACATATACATATGACCACTTAATTTTCAACAACATACTAGGGCAATTCCATGAGAGAGAACATAATCTTTTCAAAGAATGGTGCTAAGAGACTTGGACATTCATATAAAATAAATAAATAAACCTGGTCCTTAACTCATAAAAAATGAAGTCAAAAGGATAATAGGCCTAATTATAACAGCTACAATTATGAAATCTGTAGAAGAAAACACAGGAAAAAAATCTTTATACCTTTGGGAAAGGCAAGGATTTTATTTATTTTATTTATTTTTTTTAAGATTTTATTTATTAATTTGACAGAGAGAGACACAGTGAGAGAGGGAACACAAACAGGGGGAGAGGGAGAGGGAGAAGCAGGCTTCCCACTGAGCAGGAAGCCCGATGCTGGGCTCGATCCCAGGACCCTGGGATCATGACCTGAGCCGAAGGCAGACGCTTAACAACTGAGCCACCCAGGCACCCCAAGGCAAGGATTTTAAATAGAATACAGAACAAACTGTAAAGGAAAATGATATATGTTAGACTTTATAAAAATTAACAACTTTTGCACTTCAAAAAACACCATTAAGAAAACAAAACGGTAAGACACAGACTAGGAGAACATGTTTGAAAAATATATATTCAGGGGTGCCTGGGTGGTTCAGTTGGTTAAGCATCCAACTTGATTTTGGGTTGGGTCATGATCTCAGGGTCATGAGATCAAGCCCCATGTTGGGCTCTGTGATGGGCGTGGAGCCTGCTTGGGATTCTCTCTCTCCCTGTCTCTCTCCCCCTCCCTCTTGCTTGCATGCACTGTGCTCTCACTCTCTAAAATATACATATATTTTATATGTTTTTTATTTATATATTCAGTGAAGTATTTCTATGCAGATCTCTCTCTCTCTCTCTCTCTCTCACACACACACACACACACATAATTTCAAAAAATTAGGGGGAAAATCTAACTTTTTTAATTGGGTAAAAGATTTGGACATTTTGACAAAGAATATACAAATAGCAACTACAAACATGAAAAGATTCCTATCGTTTTGATTCATTAAGGAAATGTATATTAAACCACAGAATGGTTAAAATTTAAAACACTGACAATACCAAGTGGTGTCAAGGACTTGGAACATTTGGAACTCTCTTCTGCTGCTGATGGATGGAAAATGGCATAGCCATTTTTGTGAACAGTCTGGAAGTATCTTACCAAGTTAAATATACACTTACCATAAGACATAGAAATTCCACTCCAAGGTAGTTCCCCAAGAGATATAAAAGCACAGGTCTGCATAAAACTTTGTATATCTTCCTACTAGTTTCATTCATTATAGTCAAAACCTTAAAAGAATCCAAATGTCCATCAACCGGTGAATGGATAAACATATGGACCATCCATACAATGATATAGTCCTCAGTAATAATGAACACATTACTGATGCGCTACAACATGTTTGAATCTCCAAAGTAGTATGCTAAGTGAAAAAAGACAGGCACAAAAGGCTACATACTAGAAGATACCATTTACCTGAAAATCTAGAAAAAGCAAAACCACAGAGATAAAAACCAGATCACTGTTTGCCACGTGTTGGAGGTTGGGGAGGGATTGATTGATCACTAAGGGGCGCTGAGAAACATTTCGGGGGGAGAACATGTTTTCCATACCATGATTGTGGCAATAGCTGAACAATTGTATACTTTCGTCAAAACTCACCAAATTGTACACTCGACACTGGTAATTTTATGATATATACTTTTCCGAAGCTGACAGTAATAATAATAACAATAATAATAAGGCAGCAAGTGGAATTTGATCTATTTTTTATCACATTTTAAAGAATCTGGAAAATAAACTTCAGACTGTCAACAGTAATTATCTCCCCACCCCAGTGGATTTTTGTTTGTTCTTTGTTTTCTTTTTTGTTTTTGTCTTTTGGCTAAATGTATTTCCCCCCCAGATTTCCAAAAATTAATATTTAATCTTAAATATTATTATGGTTTTTAATTTATCATAAATCCTAATTAATTATATTTTGGATTGAAAGTGGGCAAGAAGGTTGCTCACATTTTCCTTGACCATCTTTCTCTGTCAATAAATATGTCCCCTAGTGACCAGGATAATGGAAACAGCACAACTCTGCCCTCCCACCTTCTACATGTTAGCAGGCACCTGCTAAAACCTTCTTTCTTTCTCTATGGCTCCTTGCCTGGAGCTTTAGAAAATACCAAGAATTAGAGAGAGTGTCAGCAAAGGACCACCCCATCTCATGACCTTCCTACCACATAAACCACTCCATCCATGGACCATTCCACCATATGGACTCTATCATATAAACCTCCCCACCACATGGACCGCCCTGCTCTATGGACAACCCTACCATATGGACCTGCCCAACCATGGATTACTCCCACCCCATGGACCTCCCCACTCTATGAACAGCCCCCACCAAATGGACCTCCCCAACCATGGATCATTCCCACCCCATGAATCTTCCTACCCTATGGACCACCCCCACCCCTTGGACCTCCCCACCGATGGATCTCCCTACTACATGCGTGATCCCACTCCATGGACCACCCCACTGATGGACCACCCCACACCATGGACCTCCCCATCCAAGGACCTCCCTGCTGCATGGTCATTTAAAGCCTCAGTCCATTTAGGATCTGTGTTCTCTTAAGTCTTCATGAGTTTTGCCTCTCCCTTGATGTTCCAAATGCTAACATGTAAAGGCTAATCCCCAGGACAAAGCAGTAGTCCAATTTATCACTCTTTATGTTGTGAACAATACCACATAGAAAGTTCTTTCACAGAAACCTATTTAGGAAAATAAGGTTGGCGGTGAGTGGAGAGAGATTTCTCTCATGAGGCAGCAGGTAGACACTTAGTATAAAAGGGCACGCAGGGTAGGGGGTTTGCAGTGGAACTGGTGGCCCCACTAATGAGCTCCATGCTTGATCTGAGTTGACATCTCCATGGTCTGATGCCACACTACCCTAGGAGCTGAAGCCACTGGGAGAAGTGAGGAGGTAACCCAGATATGAAGGTTCAAAGTTATCTTCTTCCTGGACTTTCATCCAGACCCAAAATTATTCTGTGGAACACTGGGACAGCAAGTGGTGGTTTTCCCCATCCCGTCTGGGATCTTCAGCAAGTGCATTTCACCCACTCCAAGATTTATATTTCTCATCTCATACTTAAAGCAGAAAATGCTATTATCTTCACTTAAAATATAGAAAATCTATGGCTGTGATAAATTATAGAACTAGCCTCTTCATACAATAATGAATTAATTTTGATTCAGCATTCACTGTGTACTCTTTATGTGAAATATGGCCTACTATTGAAGGTATGGAGAATTTAGAAGGAGTGGAGAGACTCTCAGAACACACACTCAGAGACACACACACAGATGCAAACTCACTCACAGACACACTCACACACAGACACACTTCACAGAAACACACCCACTCACAGATGCACACCCACTCACAGACACACACAGATACTCATACAGACACACTCACACATGGATGCATACTCACACACACATGCACCCTCACCGATGCACACTCACTCACAAACGCACGCAGTCACAGACTCACACCCACTCACAGACACACACTCATAGGTGCACACATAGATGCACACTCACTCAGACACACTCACACACAGACACACTTCACAGATACGTACTCACAGATGCACACACTCACAGACTTACACCCACTCACAGACACATTTCACTGATGCACACTCACTCCCAAACGCACGCAGTCACAGACTCACACCCACTCACAGACACACACTCACAGGTGCACACATAGATGCACACTCACTCAGACACACTCACACACAGACACACTTCACAGATACACACTCACTCGCAGATGCACACACTCACAGACACACACATGGATGCACACTCATTCAGCAGAGGCAAGCATGAGGCTCTGTCCTAATCCCCCTGCAGTCTTGGGAGGAGAGGGTAGGAGTGTGGGCTCAAGGGCTGGCCGCCTGGGGTTGGAGCCTGGCTCACCTACTTATTGGCTCTGCAACTGACCCAGAGCAAACTTCCTGAGCTCCCTGGACCTCCACTTTGTCATCTGTCAAGTGGGGCAATGGATGTAGGAGGATTGCAGTTAGAGAAGCCGACCCCGAAGAGCTGGCCTGAGAGTACCCAGGGGTAACCATGCAGAGACGACACTCTGGACACTCTCTGCAGGACACACACTCAGTAACTGTCATGGGAAGTCAAACTCAAGAGCTGGAGGAATGGCTGGGCCCTTGCAGGTGCAAGTCCAGGAGCCAGCGCTGGGATTGCCAGCCATCCCCTCACTGAACCCTGCACTGCTGTGAGCCATTCTCCCGTCTCCCCTCCATACACCAGAAAGCCCACCAACAGAGAGCACGGAGCCTTCCACACGAGACCAGTTCATATCCGTCTTCATCCCCCCTCCTGTCTTCGGGCCTCAGTTGTAGGGCAAAAGGGACTGGGCCCCATGCGTTTTGTACTACGGACCTCCAGAGCTGTGAGAGAATACAGATCTGTTGCTTGAAGTCACCACCTACGTGGTTATTTGTTACGGTGGCCTCTGGAGGAAATGCTCCAGGGGACATGCTGTGCTTCCCAGTCTGGCCCATTTGGGGCAAGGACATTGCAGCATAACCTAAGGGCAAGTGGGAACCGCTGTGTTTATGAACTATATCACATGCTATCAATCCCTGGGAAATCATGGGCACCGTGGCCTCCTTTGTTCCTGGAGGTGGGAAGAGCTACTGCCCTCCATGCCTGCCACGTCACGTGGCCATTGTGCCCTCAGAGGCAGCATCCCCACAGTGCAGGAGGAGGGAGGGGGCTTTTTAGTGGCAGCCACACCAGGGCGGTCAGAACCCTGCCTCTGTAGACTCCTGAGTGTGGGCTCTGTGTGTATGTTAGTGCGCTGTCACCCATCCCATTATCCTGTTTCCAAATCACTCCCTGCCCCTTTGCTGTCACCCAAACCTCGTGGCTCTCACGTCCAGGCATCACCCTCTCTTCTAGGGTGTGTTCTCTTAGCTTCTCAGCCTGGGTTACTGCTTTCTGCCCTGGTACCTGCAATGCCCACGCGTGCCATCGAGCAGATGCAGATAAAACCACAGGCTGAGCAGGGACATCATTACTTTGCCAAAGGAGACCCACGGGTGGCCCCAGACTTCCTAGTTCCCTGCTGGCTGTGAATCTATGCAAACCAATAACATCTCTGAGGGGATCTTCTGTTAACAGTCTCATCTCCCAGCCTGGTCCACCTCCACCTCATCCGCACCTGCAGCCCTCCTGAAGATAATGGCTCATCTCTGCAAAAGCTGATCGTGAGAGTCAGGAGTGTTGAACCAGTTCAGGGATAGAAACACTCTGTCCAAACCCGCAGCACGGCCTGGATTCAGTCCACCCATGTCAGGGTCAGTGTTCCCTCAGCATGGCTACTAATTAGGTAACCAATCTGTAGAAGCAACAAGGGAATAATAATTAAATCGCTGGCGGGTGATTCTAATGAAATAACGCAGATGTTAAAGAAATAAAGTAGCAAACAAGTCTAATGGTTTTGGGAAACTAGGTTTCAGAACGGTTGCATGCCCTTCTAACGCCGTGGCCACCCCAGTGCCTAAGAGCACCTCGCCACCCTTGCAGGACTTGGTTTGTCCACCCATACAGTGAGCACACTCATGGCAACCATCTCAGACCCAAGTTGGGCTAAGAAATTTGCTTGGGCAATAACTAAAAAGTTTAGAAAACCAAAATGCTCTGATAAAGGAATCATAATAATCTGTTAAATATTTTCAAATCACCAAAAATAAATCTAAGTGCTGCCTTTAAAATCCCATTGACAGGAGTGCTGGACCCATGGAAACAGGGGGCATTTGCAGGAAGAGGGGTATTCTATGGCTTCATCCCACCACCAACATTAACCCACACATATAATTAAAGTGTTGTTTGACAACTGGACATGATTTTACCACAGGGGACAATAACTGGAGACATTTTTTAAAAAATTTTATTCATTGATTGATTGATAGATATGGAGGGTAGAGGGTGGGCTGGGGCAGAGAGAGAGAGAGAGTCCCAAGCGGACTCCATGCTGAGCGTGGAGCCCAATGCAGGGCCCAATCCCTGGACCCTAAGATCAAGACCTGGGCCAGAATCGGGAGTTGGCTGCTTAACTGACCGAGTCACCTAGGCTCCCCTGGAGACCTTTTTGATTGTCATTTGCTTTGGAGGGGGCTGCTAGTAGCCTGGACTGGTGGAGACAAGGGATGTTGCGAAACATTCTACAACACACAGGACAGTCCCACAGCAAAGATTTATCTGGCTCACAATGGCAATAGTACCACGGGGGAGAAAGTCTGACTAGAATGATCTTACATGTCATTAGCCTTTTGTTCCTCAGGGGCCTGCTCAATCCTTGGGTTGTGCTGGAGGCCATGCTCCCGAGCTGGACCAAGAGAAACAGCAGACCCACCCAGTACCAGAGAGATGACATCCTGCCAGCCTTTGAATTTAAGAGACTCCATATTCATGCTACATCAGCTGTAAACTAGAGAAATGTCTTGGGAAATACCGAATAAGGAGTGGAGTAGAATGGAATATTCTTTCCAAACACGAACTGTCTCACATTCTGGAACTCTATTCTACCAAGTGACATCCGCTCCATCTGTGTGGTCATGCAGATGA
Source organism: Phoca vitulina (assembly GCF_004348235.1). NCBI lineage: Eukaryota > Metazoa > Chordata > Mammalia > Carnivora > Phocidae > Phoca > Phoca vitulina. The sequence goes on from NW_022589720.1 coordinate 4,535,344, forward strand.
GGGGAGGAGGGGATTGAAGACAGGAACCTCTGTGACCCCAACAAGATGGCGGCCAAGGAAGGATCTGGAGTTTTGAAGAGGACTTGGAACACCCTTTACTCAACTTTCATTTATCAAGCACCAACTCTGCGTGACCTAGGTCCTGAGGAAGAACCAGACATGGTGCCCCTCTATCAGGGAGCTTGCGGGCTAGTGGGGAGAGATCATAAACCTCGAGTGCACCATAATGGCCCCGAGAAACCAAGCTGGGTGAGGGGCCCTGGGAGGGATGTTTGCGGTTATGCAGTCCACTCAGATATGGTGAGATTCAGTCTGCTAGGGACAGGGGCATCGATTTACGAGATCAGCCTGAAGAAAGGTCCAATGACTCAGGCTACTGGCATGAAGCATCCCATTATTCAATTAACCCGAGTCCACTTCCCACCCTAGTTGTGCCCACCTCCACATTGTATAAAGCTGATACATACCCATACTATCTCCCAGCCTTCTGCTCAGTGCTGGGCCATCTGCGAACCCAGCCGCCAGGGCCTGGTGGGCTTCACCCCATCGTGAGGACCCAGTCTACAATCACCCAGCAGCCACCCAGCAGGTCCCCACCAGCTCTTTGCCAACAGCAGCATTTAGCTCATGGCTTTTCCTGCTCCCCAAAAGCAACACTGAATTTGGAGCTTGGCCAGATCACTTCACTAGGGAGAAAAAAAAAAACACAGCTAAAAGAAAAGAAAAGAATTAAAAATTGAGAAGAGTTTAAATAGGCAGCCATCCATGGGGCTGTGCGTGTTTTAAGACAGCTTTATCTCTGTAGTTCACGCCCTTTGGTTGTGAGCAATTTCAAGGTTGATGGGGTAGCAACTGCCAGACATTCTTCCTGGCTGGTGTTGATCACTCCCTCTGTTGTAACAGGGCCGCACCAGTGCTTTGGGAGGGAGAGAGCTCATGTTCGTCTCCCACCTCATTAGAAATCAAGCTTTTCCAGGGCCATGGCCTGGATCCCAGCTAGAAAGTAAGCACGTCCTCCACGCCACTGTGCCATTCTGATGCAAGATGCTCGTGTTTCTGAAGAACCCACTAGAACAGAGCATCTCTGTTAGGGGGAGAGAGAGAGCTGAAACTGCCAGACGGTCCCCAAAGCTCGCCCACCTTGCTAGAATGTGATAGATTCATGGCATTGCTTCTTCCTGCCTCTGTACTGTCACCTTTCCAAGCCTTCAGCCCTGGGACTAAAAGATGTCGGTGACCTGGGCCGGGAGAGCGGTGGGTGGACCCTGGCTGTCTCCGCCCCGGGGGTGGGGCCCCACATGAGCTCCTAGACTCCCTGGTCCCCACTTTCCCAGCTGCCAGCCCGAGGTGATCGATTGGGAGGACTCACGTCGGTCCCAGAACTCCGTAGATACATAAAGTCCTTTCATCATATACAACAATTCCTCTCTCAAAGGTGAGGGTGATCTGCCATTTACTGGGCACTTCCTGTGGATACTGAAGTTTTTATTGAGAGAAATTCCAGGGACAGAAATTGTACACGTAGAGAGAAAGGTCTCTGAGGAGGTACGAGTGGAGGACAGTTTTGCTCTGGGCCTCAGACTGGGGACAAAGAGCAGTTTTAACTCTATATCCCCTTGCAGGTTGGATTTTTAGGAAGAAGATAGGGCTCATGTATCATTATGTATGTGTCTGATATAAACATACATGTGTATATTTTGTATACCATCTCATGTATGGCATGGCCGTTTAAAAGAAAGAATAGAAGAAGCTCCGCCACATTCTGACTGCTCCACCAATAGAAATAAGTGAGGAGACAGCCCCTCATCCCAAGAAGCCATATTTGAATTTTAAATAGGCCTTAAGATTAGTGACAATGACAAGATGTCAGAGGCAGCCTTTCCCACTTAGGTACACGGTACAAGGGATCATTTCTTTGGCTTCCCCTTGGATCCTCCAGGGTAATCAGGGGATGGTCAGTGGCCGGTGTTCTGCCGCCTGCTGGACAGCTGGACCCCGGGACCTCAGCGAGGGGCAGTCAGCTCCACGGGGGCCCAGCCCCCAGCCCAGCGTGGACCCCACCCCGAGCTGCCACAGCGGGCGCTCTGCTGCGTCCTGTGTACAGGACTCTGAGTCCCTGACAACGTGCTGGGTGCTCGGCCTTTCCCTTCTCCCTGAATCCGAGGCCTGTTCCCTCTGCCTGCCCTCCAGGCTCCGGGGGGACCTTCTCTGGGGGACCTTGTCCGTCCTCAGCATGGTGCGTTCCAAGCCTGTCTTTGCCTCCAGCTGGCTGGGGGCCTCAGGCCAACCAAGCGACCTCTCTGAGCCACATCCCATGGTGAGAAACAGCAGCCGTGTACCACGTCCTCTGCCTCCCACAGCAACAGCTAACAGCCAAGAGCTAACCAGGCGAAGGCAGTTCCAGAACCCTCAGGAGGATGGCGAGGAGTCAAAGATAATCATCGCCCACATTTATCTACACCTCACTTTTCAAAGGACATCTACGATCTCTCCTTAATCTTACTACAGGCTGTCCCCTGGGTGGGATCACGAGGATTCATCTCCTCGTCTGTCTGCCCCCTACCACCACGGGAGCCAACTGGAAAAGCCCCTTCCCTGTTCTTTTTCAAGGACAAAATAAATGCAGACCAGGGCTTAAGCTAGCCCCAAATCCCAAAGGAGATGATAAATATTCATGGAAGGAACCAATTAATAAGACAGTGAGTCAAAGTGCCCAATACTGGTGAGCTGTGCTTTATCATCAAGCTGCTGGGGGCACAAGGGCTCCGGAACTGATCAGGACAGACCTCGGGGGACACTTAGAATTCCAAACCAAGTCTAGACCTCATTGTCCACTTGAGAATATGAAACAGCCCTCACCTGGGGCCTCAAGCACAAGTCCATCTACTCATCTGATATTTACCGAATCCCTTCTGTGCTGGATGCTGGAAACACAGTGCAGACGCAGATAAAGGCAGAAGCATGTACATACAGACAGTGCATTTCACGCCAGGTAACGTTGAAGAGCCTGTGGGCATCGACTGATTGAGTGATTCATTCATTCGTTCATCAGGGAATTCTCATTCAGTGCCTATGGACCAAGCATCAGCTCCCCTTTTTTTCTGCTGTATTTCTGTCTTTTTCCATAGGACTGATCATCTTCTAAAATACAGACTAATTTTTTCATTTATTGTGTCTCCTTCAATTGTCCATGTTTCTCTGCTGGAGCGTAAGACCCCAGAAGACAGGGGCCTTTGTCTGATTCACTCACTGATGTTCCCCCAGAACCTAGAGTGTGGCACATGGAAGGTGCGGGTAAATATTTCCTAATAAATTCAGTCCCTCCCCAAGGCTGCAACCACAGACACAGTCTTCAACACAACTGGACTGCAGGGGTCTCTTCCTTTCCACCCTGGCCAGGTGTCTTTAATGCAGAGGCTTTGCTCCTGAGTTCTGCAGCTCTGCTCAGCCCTTTTGGATGGACATCTAGGGAGGACACCTCCTGAACGGGATCCATCCTCATGGTGCCGCCTCTGTCCGTGGTCTCCTGGGGCCAGCATCCCGCACTGCCAGTCTGAGACGGGCACTCACGTGCCTCCCTGGTGTGTCTTTCTAAACCTCCCCTCCACTTCCTGCCAGCTTCCCTGGAGGCTTTGAGCCCCTGGAGGAGAGAAAAAGGGCAGGGAAGTGGAGAGAAAGATAACGGGAGGAACAAGGAGTGGCATGTGTGGGAAGTCTGCCTGGTCGTGTGCAGGCAGTGAAATGTGGGCTCACAGAGGGCAGGAACTCCTCCTGGCTCCCAACTGCATGTTGGCGAGGAGCTCCCCTCTCCCCCCATCTTTGAAGGTACGTAGAACACAAAGCCACTTTGTCTCTTGTCACCAGCCCCTTGCTGACTTGTTCTACAGTCCATATTTCTGCCTTGCTGATTAGCCAGTGTATGCTAAGCTCTGGTCAGGGAAGAGAGCTGCACAAATACAAGGCATCGGCTGTGCTATTCTGACTCCAGGACTAGGAAGGGCCCCAGGCAAAAACCGACAGCTGCACCTGGGAGGAAGGCACCGAAAGCAGCCTTGCTCTGGCCAGGCACCTGCCCAGAATGGAGGGTGGGGAAGGCATGCAGAGGAGGTGTAGCTGAGCTGTGTGTTGACGACTGAAGAGAAGAGAACAAAGGCCACTCGTGGGGGAGAAAAGAAGGCCCCAGGTCTTGGTCTGTGCTCAGAGCCTCACCGAGCTGAGCACGTCTGAGATGAAGCTCCCAAGAGGACCAGGGAGAGACGAGGCTCCCAGAGGCCAGGGGAGCCGGGCATGAAGAGTGCCCTCACTGAGTTTGGATGTTATCCTGGAAAGACTTTCATGTTTAGAGGCACATGATTGGAGTGGGCTTTAGAATATCACAGAGGCCTGGAGCAGGGATGCCTCAGGCGAAGGAGATCTTGTGTCTTGTCACCTTCCTGCCCACAGATTGAGGGAGAAATGAAAGACCTTCCGCCTCCTTTCAGGACCAGGAGTCACGGGCCATGCATTCACTGTAGTGTTGCAGGAAAAGGGGAGGGATGTACAAATATATTCTAGTCTCCTGTCTCATGATGTTAAGCACAATTCATAAAGAACTTTTTTAAAAGAATTTTATTTATTTGAGGGAGAAGGAGCAGAGTGAGAGCGAGCAAGCACTAGCAGGGAAGAAGGGGCAGAGGGAGAGGGAGAAGCAGGCTCCCCGCTGAGCAGGGAGCCCAAAGCAGGACTTGATCCCAGGACCCCGAGATCATGACCCGAGCCTAAGGCAGACACTTAACCAGCTGAGTTGCCCAGGCGCCCCATAAAGAACATTTTTGATAAATGAAAAAAAAAATTGTGCTTTTGGGACCAGAGGCAGCTACCTGCTCGGGATGAGCCAGGTACATCTGACGTCTGAGAGCCAAAAAATGGCCTGGACCCTCAGTGGCCTCTTCAAATGTATCTCCCCACCTCATTGCCACACACACGGATTCGGCAAATTTACGTTATGCAGGTAAGCCACTGACTTAATAAAACCCTGTATCTTGTGGACTGATATACTATGATTACACCTTTGTATTGGCTTAGATGTTTTTTTTATTTTTTTCCCTTAATGCAGCTCAAGTTCTACCAAAAGGTTCTGCTATCAGACTGTTATTCTAAAACCTACCCTTGAGGTAGTAAAGACAAAAAATCTACAAATTAAATCCCAGCATGGACCTTTCAAACTAACCTGCCTGCTCTCACTTCAGATAACAACAACAAAAATGTAAAACCCACCGCAAGCATTACTTATATGCAGTACCGTATGTTATAAACTCCCAGGGTGATTCATTCAATCCTCTCAGACTTGGGAGGCTAGACCAAGCCTATAGTAGTACACACTGCTGGGATGAATGAAAGCCCTTTGTTAATATTAGCTGGGACTGATTTGGGGGCCTGATACCAAGAGCTGACCAGTGTCTCCAGCAGGTCGGTCGCTCCATTTGGTAACATAGACTCTTACTCCCTTAATCAATGCATTCTGTTAAATTCATATTTAATAAGATGTATACATATTTCACCCATTCTTTCTCCTTCTCTTATCATTTATATCACATAATTTTGAAACCAGATTTTACAGAGGGGATTTGGGTGGAAGATGACTTCTTAGTAATGGGCTTCAGGTCCAGCATTCAGAAAAAAAATATATTCAGGGGCACCTGGGTGACTCAGCTGGTTAAGTGTCTGCATTGGCTCAGGTCATGATCCCAAAGTCCTGGGATTGAGCCCCACATCATCGGGTTCCCTGCTCAGCGGGGAGTCTGCTTCTCCCTCTCCCTCTGTCTCCTGGCTCATGCTCTCACTCTCTCTCTATCTCAAATAAATAAATAAAATCTTTTATAAAAAGGAAAAAATATATTCAGCATCACAAGGGAAATTCAAAAGCAACTTGTCTATAATTTGGTACAAAGAAAATGTTGGTACCTAGAGCATTTCGACTCAAACAGAAACCTCCTCTATTAGGTTTCTGAGCATTCTGGGAATGAGGCTGAGGCAGATTTGCTCCACCATGCTTATCCTGTGCGTGGATGGAGCTGAGGTGGGGGAGAATCACCGCGGCTGAGAGCAGCCTCAGGAATCCTGCTCCCAGTACAGCCGTAGAGTTGAAGACTGAGAGGAAGGCTTCATCAATCAAGCACAACAACATGATGTTGCTCATAACAAATCAACCTTGACTGGTTGTCAAGGGCCATCTGAAGGCCAGCTGGATGGAAGGCATTTCCAGAGGTCCCGGGTGTGAGTCATAATGACAGTGCTATGGAGCCCTAATTCAAAACCTTACCTCAACATCCTTGAATTTGTTAGTGTGTTCAGTGTGTGCTCAGGTGACGTGACAGAGAGGACCGGGTGTTATTAATGTCAGCAGCATGACCTCTGCAGTTAGACTGTCCGGGGCACGTCCCTGTGTGACCACTGTCCTGTGACCTCAGGCAAGTTGTTACTTCACCTCCATCTGCCTTATTTTCTCATCTGTAAAATGGGAACATGATAGCAACTACTTCCTAGGTTGCTTTGAGGATTAGAGTTTATGACAATGTCGGGCACACAGAAAACACTGTCCACATCTGCAGTTCTTAGGATGAAGGAAACTTGGGAAGACATTTGAGTAGTCCTTTATTTTTTGAAAGTATATTATTAAAAAAAAAACCAAGATGGATGCTGAGAAGGTGATAAGGAATCAAGTAATGACAGAATAATGTCCACGGGATCAGATGTTTAACCCTGCAGAGGGGTACTGAGATTTTTCTGGATTCCCCCTGAAGAACCTAGCCTCGTGTTAATGAGCTAGCATATCAGCAATTGAAAATGATCAATCACAGTTGATTGATTATCCCAAGAAGTCAAGCTTCAGAAAAATCTGCTTTGGAGAAACAATTGGGTCTTGGGGTTACAAATCACTAACAATGGTGCGAGATGAAGTGCCTTACGGGGACAGTGGCTGCCCTGCCCCCTCCTGCTCCATGGGCTTTGCCTTCACCTTCCAACATCCAGCCATACAATATTCACATACAACCTTCATCTGACATTCTATTTTCAGGGTCTTCACTGTTGCTGGCCCTCCTGTTGGGGAACCACTGCCCTGTATTTTTTGTCTAGCTAACACACCTAACAAGTCTCAGAAATGGCATCACTTTCTCTAAGAGCTCTCACAGACCAGCTCAGTCCCATTGCTGCCACCTCTTCTGCCCCTCCGCTTGTCCCCTTTGCAAATACTTTTCAGTAGGCTGTGAACCAACAGTGATGGGATTGTGTTTGGCCAAGATGGCGCACTAGACACAACATGTGAATATTTGTGAAATGAACTGTGAGTGCTCTCCAGCCAAAATTCACCAGGAATGAGCAGAGTTGGGTTACTCACTTGTTGCAACAAGGAAGAACATGCACCATGGGGAGCAGTGGGGTTTCTCAGAAAGAGGGGATTGGAAAGGATTTATAGGATTTGAGCTTTTGTTGGGTGATTCTGGGGAAGTTTCAAGAAAGTTGGATTTTGTTCTAGACTGAACGCTATCAGGATGGAGTAATTCTATGACGGGTAAAGCTTATGCAGATGGTAGAAGGGATACAACACAGCTAGCCCTATAATCATTCAAGCTCAGTCACACCTATCAGCCGGGGATGGGGGCTCTGTGGTCACGTCCATGGTTGGACAGTGTTCATGCTGGTGTCTGTGCTCAGACATGGTTATGAAGTGGTCTTGTTATTTCTGGCACCACCGTGGTCACAAAGCAACCTTTTCTAATGCTGCCGCTCTGGAAGATTCGTATCCAGCATGGGAATACCAACGCCTGGCTGGTGGATCAGGCCAGCTTCCTGTGCATGGGCTGCCTCTCTCTTTCTCAGAATAAAGCACCAAAGGTCTGTGCTGTCTTTCTTGTTCTGTTTCCTCCCTATCTTCAGTTCGCTGGGAGCATGTCCGCAGACCTCGGACTGCTGATGCTGCTTTGAGTTTCTGAATTCTGGCTCCAGTGGAAACTGAGCTTCCTACTCTGCTCCCTTGTGGGGGCTGAGCTTACTTTCCGCTGTTCTGACCTTTTCCCTCCTTCGGTCGCTGCCTTTTGCAGTGTGGAAACCAACCTCACTGGTATCAAAGGGTAACTTGTAGAGACCTTCCTTGTGAACAATTTTACCACCTCTTAAATGATGTGACACAATAGTCCTCACTTTAGGTAAAGCCGGGCTCTCCTCAACCAACTAGGGTGGCTTTTCTAATGAGGAAAGGGCACAGCGAGACCTCTGTGGGCACGGTGGTTTTGCACCGGCTTTCACCGTGCTTGTTTGCTCTTTATCTCTTATACAAGTTCATTGAATTCGAGAAAAGTAATTTATTTCTTAAGAATGAAGGGAAAAACAGCTGCCCCACCCCACCCCACCCCTGGCTGGCTAAGGCTGATTCGAGCAGCTTGCTCCACACCCAGGGCCTACCGTCACGCACGGAGATGTCAGGGATGCTGGTGTGAATGGCGTAAGCACGCTGTCCCAAGGCAAGGGGAGATGGTAGAAGGAGCAGAAATCCGAACAGAGTGCGGGCTGCTCACAAAGGTGCAGTGCAAACCCATCCTACGCCACCCACCCACCTTCTGCACCAGACACCTAACAACAGACCGGAGCCCTCCAGCTACTATGTGCTAGAGAGCTGGTGAGTCCATGCTAGGGTCACCCTGTCGGGGCCAGGCCAATGTGTGTGTATCAAATGAGGGGAGGCCGGGGAGGATTTCACTGGGTGCTCTTCTTCCACAGCAGTCACGCATGGCCCCACAAACCTGGGTCCCTGGAAGGGGTGCTTTCATGACTCCAAACACCCCGTCTCTAACGTCCCCTCATTGCCACCGACAATGATCTCATGAATGGGCAAAGAAGTTAGGAAGACACCCCTAGTGGCCCAGGGGGACAGCCTCATCCATGTCACCAACCAGGGTTGTCGAGGGTTAGCAAATGCTTTCCATGGAAGGCAGGAAGGATGGCGCAGGGAAAGCAGGAGAGATGGCACGGGGAAGGCAGGGGTCTGCTCACTTTGGAAGCAAACTTGGGTTTGTTGCTTGGAGGCAAGCTCCATCCTGGAAGCGCAGGCGGGTGAAGGCACATCTTCCCTCTGGACAGTTTTATTTGGAATGTCACTCCTTTGTGAGAGGCAGGACACATGCGAGCAGGCTGACTCCTCCTTCAACCTTGCTGTTCTCTGTCCAGACTAGGGGAGGCTGGAGAGGGTGGGGGAGGCCAAGCAGAGCTGAGGGAACCGGGGCCCCGCGTGTGTCCTAGGACCCTGTCCTCCCCAGCTCAAGCCCACAGCAATCCACTAGGGACTCTGCACATACCACCTTCCCCAGGGACTTGAGGGCATGGCCCCAAGGGGGTGTCTGTGGAGTGGGGCCCTGGCCAGGACAGAGAAGGCTACAAAATGGATTGCCGCTACATAAAGGAAGAGCTGGACACGCAGCTCTGGCTTTGCTGGGATCGTCCAGAAGGAAACACAACTGTAGCGATGATACTATGCCCATTGGGAATCCTAGTGGGTCAAGCACATTCGTTTGAGGTTGTCCCTTTTCAATTTTCTGAATTTTACAAGCAAGAATAAACTATTTCAAAGAATCTGAATAACTTCATGATTTGCAAGAGAATAGAGTATATTAACAGGATCACTTTGATTCATTAAGATGTCAAATGAGGTTCTCTGCACATTAACACCCTACACACTGCAATGAAAAGATAAAATTAATTTATGGAGGTCTCTTCCCACTCTTGAAATTCAGAGCAGCCCGTGTTTCTCTGTAAGCCTTCCAGAAGGCCTTCACCACTTTCAGGTAGGAAAACACCTTGACATGGCTGGTGCCTGACCCAGAGGGGAGGGAAGTGATTTGGCTCTAGAATCCTATAAGATGAACTCTGGGTGTAGGGGAGAGAAAGCTCACTTAAAGTCACGAGTCCCATATGCTGTTCCTTCCAAGCTACTCGCTTCAAATGTAAAAGATGGAATTTCCCGACATGCTGACCTGGGCGTGATGCTTCTGCTTCTGTTCGGTATTAAACTGCTTGGTGCTGAACTTCACAGAAAACAAAACAAACAAAACCGCTTTCCATAATTAGATGAGACTCCCATCCTGCTCGTCCCTCACGGGGCAGAGCTGTTTTCACTGGAATTTCTGTTCATCAAATTGGCTTCAGCAAAATATCTTGGTTTCAATAACCACAATGCAGTTAGTTACATTTAGGCAAACTAATGCACGCACCATTCTTGTGTTCTATCAATTTTTATTATCGATTACTCCACTGATAGGGTGCTTAGGAAAAGTAAAGTGATGAGACCAGCATTGTGTTACCATAGTGATACTCAAATACGATGGGATGTTTCCAGTGAAATGGACATTTCAGTAACCTGGAAGGTGCCCTCCAGTGTTTTGTTCTGTTTTGTTCTTTGATTTGGAGACAGGTCTTTGAATTCTCAAGCGAGTATACGGCACCTGTCCTGCCCACATCAGTGCGGCTGCCCTTGTCTGCTTTTCAGGAAAGAGTTAGCCTTCCATTATTTGGTTCACAACCATTTTCATTAATTAAACACACCAGGCTCTGGGGAGAAATCCACATCCTTTTCATAAAAAACAGTCCAAAATGTCAAGACAGGGACTTTGGATTTATGCCCTAACTATCCACTCAAGCAAAACAGAGCATCCTCATTAAAGAAATCCTTTGAGATCATTAAAAAAACATTTAACACAAAAAGTCTATGATGTTAAGCAAAACCAAACAAAAAAAAATAGACATTCTGTTGTAAACTAAAGTCAAACTCTATTCATAAGTATTGATTTATACACAGTTCTTGCCATAACATTTTTTAAATGTAAGTAATGCACCACTGTTTTCTTGCTAATTGGAGATACTCCTATTTTGAAATAAATGTAGCATAAGGGCTACTTCAAGAACATAGAAAAAAAAAAGGAGGAGATACATCTCCCCTCACAGACTACCTGTATTTTTAACCTATTTCTTGAAGAAAACCCATTTCTCCTTATATGTTTAGGGCTCCAATCCCAAACCCCAGGGCTTTCCCAAGCCTGAGGCAGAAGAAACATGCGCTGTCCCTCAACGTCTTCAGGATGGAGCCCGTCTTCCTGTTCTGTGATTCGTTCTGTGATCCTGCATCCCAGCTTTCAGAAGACAGAACAGAATGTCTCCTGGCTCTGCTCGGCCATGGGATCTCTGACCCACACTCGAGAGCACACTTTGAGAAGAACGCAGTGACTTACTAGCTATTGACATGACCACGTGCAGGGAAAGTTCCAGGACATCCTTCATCTCATAGAGTCTGATCATCTCTATGGAAAGATTTAATCCAATTTGGTGAAGGAAGCTGGAACTTCAATCCATCCAGCGTCTTCTATTGCTTAACTGAGAGACCTCAAGAGGAATTTGAGGTGATGTGAGGGCATGCCCTGGGGTACAGTACCCGTTCTGCCTGGGGAAGCTAAGGTCATTTATGGGTTGGAGGATGGGGCTGGATGAGAAATGCATCTCTTTGGAGAAAAAGACAAGGCAATAATCCAAGGCCTGAAGGCAGAAGTGGCCAGCGAGGCGTCCCCTGAGGTCATAAGGGCCAAGGCTGCTTTGAGGCCTGTGGAACTTGTTTGCTGGACTTTGGAGTCTTTCCTCCTCTTATTAAGTCTAACATTGATTTCATTTCTACAGAAAAACTCACATGCTTGTAAGAGTCAGGGGATGTGTTTCCAGCTACATGAACAATCGAGGTGCACAGCCAAACATGGGAACGCACTGCATACAACATAGTGGACACACACACTCACAACCACACAACCCACTCATGCACACTCACTCACATGTCACATAAGCACAACCACACACATCTACCCTCACAAAGGCACACTCATTCTCACACTCAGACACGCAGCCAACACCACCATTCACACACACACACACACACCAGCTGCTATCATCATCACATCATCTTAACCCTCTACAAAACCCCTGGAGCCCTGGCCGTGCGCGTCGAGAGCCCATCCTGCAGGACAGGGGCTTGAGACCGCGGGAGAGGGAAGGTCTCACGGGAGCTTAGGCAGCAGGTCAAGGAGGATCTGGACCAGTCCCCTGTCCTGCTCCCCCCACCACAGCCTGCCCTCAAATCACAGGGAAGGGAAGTGTGAGTGTGTTGTGTGAGCATACCCCCAATATAGTCGGAGAACAGAGACAGCACTGTGACTGCCACCAGGGAAAAGAGAAGGCTGCGAGCCAATTTTCGAATCTTTGGTGGCAGGGACGCCCTGTTTTGCACCTTACCTCTCCTCAGAGACAAAGAGCTCTGTGCCTGGGAATGAGGGTCAAAGGGCAAAGTCAGTGGGGTCAAGGGGCTGAGTGATACCTGAGCTCGCATGAGAGTAGCAACCTCCCAAGAGAATCCAGACGGTCAGCCCTGAGGTGCGCACACAACTCATAGCAATCTGCCACCCCAGAGCCCCCAGAATCTCCTTCCTACATGAGGCAGTGTGTGTCTCTGGTGCACTTGAGGACAAGCAAGCACCTGGAGGAGCTGATGATGATGGGCAGCTCTGCCCTCCCCCTCATCCCCACTCCAACCCCCCACCTCCACCCCCACACACCCCACACCCCTACATCGCCACCCCCAACTCCCCCAACATCCCCACACCCCTACACCGCCACCCCCAACCCCCCAACCCTCCACAACCCCAACTCCCCACACCCCCTACACCCCCAGACCCCTACACTCAACCTCCCCACCCAGACTGCTGGCCTCGCTGGGTCCTTGCTGGATGCGCGGAACCTGCACCAACATGCCAAGGCAGAAGCCGCCCATCCTACTGCCTCAAATTAAAGATGGGACGATTAGTGCGTCTCTGCCCATAATTACCTATAAATCACTTTTATTCCTCTGGTTCTCATTACCTTAATATCATGCAGGATAAATCCAGAGTGATCAATAACTATAAGCACAGCCCTGCTTTTCCTGCACGGCTGAGAGGCTCTGACTTTCGAATTCATCACTGTTGCTCCATGATTGTCTTTCACTTCTCACTGCCTCGTCGGGGAGGGAAGAAAGCCATGGTCCCCTATCCATCACCTGCTTGGTCACCTCGTGAGCACCCAGATGCTCCCCTCCAGAAGCTGAGAGTCTCTCTGACAGTGTCTCTCTGGCATTCGGTCGGACGCCAGATCTCCTCCTGTCCAAACCTCTCCGCCACCTGCAGGTGTGAAAGCAGAGCTACCTGCGTGGCCTCTCCAAGGAGGGACAAGGACGAGAGCCTGTCCATAAAGTGCCAGGTGGCTGCGATGGTGGCATCATTGCCACCCCCCCCCAGACTCAGAGAGGGCGAATCATCACCCCCGGGTCACACAGAGGTGTGATTTGATGCCTGTCTATGTAACTGCAGTTTGCTCCCCAGCAACGCTTCCTGGACCCCAGTTCCTTCGGTGACACTGCTTCCAAAGCAGCTGAGAAGAAGCGTGCGCGGACCAGAGCCCCGGCTTGGTTCCACGGGCAGCCTCCTGCATTTATGATTTATGATTTATGAGGAGCAGCTGCTCAGAAGCACACTCGCACCAGTGGGCAGACGTCTCAGAGCTCCGGGCCACCTTTCCCCATCAGCTGTCCGCCTCGGGGAAGCAACGCTCCGGGGAGGACGGGGCTCCCTGATGCAAAGTCCCTGTCACAGACACACGGTCCAGTTCACGGCAGCAGCAGAACAAAAGTGTACAATAATGGCAAGAATCTCTCTTTTCAAAATGTTACAATAAGACTCAATAAAGTTCTAGCGCAGTTCTGTGCAAGATGGACACCCCTTGAGAGAACGGCAGGAGACTTTTGTTAGGACTTGCAAAAGGTTTAGCTCAGCAAAAAGAAGTTCAGCCTTGTCCAAGAGATAGCAAGTTTGTGATGTATTTCCAGAGCGGGAGGGAAATGTGAGTCCGTTTTCACTATGATTAGATAGTTTATGTGGAGCAGCTAACTTCCAATCCAACTTCACTGTCCTGGAATGAAGAAACAAATCCAAGAGATCATAGGCAGCGAGACCATGCCCCGGGTGGTCTTCCAGACCCGACAGCGCATTGTTACTCACAGGTGCTGAGGCTTGCAAGTTGGATCCAAAACAGGTGTGTACATGTGTGTGATTGTGTAGGTGTGTGTGTGAGAGAGAGAGGCAGAGACACAGTGAGGTGTGTGTGTGTAGGCAGGGTGCTCCTTAACTCTTCAACTTTCCATTAGACTCAATAGCTTATTAGACCGATTCTCCTAGACACCTTCCCTGGGACCCAACTCAGCAGCTCCTGCAGACTCAGACTGTCAAGTGTGCCAACATTCACTCAGTACCTATGGCGTTCCATGCAACAGGCTAGGTTCTGGAGACACGACAGGAACGAGACCGCACCTCTGTTCTCAGGAGGTCGAAAGCATGCAAACTGAAAAATGCTCTAATACCTAGAGTTTTCTGAATTAGATTCTTAACAAATCAGAGACCTTTTTGATATTAAGCTTAAGAGAAAAAAAATAGATACTCTTATAATAGCTTTTAATTCAAGATTCAATAGAATAATTTTGTTGGTATCATTTTGTCCAGAACTTGCTCCTTTACCGGTCATGATCATAACTCCTCTGCTCCATGCTGCTAGTGAAGACCTTGTTTCTGGAGGCAAATTACTACCCTGTCTGCCCCGAGTCCCTCTGTGCACCAGGGTGTGGGGGCGGTCCCTGGTTGTCCACTACCTGGCCTCAGGGGTGATTCAGCAGAGGAATATTGCCTCCTGAGTATAAACCTCAGAGAGATAAGGTAATTAGAACTATGGGCTCTGGATTGTGTAGTTTGCACATGAAAAACATGCTGCCAGGGGAGTCATTTGCTATTTCTAAGAATTGGCAAGCCCTGGGAGGGGTTTCTCTCCCTCGACAGCCAGGCCCCCTAAAAAAGCATCATAAAAAATAAAAACATGGTTAGTAGAGCTAAGAAATGAATGTGTGGGGAGCTACAAGATGAACTGGCTGGGAGACATTATTGAACTCTTCCTGGAGGACACAGTATCTAAGCTGAGTCTCAAAGTCTGAGTCAGCCTCGAGAAGGCAAACACTGGGACGAAGAGAATTCTAGATTTAGGGCACAGCTGATAGGATTTCCAGGGTGTACTGGAGGGCTAAGGAGGTTGTGTGATGGGGCCACAGGCCAGTTGCTCCTGGAGGACTTGGGGCAGGTGAATGTTCCTCGCATGTTTTATTTGCTTATATTTTTATGTCATTTCTTTGTGCTTATTTATAAAAATTTGACTGAAGTACAAAGTACATTCTGAAAAGTGAGCAGACCGTAGGTGTACACTGGACAAGCATTTACACCGTGACCATACCCACCGTGACCACCACCCCAGTCAAAATACTCAACACGGCCAGCACCCCAAAAGCCTCCCAGGTGTCCCTGCCATTACTTACACCCCTTAAAGATCACCATCCGCTGCCTTCCAGCCCATAGATTCACTTTACTTGCTTTTTTTTTTTTTTAATTAGTACAAATCAGTTCATGCACTATGTGTACTTTCGCGTCCAACTGTGTCATCCAAAGTTCTGTGTGTGCCTGGAGCAGTGCTTTTTCCCTTTGCTTTGCTGTTTCCGATTACATTGCGTGGATATGCACCAATTTATCCAATCTGTTGTTGATGGACTTGTAAGGTGTTTCCAGGTTTTAGCTGGTGTAGATAAGGCTGCTATGAACATTCTTTTATATGTCTTCTGTGCATAGATTCTCATTTCTGCTGTGTTGATTTCCCCACAGTTCAGATGTTTCTGGGTCATGGGCATGTGCAGGTAGATGCCCTAATGGCATTTGAAAGATGCTGCCAAGGAACCAGTGTTCAAATTCTTGTGACACTTTCCACTCCCATCAGCAGTATCTCAGGAAGGATGTATTTTTCTACATGCTTGCCAACACTTAGTATTGTCTCATTGGTTTATTTTTATTTTTAGTCATTTCAGGGGGGTGTGGTGCAGGACCATATTGTGGGTCTATGTTCCATTTCCCAAATGGATTTATCAGTTCAAGGGTCATTTAGATATGCTTCACCCGTTTATAAAGTGCCTGTGCAAGACTTGAACCCAACAACTTGAGTTATTGGTCTTTGGCTTATTACTTTGTAAGATTTCTTTATATATTCTGGATCTGAGTCTTATCAATATCTTCTCCCTGTGTCTTTCTTTGCTACTCTCTCACGGGTGTCTTTTGGTAAACAAAATTTCTTAATCTTTACTTAGTACCATCTATGGATCTTTCATGTATTGGTTAATATTTATAGTATCCTGTTTAAGAAAACTTGCCTGCCCTAAAGACAGCTGTTTCCTTATATTATTTCTCATGATTTATTATTTTACCTTTCACATTTAAGTCTTTGAATCATATGTAATTTTTTTCTTCTATAAGGTTTGATATAGGGGTCAGGTTTCATTTTTTTCCCATATGGATCCCCAGTGAATCCACACCACTTATTGAGAAGACTATTCTTTCCCAGACCATATTTCATCACCTTTGCTATAAAGCAAGTCTGTTCATACCTGTGGGTCTGTCTCTGCTCTCTCCAGTCTGGTCCATTGTACCACATTGTCTGAATTACTCAAGCTTTAAAATAGCTCTTACCATGCAGTACATGGTGGTTTGCTCTTCTTCCAGATGGTTTTCTCTGGGATCAGTCCTTTGCATGTGTTTCTCAAGTACAACCAACAATTTAAAACACATACGTCAATAAAATATGCATATTAGCTTTCAAGCACACCTGGAACATTTATCGGAGTTGGCCCTATATTGAATCATAAGGCAGGTTTCAATAAATTTCAAAGGAGGGAATCCAGAACATGTTTGCTGATGACTTCACAATACAACTGGAATATAACAACAGAAATATAGCTAGAAAATTTCTCATGTCTGTAATTTGAGCAATTCACTGATATAATCCACAAGCAAAGAAGAAATTGAAATGGAAAATGGAAATATTTTTAACAAAATGATATTAAATTCACAACATACCACAACTTGAGAGATGTATAAATGGTTGTATGTAGAGAGAAATTTATGGGCTTAAATGCATGGTTTGGAAAATAAAGTCAGATGAAGACCAGTGATGTAATTATCTATTTCAAGATGTGAAAAATGAACAAATTAAATGTCCAAACATAGAAGCAAATTAGTATTTAGATAAGATAAGATAATATAAAACATAAATCAATATGATAGATTCACAAAGCAAAAGTTGATTCATTTTAGAACAATAAAAATTAATTTCTGGGAAGAATATTAAGAAAAAGAAAGACTATGTGAGAGCAAACCTATTTGGTTTAGGTAACCCATGTACTTTGATATCAAACTCTGGCCAGGACATGCCAATTACAGAACAATTGTTCTTGAACATAAATGAAAAAGTCCTAAATAAAATATCAACAAATAAATGCTAGTGATGTATTAAAAGCTTAATATATCACAATGAAGTTTGGGTTATTCCAAGATTCCTGGATTAATTTAGCCTAAGAAAATGTGTTTGGTGAATTTCACAAAATTAACAGAATACAGTGAAAAAAAAAAAACTATCACCTCAGTGGTTGCAGAAAAAAATATTTGTTAAAAATTGATATATGTTTATGATAAAACTATTAGCATTCTAAAAATAGAAGACTATTTCCTTAACTTGATAAGATTTATCTACAACAAGCATCCAGCAAACACCCATTCTTTGTGGTAAAAAGATGTATCCTTGTGGTCAGAAATAGGACAATCATTAAATTAATAAATTAAATTAAATATTTTATTATAATTTTAACTAGTTAAATTAAGAATAAATAAATATAAGGTTTGAGGAAGAAGAACTAAACTGTCATTTCATTAATCAAAGAGGATGTGGGTTTTTTTAAATAGAAAGTCTAAAAGGATCTATAGAAAAATAGTGTCAAAATTAGTAAACAAATTTAGTAAATTTGCTGGATACTATACCAGCAGCAGATGATTAGGAAAAAAACATTAAGATATTATTTACAGTTATCTCAAAAACATAAGACCTCAAGGCAGAAAACCACAAAATTGCTACTGAAAAAAAAAGAAAGAAAACTTAAATAAATAGTAGGCTATACCTTCTTACAGATTAAAAGACTTGATATATTATGATGTCAATTTTCCCCCAAAATCTAAGAATTTGATATAAATCCAATTAAGATTAAATAAGTATATATTTTATTATTTATTTATCCTGCTGAATTTTTTTTTATTATATAGTAAACCATTTTATTTTGTTTTGCAGGCTGATTTTCCTATTTGGGGGGATACTTTAGAATTTCAATTAAAAAATATATTTTTTTATTATTGTGTTGTTAGTCCCCATACAGTACTTCATTAGATTTTGATGTAGTGTTCCATGATTCATTGTTTGCATATAACACCCAGTGCTCATTGCAATATATGCCCTCCTTAATACCCATCACTGGGCTAACCCATCCCCCTACCCCCCTCCCTTCTGAAACCCTCAGTTTGTTTCCCGGAGTCCATAGTCTCTCATGGTTCATCTCCTCCTCTGATTTCCCCCCTTTCATGTCTCCCTTCCTTCTCCTAATGTCCTCGATACTATTGCTTATGTTCCACATATAAGTGAAACCATATGATAATTGTCTTTCTCTGCCTGACTTATTTCACTTAGCATAATCCCCTCCAGTTCCATCCATGTCGATGCAAATGGTGGGTATTCATCCTTTCTGATGGCTGAGTAATATTCCACTGCATATATGGACCACATCTTTATCCATTCATCTGTTGAAAGGCATCTCGGCTCTTTCCATAGTTTGGCTATTGTGGACATTGCTGCTATGAACATTGGGGTGCATGTACCCCTTCTTTTCACTACATCTGTGTCTTTGGTGTAAATACCTAGTAGTGCAATTGCTGGGTCATAGGGTAGCTCTATTTTTAATTTTTGAGGAACCTCCATACTGTTTTCCAGAGTGGCTGTACCAACTTGCATTCCCACCAACAGTATAAGAGGATTCCCCTTTCTCCACATCCTCTCCAACATTTGTTTTTTCCTGTCTTGTTAATGTTTGCCATTCTAACTGGTGTAAGGTGGTATCTCAATGTGGTTTTGATTTGAATTTCCCTGACAGCTATTGATGTTGAACAAAATTTTGATTGAGATACTACAAACTTTATAAATCAGTTTGGAGAGAACATCCTAGCAATGTTTAATTTCATGCCCACAAATCTAGTTTACATCTTCATTGTGTATCAGTTACCTTTAATTTCTTTCAGCAAATCTTTTTGGAGTTTTTAGTATACAGATCCTCCACATATTTGTTAAACTTGTCCCTAGATCTTTCACGTCTTTCTATGCTATTTTAAATGTTATTGTGTATTTTTTTAAATTTTCTAGAAGAAAGTGAAGAGTTGAATTAATAACAAAATTACCCACACCTGGGGCACCTGGGTGGCTCAGTTGTTAAGCATCTGCCTTCAGCTCAGCTCATGATATCAGGGTCTGGGATCGAGCCCCACGTCGGGCTCCCTGCTCAGCGGAGAGCCTGCTTCTCTCTCTCCCTCTGCCTGCCGCTCTGCCTACTTGTACTCTCTATCTCTCTGTCAAATAAATTTAAAAAAAAAATCTAAAAAAAAAATTACCCACACCTGGTCAATGAAGAAATTCTTTACTACCTGAGAAGACTTGCTAAAAATTTTCTTTTGTGTTGGCAAAAAAAAAAAAAAAAAAAAAAGCACAAAATTTATTTCACTCAATTTATAATAATTATTGTTATTATTATCCTTTATAAAAATTGGATCTCTAAAATTGAACTTGGCAGAAATAATGGCCACAAACAATAACTCTCAATGACAGAAGACTAATTGGGTAAATATCATATGTACAATAAATTACTGATGGATCAAACCTTAAACATAAAAGTTTCACAAACAAAATTTACCGGAGCATAATTTTGTAAAAAAAATTATACAGTTTAATAAAAAGACAATATACAATTGGAAAAATTAATAAATTGCAGTATGACAGATTCGATCAAGGTTTCAGAGGTAAACTCTAGGGAACACCTCACCAATAAGACTTCTTCAGTGTTGGTGAGAACCTGATAAGAATTTTTTATCCTGAACATGAAGTCCAGATATTCTTAAGAGGAAAACCTTGGGCTGGAAGTGTCTATAATCCTTCTCCTGACGCCTTTGTTGATTCCATAAAGGAGTTGCAACCACAAGCCAGCAAGCAAGGAAAGCAGAGACAGTTGACCTTATTCTACAACAGGGAAATCACACCTCTGACTCAAATGAGGTGCAATTATGATGGTCAAATGCATACACAGAGCAGAGAGGAAATCAGAGAAATAGAACACAAGACCGTGGGTTCCCAGAGGACGTCTAAAATGAGCCGGCACGGATGGATGATTAATGGCCTCATCAATGACCACCAGCCAAGCCAAGGAATTGTGGGCTGAGGACCCTACTGGGGACTAGGCGAGGGCCATTATTGCCACATGGACAGACGCTTCCTTGGTTAATTGAATCTTCACAGGAGTCCTGATCCCTGCTGGTATTCTCATTAGTTATCCTGGGGCAGAGAGGAGGGCAGTCAGCAGTTTATTCACACAGCGGGTGGAAAGAGCTCCTCGGCATTGGAAAATTGCTGCATGCAAAAGGCCATGCACCTGAAACTTCGAAGAGACCACAGGAAGTCACACTGAAAAGAACAGATCTGGTCAAGCCAGTGCTGTGTGTTGCAGGGGAGGAAGAAGCAACAACTGAAAGGTGGAATTGTTCAAGTCACCTGCCTCACCAGTGAGTGAGAGCCAGGACAGGGGACAGCCATGGTCCCCCCTCCTTTGCCATCCTGAGGCCTCAGAATCCCGGGACAGCACCGGAGTTCCCGCGTCAACAATGCATTTGCAGTGAACTAATAAACACACACACACACACGCACACACACGCGCGTGCACACACACACACACACACATGCTCTATTTCTCAACTATATAGATGCTACTGTGATTCATAAAATACAAACTAATTTCAAGGTGTTACTGAATTCGTATCTTTTATCATAATGTATTTCCTCAATCAATGTTTATTAAAAGTACAACCATCTCTGGAATTCCCCCCAAATCGGTGATACTACAAAAGGGTCCTGCTGGAAAGGTTCAGAAACCACTACCCTGCATGATGCTTCTAAGTCTTACACATTTCTAGCTTCCCATTCTGAAAGAAACAAGACAAAGTTGGGTAAGAAGCATGAATATTTGAGAATTCCTCACTTTTCTCAGTCTCGGATGATAAGAATGTCTGTGGATTCTGTTCACTAGCCCATCTGTATGGTAAAGGGTGAATGCCCCACACTTCTTCCTGAAAGGTGGCAATTGCTACATTGACTTGTAAGCACGAGCATTGTCCTTGTGAATTACAGTATAAATGAGCACAAAGATGCGCAGGAGAAAGCAGTCATTCTATTAGGGAGGAAATCTGGAACTCCAGACCATTCAAATGCTTTTCCAAATCACAAATTACTTAAAAAGCATCTTTAAAATAGAACAAACAAAAGAACAAAAGGATGGGTGTTTTAATCATTTGCTGCTTAGACTCTATTGTCTTCCATTCCAACCAGAATGACACCCGTGTCCAGATAGAAAGTCCTCTGCAATTTCAGCGAACAGCACTTAGCCCTATTATATCAGGGATTCTCCTTGGATTGTGCAGTCTTAGATGGGTGGGTGTGTATGCTAGCTGAGTCCATCCCCAGGCAAGTTTACAACTGAGAACATAACTTTTAAATCTGCCAAAACCACAGACCGAGAATCTCTGCTTCTTAAAAAGAATTACAATGCTTCTGAAGTCGGGGCCAGGCAGACAATGAGAGCAGCCAGTCGCTCACATTGCTGAACAAACAGTGCGGAGCCATTAGGTGAACGAATCATTACATAAAATCACAAGAATTTCTGTAGGGTCAGTTCTCCCCCCATGGACCCCATACTTGCGCAAATTTCACTTTGAAAAACCTAACTGCAGGCTTCGTATGTACTTTAAGGGACCAGATTCACTGGGGAGATGGGCTTGGAGACGGGGTGTGTGTGCAGTTGTTTTGGGGAGCACACCGGGAGGGTGAGGATGAGGGACTGTGCAGAGACAGACGGTGAACTGCCAGTGTCATTGTCACAGTGGCCTCAACAGATCCTTGGGAAGCACGGGAGCAGGCATGGCCCTTCAGAGAGGTCCCTCTGCTTAGGGATCATTAAGGAGCAGCCCACAGGTAACCCCCAAAGCCTGCTCCTGCTGCAAGGCTCCTCAGCAGCTGAATCAAAGACAAACAGCAAGCCAAGCACAGCCTGCAAGAATGAGCTGTAATAGTCACATTCATGGTGACGGGAACAGGTGCCTTTCGATGAGAACGGCCCCATGTCAGGCCCTGAGCCTGGCACTCTCCTGTGGTTTATTCTCCACGAGCGTCCTGTAAGGTGGCATACTCCCAGGACTGATGTAACCAAGGACCACTAACTGGACGGGGCGCTTAAAACAACAGAAATTTATCATCTCACGGATCTGGAGGCTGGAAGTCCAAAATCAGGGTGTCAGTAGGACTGGTTCCTTCTGAGCACTGGAGAAAGAATTGTTCCACACCTCTCTCCTGCTTCTGCTGACATCCAGCAAAGCTTGGCGGGTCTTGCCTTGTAGACACATCACTCCAGTCTCTGCTCTGTCATCAGTTGATGTCCTAATCTCCTTTTCGTATAAGGACACCAGTGATACTGGGTTAGGGCCCACACGACTCCAGTATGACCTCACTTAGCTTAGCTGAGTACATCTGCAATGACCTTATTTCTAAATACGTCCACATTCTGAGGTACTGGGGGTTAGGACTCCGTGTGAATTTGGAGGTGACACAATTCAACCCACAGCAATTGGTATTCATTCTTATTGCCATTCTATATATAAAGAGCTTTACATGATTAGCTGGGGTTCATTCAGGAATACAGAAACCACATCAGTTATTTTAACAGAGAGAATTTAACACAGAATGAGTTAAGTAGGTGTTCATCATTGAAAAGATACAAAAAGATCCTATCACAGAGAAGGAATCACAGAACCCATACAGGAAACAGCTACCTCCCCGGGGGATGGGGAACCAAGGACACTCTATAAGACCACTAAAATTTAGAGACTGGGATGCCTGGGTGGCCCAGTCTGTTAAGCATCTGCCTTCAGCTCAGGTCATGATCCCAGGGTCCTGGGATCCAGCCCCGCATCAGGCTCCTTGCTCAGCGGGGAGTCTGCTTCTCCCTCTCCCTTTGCTGCTCCCCCTGCTTGTGCTCTCTCTCTTTCTGACAAATAAATAAATAAAATATATATTTAAAAAAAAAGGAATTTAGAGACTCGGATGAGGATGTGGAGAGCCTGGACCCACAGGTGAGCATAGCTCTGGAGTTTGAAGGTGGGGCCTCATGACTGACACTTAAAGCTTAGAAGTGGGGTGCTTCTCTCTCTGGGGGGCGTGCACTGGGTCTGGCTTGGGGAAAGGAGGTAGAAAACGGAAACTGGAACAAACAGGCAGAGCCATGGTCAAGGTGTGTTGCCAGGATGGGCACACTGCAAGGCCCGGGCCCCCAGACCTTCCAGCCTGCAGGACTCCTCCCACCATTGTCTTTGGCGAGCGTCACAGGGAAACCAGCAGAGCAGAGGGGTGGTTTGCAGAGTCCTGGCTTGCAAAGTCCAGAGCATGAAACAACAGCTCGATCACAACAACCCACCCAGATTCAGAAAGTCTCAGCAGGTGGGGAGCACCAAGGTATGCACCCGGGTCTACACCCAGGTCTGAGCCACTCCAAACTCAGATCTTGGCCCTTTGATTTACTTCCCCTTCAGACAGATATTTAAAAATGGGTAAATGTGAACTGCTTTCATTAATTACATCATAATCCAAGAAATAATCCTGGAAGGACAGCAATTTATTAAGCAGAAAAGCAAAGCCATCTACTCAGTGACCAGGCTCATTAACTAACCTTGGATCACAAGGAAAAGTCGGCTGTGCTCTGTCACACGGATGACATTCAGTGGCAGGGCTGAGGGGAAGAAATGCACTGACAGAAGAACAGCAGCTAGAAACCCGCCTGCTGGCCTCAGAATTGGGGGGGGGCACACAGGGTATAGGGCCCTAGTAAAGTCAATTCGCTGTTCTCAGTCAAATAAAGATCAGAAAATAGGATTTAGATCGCAATATGTGAAATTAAGTTAATAATATAGGAGAAGGTGAACTGTTCTGATAGGAAGCCAACTAAATAAGTCCTTTTGTAAAAACTGAGGGGACATCAGCATTCCAAATCGCAAGTGGGGCTTCTTAATGTCAGTTACACCGCTATCTTTCTAGGACAGCCTTACCTTTGATCCATTAGCAGATATTTTCTTGAAATGTTGAAGCTGAATGTTCATAAATCAAATCATCTTTTGCTTTCACTTCTGTTCTGTCTCCTGAGCTCTCTAGTTTATAGTAAATGAACGAGAAATAAGACCATCCTTAGTGTCTATGCAAGCATGTTTAAAAAATCACTAGAATTATTTACTCTTTCTGTATTGGTGACCTTAAAACAGGACATTTGTGTGACTGCCACAATTTCCCATTGTTTCCTGCATGTTATAAGTCTTAGAGACACTTCAGCCTTCTTTTTTGAGTTTGTAGGACCATGACAGAGTCTATCCAGGACCCGCTCGTTTATAGCAATTAAACCACAACAGCAAAACAGCACTATCTTTGTGTAAAGGAGATGAGAGGCACTAATAGAGGGGGGCAAGGAAACGGACCCTCTGCTTGATTTCCTGCCTTTTGAGTGTCAGTCAGTCTTGAAGAACAGCAGCAAGAAACAGTCAGTCTTGACTGTCCACAGAATTTCCAACTTCTGCTTATTTCTGTCTCAAGACATAAACCCAGACCATCAACCACTCATGTGTGGCAAACAGGGTCCATAAACCCAGACACTATCAAGGTCATCTCTGGGCCCCTGACTCCATCAGCCTCCTCCACAGAGAGCCCACCCCTGCACACCCTTCCTCTCTTCTGAGCCCCTGACGCCATTACCTTCTTCCTCAGGAGGTACTCTGCTGCATTCTTCCTCCTCATGGCATGCTGACTTGGTACTCTGAGCATACTTGAGAAGAAGGAACATTGGTTCCAGAGTTGGGTAGAACAGGGCTCAAACTCTTGCTCTATCATTTTCTCCCCATGAGGCCTCTCTTCGCTGCATCCATCTGCACAGAGAGAATTGGATCACACCTGCCTTGGAGGGTTTTTGATTAGGTGGAGGGCTGCAGACTTCTCACTGTCCTCAGGTGGTGAGAAGAGCTGAGTGAGAGCCTGTTCTCCTCTCCCCTTATCAGGGCACTAATCCCACTCATAAGGGCCCCACCCTTATGACCCAATCACCTCCTAAAGGCCCTGCCCCCTGATAGTAATCCTACCATCACATTGGGATTCGGGGGTCATATGAATTTAAGGGACACAATTGGTCCATTGCACCATGAGCTGGGCGAGTGCTGATCAGACATGATCTTATTTAGTTCTTGCAGCTACTCCAAAAAGGAAGAATCATCCCCAGCGTACATGTGGTAAAACTGTGCTCTGGATCATCCAACCAGTCAGTAGCAAAACCAGGATCAATGTGGTCCAGGGCTCTTTCCCCCTTATTGCACTGAATCCTTCAAGACTTCTGCGAGCTCCAGGCAGAGCTGCCCTCATCATTATTTCCCATGGCTAGAAATGGAGTACCTAAGCCTGCCTGGTGTTTCTAGTCATCTAACAGGATCAGATGACAATGTGAGGCTACTCCTATGCATATCAGCTGCCTGACTGCAAAACAGACAGCCAGACAAATGCATGTGTGGCAGATGCACACAAGCATACACATACATATATACACACATTCACATGCACACATGCACACAAGCATACATACATATAAAAACATTCACATGCACGCATGCACACAAGCATACATGCATATACACACATTCACATGCATGCATGCACATATTTACATGCATGCATATACACGGACATACATTAGAGATAAATCTGTGTCAGTTGTAAGCCTGTGGGTAGCTGGTCCTGTGGAATACCCTTGTGGCAAGAAAGCCTTAAAATGTGGTTCCTGGTGGGTTTGGGTCTACACAAGCCTTCCTTGTCAGCCAGCATCAGGGACTTGGGATTGACGTCCTCTCTGACAGCAAGTATAGTTTCAGGAGAAAGAGATCAATCCAAGGAAGAGCAAGGAAGACAGGAAGAAAGGATGCTGCAAGCCTGGTTAGCTGAGCCGGCCTTGGTGTCTATGGGGTGAAAGGGTCACCAAGCTCCCCCTCTCTGATGGAGAATGAGCTGTGAGAACATTTGTCTGAGAGCTAATGGTTTCAGTGAATTTTTCTCTTAGTGGCCTGGGAAATATAAGTGAATGAAGAGATAAGGATAGTAGACAGGGAGAAACTTGACAGACTGTGAAAGCCCCAAGCCTCTTATTTCTTCCAGATTAAATAGGAAAATAGTCAATCACCAGAGTACAGACAAATGGAACACAGGTCAGAATGCCGACATTCTGGGAAATCAAATACGGGTTGGCTGCAACAACAGAGTCTGTACGGATTGATGTATTAAAATTGCTCCCCATGGGTACGTTTTCACCGCCTTGTATACATCCTGGAAATCGATGGCACTATACCTCTCACCAGGCTGTCTTTAAGCATAATTAATTAATCAGGGCAGTAAGCTACTGGAATGAAATCTACTTTTCATTACTTGTGCTCTTAAAAAAATTTATGACTCAAAGGTATTAACAATCGTAAGGTGACTATATTTTGTTATATGAAGAAAAATTGATTTCATCTATTTGAAGTTCTCACTTTTATACTAATTTCCAAAAAACATGCTCAGATCATATGATAAACCTAAAAAGCCAATTTTTTTTAATTTCAGGAAAAATTCAGATTACAATTGTGATGTCACAGGTTTATTCTTCAGAGTTCTGACCATGGTTATCAACTTTTAAGAATTATATTAGAAATCTTATACTAGGGTTCTCCAAACTTCTGTATTCAGCATTCACTGAGATGTTGAAAAGAAAGGTCATTTACTCACATTTCATGGAGAGTCTGAGCTCCATTCAGGTGTGACCACCATCAGCCCCAAATCCACTCCCCTACACTGCCACCCTCATCAAGGCTCCTTTTCTAAGCATCTGGCCCTGAAAGCATGTTTCCATCTTCTGCCTCTCCCTCCCACACCTTCTGAATCTGCTCCTTTCTTTGTGATATCATTTCCCACAACTCTCCCTAGCTTCACAATTGGTTGGATCATAATTTTTCTACCTATTCAGGCTCAAAAGTGTCATCAATTTCAAGCGGGAAAAATAGATATAAATCCACAATAAGATTATAATAAAAACTTTAAAAACCCCAAGGAGGTAAATCCTAAAACAGCTAGAAAAAAATACATCTACATATATACACAGCATATGTAGAAAGAGAGACAGAGAGAGTCCTTCCAGTGAGTGAGAGTAATAGTTGACTTCTTGTTAATAGCCACGAAATCTAGAAGACATAAAACTGACATCTGTGATGAGCAGGGAGAAATAATTCTATACCCAGTGAACATATCTTTCAAGAATAAGGGCTAAATAAATACTCTTTACACAACAACAGAAAGCAAAAGCACTGGGAACAGCACAGTAAAAGAAATTAAGGGTGTAATTCAGGTAGAGTCAAATTTTTCCCAGATAGTAGGTTTGAAATACAAGAAGAAAGTAAGTGCAAAAAAAAAAAGAAAAGAAAAGAAAAGAAAGTGCAGATAATGTAGCAATATATGTATAAACCTAATAAAATTTACTGTATAAATATAGTATCTCTGAAGAATTAAAACAAAATAAAATCTTAAAAAGCAACAGTGATAGTAAATAAATCAGGAGAGGATAAAAGAGTTAAAGTGCTCTAAATTCTTTCCATTGTTCAAAAAGAGGGTAAACATAATTATTTTAGAAGTGGTAAGTTGAGTACGTATGGTGCAATTTCTGGGATAAGTATTAAGAGCACAAAAGCAAAGTGCATGAATTTAAACCAATGAAGAGGAAAGACAGGTTTGAAAAACAGTTCATCTAAAGGAAGTCTTAAAAAGAGAGAAAAATAGATAGAACTGATGGGAAAAATCCAAATCACAAAGTAAGATGTTACATTTAAACTCAAGTATGTCAGTAAACCCAGTAAATGAATTAAAGGTCAACAGAATTTTTCCATAATAAAGAACTCAAAAATCTCTTCCTAAGGAAAACATTAGGTCCAAGTGTCTTAACTCACATTTTTTTCTCTAACAGTAAAAAAAAAAAATCAAAATAGAAATAAATTCATTTGGAGAACAGGAAATGTCTCATGTCATTTTCTGAAATGAGTATAACATTAATGAAAAATCTGACAAGAACAATAGGCAAAAGAAAATCACAGGCCAGTCTCTCTTGAACATATATGCAAAAAGTCTAAACAGAATATGGACAAACTGAATGCAGCAAAAAGTATAGATATCATTACTAAATTAGGTTTAACTCCACAATGCAAGGTTGGTCTGATGGTGGAAAATCAGTCAATGTAATCCAAAATGTTAACAAATGAAAAGTCACAGATGCAGAAATAGCACTTGATAAAGCTTTTCATAATAAAAATGACAGATTGCCTAATAAATTAAGAATAGAAGAGATCTTCCTCAGTCTAATAAAGAGATTCTACTAAAATTATGCAAAGCATATTTAATGGTTAAAAAGTTGAAATCTTTTGATATCAGGAACAAAACAAAAATGTCTTATACTGCACATTGCTTTCAACATTGTAGCACAGGGCTAGCCACCAGTAAGACAAGAATTACAAAGAAAGGGAAAATACAAGACCTAGAAATGGAAGTGATGTGATTTGGGGGATGATATGAATTTTTTGTGTAAAAATAATCCATAAAATTTCATTAGAATTAAAAGGAAAATTTAGCAAAATTGAAAGCTTATTAAAATTCAACATATAAAAATAAATTTCATTTTTATATGTCAACAATAAAAGTCTACAAAACAAATATTAAAAATGCCAATTATAGGAGCATTGGGAAAACTGGACAGCTACTTGAAAAATAATGAAACTGGACCACTTTCTTACACCATACACAAAAATAAACTCAAGATGGATTAAAGAAAGACCCACATATAAGACCTGAAACCATAAAACTCCTCAAAGAAAACATCAGCAAACTATTAGATATTAGTCTTAGCAATAAGCAAAAATAAAACATAGTTCCCCCACAAAAAACCTTAAAAATATGTAAGGGTTTTATAGAGAAAATATAAAATGTCAATAGGAGATATTAAAGAAGACTCAAATGAATGGATGGCATTGGTTGATAGACCCAATTTTGTAAAGATTTCAATTCTTCTCAAATGTACAGTTAATGAAATCTCAACTAACAATATAGCAGGATTTGGGAAAACTTGACAAACTGGTTGCAAAATTTATTTGGAAATACAGAGGGACTTGGATATTCAAGTCATTCTTTTTTTTTTAAGATTTTATTTATTTATTTGAGAGAGAGCACAGCAGGGGGAGCAGAGACAGAGGGAGAGGGAGAAGCTGGCTTGCCAAGCAGGGAGCCCAAAGTGGGGCTCGATCCCAGGACCCTGGGACCATGACCCAAGGCGAAGGCAGACGCTTGACCGACTGAGCCACCCAGGCGCCCCTATCCAACTCATTCTTGAATAATAATTGGAAATGGGAAAATTGTTCACCATGTCTGAAGCATATTATCAAGTGTAGCAACCAAGACTGTATGATACTTGTTCATGCAGAGACTAATGGATGAAAGGGAACAAGATAGGGCCTAGAAGCAAATCTCTATCTGCATGAACACTTTAAAAAAATTATGGCTCCAAAAAAAAAAAAAAAAAAATTATGGCTCCATTTCCTTTAAGTTTTTAATTTGATGGGTGAAAGTATCTTTTTTTTATTCAAGTATAATTAACATACAGTGTTAATTAGTTTCAGGTGTACAATATAACAATTCAACAATTTTATACATTACTCAGTGCCCATGATGATAATCCTTAATTACCATCACCTATTTGACCCATCCCCACCAACCCCCCTTCTGGTAAACCATCAGTTTGTTCTCTGTATAAGAGTCTGTTTTCTAGTTTGTCTCTTTTTTCTTTGTTTGTTTTGTTTCTTCAGTTTCACATATGAGAGAAATCATATGACATTTGTCTTTTTCTTACTGACTTATTTCACTTAGTATTAGTAGTAGTGTCTCTACGTTCATCCATGTTCTTATAGGATTATGTTTTTTGGGGGAATGCAAACTGGTGCAGCCACTGTGGAAAACATTGTGGAGGTTCTTCATAATATTAAAAATAGAATTCCATATGAACCAGTAATTCCACCAGTGGGTATTTACCCAAAGAAAAGAAAAACCCTAGTTTGAAAAGATGTATACAAACCTATATTTACCGCAACAATTTACAATAGCCAAGATATGGAAGTAACCCAAGTGTCCCTCATATATATAACATATATATCATATATATATTACTCAGCCATAATAAATAATGAAACTTTATACATGCATGAACTCTTGGCATAAATCTAGAGTGACACTTAAGATAGTGGAGATGTCCTTTTGATAAATACTGTTGAGACAGTTATCCATATGGAAAAGCATAGATGAAATCAGAGTACTACTTCATATAGCATGTATCAGAAACATTAGCAGGTAGATTAATGTCATGAATGTTAAAGTTAAAGGATAAAACATGTAGACAATTATATAGAAGAACATATTCATGACTTTAGGTAGAGAAGAGTTTTTTAACAAGACCCCAAAAAAGCCCCACTAATCCTAAATTTAACTATATTACATTTAAGTACTCACAATTTACTAAAAGACAGGATAAAGACAGTGAAAAGAGGGTTTCCAAGGTTTCCCATTTGTTGGCTCACTTGTTATTGGCACTACAACGGAGATAAGGCCAGAGGATGACAAAAAAGAGGAGGCCAAGTGGACACGATGAATTTGGTTTGAACATATTGAACTGGAGGTGACATGAGATGCCCAAGTGGAGCCCAAACTGTTGTAACTCTTACAACAGAAAGAGTTCACTCATGGGAATCCCATCACCTTTGGAGTAAAAACTTTCCCAAAGTTGTTATTTTTCGCCAACTTCCTTCCCATGATCTCACTCACACTTGTAGCTTTCACTACACCAGCAAAAAGGCAACTCCCTGAATCCACTTTTGCTATTACCCATCTCTCACCATGCACCCTTTGCATCTGCTTATTGGACCTTTAGCTCCTAGAATTCATCACCTGTAAACACACACAGTAATTTTCTCTCTCAAACCACATCCTCCTCCTGACTTCACATTTAATCATGTTTCTAATCATGCAGACATAAAACCCTCAAGTTCTTTTTGGTTCTTTCCTCTCCTTTCCTGCCTCCCTCTGTAGCCAATCAATCACCAAGTCTTAGGAGGTTTTCTTCATATGGTTAAGTTTGCATTTTCTATCCCTTCCTTTCTATTCCTGCCATACCCTCTGGACTGTCACATCTTCAATCTCTCATTCTTGAACTCCCATAAGATGCTTCTAAACCATCATTCTGCCTCTGGTTCATCCATTCTCATATCATTTCTCCCATGACTGTATCACTTCAGTGCTCAGAAATGATTAAGGGCAGCCATTGCCCAGAGCAAACACTGGGGAGTCTGGCCACATCCTGCCATGCTCCTAGTGTGTTCTGTGTTTTGTGCTGCCATCAGTCATCATTGGATGCTGGTCCCTCCTTTTGCTGCCCCTCCACCTTTTCACATATACACCTTCTGAATGTTCTCCCTCATTTCTGCTTTCTTAAATTCGGTTATTTTTTTATAATCTCATTTAAATGTGACCTGCACTTGAATGACCCAAGTAAAGTTAGCCCACATCTGAAATGCTAGTCTATGTCATCTCTCCTTACAAGACTGGTGTCACAGTGATTTGGTTACAGTTTCTTGTGCATGTTTTAATCTTGACTCACTAGATAATGAGATGTCTGTGCTCAGAGACACAAGGTCCTGTTACTTTGTATCCTTGGTGATACTTAACAAGGTATTTTCCACATAATAGATGATAGGTAACTTTTAATGTAAAGTCCATGCTTTTAACTATTATCTCATACAAAATACTCACTTAATCTGGAATGGTAACTTTTTCTAAAGGTTCAGCTGCAATTTGTCTTCCATGGAAAAAAAAAGAGGGTAAATATGTTATGAGTTCCTGTGAGCACCACATTTGACACATATGGAGATGACTAGTTTTAAAGCATCCTTATTATGGATTTCCATATCTTGGACATGTAAATACCTCACTGATAGCATATGTCCTCCCCTACATCATTAAAGGTTTTAAGAAATTATTTAAGAAAATCCAACTTATTCTCAATGTGCAGAGAGATTCAAAATTGAGATATTTGTTGCCAAAAAAATTACTAAGTCCAACAAGAAAATATGATTTACAGTTGTTTTGAGGCTATTAATCTTTTGATTTTATATAGTTGAGGATAATACCTACTTTAAAAATTAGGAAATAAAGTATTATTTGGTACAACCAAGAAGAAGAGGAGGGAAGAAGGAGCAGGAGGAGGAGGGAACAGGGAAGGAGGAGAGGATGAAGCCATGAAATGTGAGTTCTAACTACACCTTACATCAAATTTTGCCTTCATTCTTCCTTCTTTGGAAACAAAACGCTTCCTGTAGCAGAGCAGGATTTGCAATGACAGGCTACATGAGATGTCCATGTTTAATTATCTGAGGAATCAGGATAGGGAGATAACAAACAGAAAGTCATAGATTATCCAGAACACTCATTTCAGTTATTAGCTTGGATTTGATCACATCTCAGACTGTCACCTAGCAACATCCAAGTGTCTATGTGTCTATGATCAGTTCAGCAGAAGATACCTCTTACACAGTGAACAAAACCAGGTACAGAAGTCATATTCTTACATTTTTAAGCTCCTCTTGTCTATTCCCAAGCAAGGGGCCCATGTGTACCCACTTTTACATCTAGAAATCAGTGCATAACTGGGTCATCTTGGGGTTTCAGACTCTCCTACCAGGGTAGTGAACTCAGCACTCTCTGAGGCCCCTGAGTCCTTGAGGGGAGGCTCCAAGAGCAGTAAGGCAGTCAGGACACTTCAAGATTCTTCCAGAAGAGTTCACATTTCCTGGGTTATTTACCAGGGAAACCCCACAGCTCAACCCAGAAAAACTCTACATTGTTCACTACAAAAAGAACAGGTTCTTGAGCTCCCAGGCAGTCCAGACTCACCAGTACTCACAGCATGACATGGCTGCTCTCAGAAGGCACACTGCTGGCTACATGAGTCTACTCTTGTCCCAGCAATCCAGCATCACCTGGGGTACTATTCCCAGTCTCCAGGAAGAAGACCAACATCCTGTCCTTGAAGTTCTGGAGCTTCTCAGAACAGTCCTGCAACCTAGCTATCCTGGGCTTGGATGTGGCTTGAGAGACCATTGCCAACTGGGGTTGGCTGAGCATGAATGGATGCACCAGATCCGATCCTACTAGATGCAGACCATCTTATGCCCTGTCCTCAGTAGAGACACTATAAAGATATCTGGGTCTCTTATTCTAGCTTCCTTTTGTGTTAGGCTCTTACTAAAGCTTTCTGAGGATCCTGGGCTACAAAGTACATGGATGACTAACTCCATTATCTGCTCCCACCAATGGCCCCAACCACTCCCTTTTTAGAGGAAAAAAGCAAGTGAGACACCCAATAATGGAGTCTGTGGAAGTTACTGGAGAGAGAGAAGGGAGAAAAGTACTTCACCTCTGAGGAAGATAAAAGGAGCCAGCCCATAAGCCCTGTCCCTTAAGAAATCCCCAGTCTCACGGCCCCTTAGACCAAGTCTGCATGGACAGATATTAGAGGTGAAGGTTCACAGCATTGTATGTGATTTCAGTTCATAGACATTGTGGGAGAATTTAGAGCAAAAATAAAGTTTTGTCATTATAGAAACGAGGCACTTTGGAGCCCCGTATAAAGTGACAGCTACCGTCTAGAGTTTATACATATACGTATTCATTGGCCTCTCTCTTAAAAAGTTTTCTAACTAAGAATAGCAAAAAGACCTAGTTGCTAACTGAATATAATAATAATATAAAAAAAGACCTAGTTAAACCATAGCTCCCTCTCCACCAGTGCAGTGCAGATTTGGGGTCAGTATCTCTAGGACAGTGTAGAGCATACTCCTAGGGCTACTCGTTGGTCCTGATTGTTCATCTTGCTGTACTAGTCAGTCACCTGGAATGGCTACACCTTCAAATCCCACTGGGCCACCTTTCTTACTGAGCTGGCTGTTCCCAGCTTCCTCGAGGGCCATTTCACCTTAACCTGCCTTATACTGCTTATCCACCTCATGGTGGTCTCAGGGCCCTTCATCACTCACCTGACTTGCTGTTTGCAGCCTTCAAGGGACCCACATGTCTGATTCTAAATATAGCTAGGTTGGTCCTGACCTCTGATTTTCTCCCTTAAGTCACCTAGCTTCTACACTACCATGGTTTCCAACACTTTGGGAAAATACTCTTTTTCCTGATTCCAACCTAGCTGTCCAGGGCCTATCCCAGGGATCTGACAGCAAGTAACCCCAACTCCATGAATGCCACCCATATGTGACCAGGGACACATAGCAAAATAAAAAGATTAGGAAGTTATTCTAACAAAGCACACGCATGACTTCTTTTAGATGAAGAAACACACAAATGTCAAGGAGTCAATAGGTGTCAAATCCACGCTGGTGCACAATACCAAGCTAGACTTTGCAATGGAATAAAAAGAGGTCTTTAAGACATTGTCAGCATGGAACCCTCAAATCAAGTTGGAGGAAGTAAGATTTATGTTGGTATTCCAAGTGTTTATCCAGTGCCAGTGACGTGTATCATGTGAACATAAAAGCAAGCCAGGACTGGCAGATCGAAACCCAGCTATAAACCCATAGCATATGATTAAGCAATAAATTGTGTAAACTGAACAACTGTTGGAAATGTTCCGAGGCGCTGTTAACAGTCTGCGGTCCAAGACTGCACAGGGAGGGAAGAATAAAACCACTGGTGCCTTTATATTCAATCTCTAAAGGTTTAG
Source organism: Phoca vitulina (assembly GCF_004348235.1). Taxonomy (NCBI): domain Eukaryota; kingdom Metazoa; phylum Chordata; class Mammalia; order Carnivora; family Phocidae; genus Phoca; species Phoca vitulina. Next base: position 4,570,574 of record NW_022589720.1, read on the forward strand.
CTGAGAAAGATCACGTATGGCCTAAGGAAGTAGAGAATGTCTCTGGTCTGGGACAGGTTCTGGAGCACCCAAGCAGATTAACTCACACGGACAGTGGGCTCAAGTCTCTTTCCCAACCTCACCTAAGTTTAGGTAAAGAGTGATAGCTCTGACCTCATTTCTGCATTCTCAGTGAAAATGGGGTGGCAGTGGTGCTCCCCAAGGGAAAAAGTGATTGTTGGAGGAAAATAAGTCTTTTTTTTGAAGATTTTATTTATTTACTTGAGAGAGTGAGAGAGAAAGAGAGCACAGAGGGAGAGGGAGAAGCAGACTCCCCGCTGAGCAGGGAGCCCCATGCAGGGCTCCATCCCAGGACCCCAAGATCATGATGTGAGCTGAAGGCAGACACTTAACTAACTGAGCCACCCAGGTGCCCCTGAAGGAAAATAAATCTTATATGTTGCAATGGTTTGTGGCCCTTCAAAGCTCAATGCTACTTGACCAAAATTCACTCCTTAATATTTAATTTATCTCATTAAATAAATTAGAATTTACTTCTTAGTGGTTTGATATTGAAAACAAGTTTAAAAACACAGACCTGTCTTTTGATTAACATTGACCAAGGTTTCATCAAAATTAAAAACTTACATACATCAAAAGACACTACAAAGGAAGTAAAAAGATAATCTAGAGGACGGGAGAAAATATTTGCAAATCATATATCTGGGTCAAATCATGATATGGGTCTTGTATCCAACATATATAAAGAACATGTAAAACTCTATGATAAAAAAGACAAATGGCCCAATTAAAACATGGGCAAAAATTCTGAATAGACATTTTTCCAAAGGAGACATTTGTCTAAAATGGCCAACAAGTACACACACACACACACACACACACACACACACATATGTTCAACATCATTAATAGTTGAGTAACTGCAAATCAAAAATGAAATGAGGTATGATTTCACACCCACTTAGGATGGCCATCATCTGAGAAGGGAAAAGACAAGTATTGGCAAGGATGTAGAGAAAGGAGAACCCTCCCAACCGCTGTTAGGAGTGTAGAGTGGCATACACACTGTGGAAAGCATCAGGCAGTTCTTCTGAAATTAAATGTAGAATTACCATACGATCCAGCAATTCTACTGAGAATTCTCATCTGAATTGAAAATGTGTCACGCAAAAACTTATATACATAAGTTCAAAATCATATTATTCATAACAAACCAATGGTGGTAAACCCAAATTTCCACGAATTGATGAATGGATAAACAAAATGTGCTCTATCTATAAAATGGAGTGTTACTTAGCCATAAAAAGCTTGAAGGCATTATGCTAACTGAAAGATGCGAGACACAAAAGGTTATCTATTGTATGACTGTGCTTACCTGAAATGCCCTGAGTAGGTAGATCCACAGAGATAGCAAATGGATCAGTGATTGCCAGGGGCTGGGGAGGAAGGAAGTGGAGAGTGACCGTGCAGGGGTATTGGATTTCTTTTTGGAGTGGTGACAACATTCTGGAATTAAATAATAGTTATGGTTGCACAACCACGCAAATACACTAAAAAAATAATGCTTTAAGTGGTGAATTTTATGATATGTAAATATCTTAATTTTTTAATTGACCAAAGTGCTTTTCCTGGAAAAACTTGTAGGTACTTACAACATGTCTAAGGTGGAGGAGAAGCAGGGGTGCCTGGGTGGCTCAGTCATTAAGCGTCTGCCTTCGGCTCAGGTCATGATCCCAGAGTCCTGGGATCGAGCCCCATGTCGGGCATTCTGCTCAGCGGGGAGCCTGCTTCTCCCTCTCCCACTCCCCCTGCTTGTGTTCCCTCTCTCACTGTGTCTCTGTCAAATAAATAAATAAAATCTTAAAAAAAAAAAAAAAGATGGAGGAGAAGCAGGGTGGTGCGACCTCCTCCCTCCTCGTCCTGGCTCTGGGACAGATGAAGAGATGTCAGCCTGGTCATGGGCTCATCTCTCCCCAGACCACACCACCCCAGACCTTGCGACTTATCCATTGGAACAAACAAAATCAGTCAATGAAGCCTGTGGCGGGCTAGGACGTCGTGTCTGTCATCTAACTGCACACAGCTCAGAGATGAATCTATTGATCGTTGCCCTCCCCTCCGTAAAGCCAGCATGACCATGCCTGAGAGAATCACTGAGCGGGTCTGGTGCTATTAGCGACGCAAACAGAGAAGAGATGGAATTGGATTTATAGGAGGATGACAGAGGGAAAAAAGCGCTGGCCATATTTACTCTCTGCCCATCCTCAGCAAAGGTCCAGTAAGTGAAGTTTCATTTTCCATGATATTGCTCCCAAACAAGCAGTCCTCAGACAAGGAAAGTGCTGGGAGAGCGCGGTAGCTCTCAAGACCCAGGAGGGACCCCCCGCTGATCAGAGCCTCTCTGAGGCAGAAACTTTGCAGCATTCCATGAGCTGGAGTTATAGCCTCTGTTCTCAAAAGATTTGAGAGAGATTATTCCAACTATAATCAGCAGCCATCACCTCTAGAATCTGAGAACTCCACACTTGTTCCTTCAAAAGTGATCCTGAAAACGGGTCTGCGGCTTCATTTTTTTTTTTCCACTCTAACGAAGGTATTTGTTTGTTTTGCGGAGGTTGCTGACATTGCAGACTTACTAGGAAGTGTGTTCCAGGGAGCTGGGCCTGTAGAAACAGGCAGCGTGAATTGAACTGGACCTTGTCCTAGAAGTGGGGCAGGAAGGAGGTGGAAACACAGGTGAAAACCCCAGTGTTAGGTCTGGGCTTCACCTGCATTGGGACGTGGGGAGGTCTGTGCTGTGCCTCCCGCCACCACAGTTGTGCCGGCCCTGGGGGCTCTGATAGCCACCCCCCGGGGTCCTGCATCCTGAGAACAGTGGAGGCCTTGAACCCTAGTGGGTGCCCGTGCCCCCCTGCCACGAGCCTCCATTTTCCCCAGTGAGCCTTCCTGGAGGGCACTGGTCAGGTGTTTGCTAAGATCAGTCAGGCTATTTTGCAGGTCCACACCGAGAACTACCTCCAGGGCCCATGACTTTTATAGCTGCCATGCTCACCCCCCCAGTTCCCGCCCCCTGTCCCCCACATGCCACCCCCTCTTACTGGCCCCTCCTCTCCCTGCCTTTGTTCCTGCCTCACTGGAAAGAAGGGACAGCTGGTCACCATCTCAGCATAGCAGCCCCTTTTATTCTCGAAGGTCGTTATTCCATCACTTGACTAAATCTTCCTATTCCATCTTTCCCTCAAATTCTCAGTTCTTCAAGTGCTAAAGCCTTGTAACTGCTCTCTGCAGGACCCTCCCTATCTAAATTGCCCCCTCGAACTCTATTTGTGGACTCTCGGGTGGGACGTTTCTATTTGTTGGCCTCTCATTATGGGAATGAGTATAATGATTTAGCTGAAGCCTGTCTGCATTTTAATAACGATTCGTCACCAATTCCTTGTTTCTTCCCTTTAAAGGGGCTGCTGCCTGCTCAGCTTCCCGGCAGACACCCCTCGCCACTAATGAGCTGGCTCTTTGTGCTAATTAAACCCCACCTGCTCCTTCCCTGCCATCTGACTCCTGGCCTGAGAGATGTTGGCGGGTCCCTACAGATGCGCGGAGGCTGTTGCCTCTTCACCCAGGGGAGTCAGCTGGCCACCTCACCAAGATCCCTAGACAGAATGACAGCTAAAGGTGACAGCAAACTCTCAGCTTCAAACCGCACCCCCAAAAATCTCCCAAAAGAGAAGAAAAGCGAAAAATCAGCAAGAACTATCCATCCATATTTCAAAAGTAGTTTAACAATAATAATAGATGTACAAGAGTTGTAAGGGGTAAGAAAAAATCTTGATTTTTTTTTTTTTTTACAATCATTAGAATTATTTCTCCTGGTATTATCGAGAGAGTGTGTGCCATCTACTCTCGGCCCCCTTACCCTCAACAGAGTCATCTGAGAAGCTGCCTGGTTCATTCTACCCACCATGATGCACTGAGGATTCTGCACCCGCTATGAGTGTCCTGTTTTGACCATTGCCTCATCTTCCTCAGTGTGATTTCCGGCACATTATTCCTTACGACACACAAGGAGCCTCTTCACAGTCAGTCTATATTGATACTCTGCCTTGTAATCTAATGCTTTTCCAAATGATGTACTGTTCTATTTCAGGCTCATGACTTTTTTCTAATGTTTATCTAAATCTATGTAACAACAGATCTGTGTAATGTGACCAATCTATGTAACGTGTCTTTAGATAGCCAATGCTCTTCAGCCTTCAGAAGAACATTCCCTACCTTTTCTTTATTTTCTCAATTCCCAATAAGAGCTGCAAGCTGGTATGTCCTATCAGCACCTATTTTTCCAAAGACTTGAGTGTTGCAACTTCTTTCTTCCTAAAGACTTCTGCTCGGGGCTTTCCTCCACATACAGATGTGATCACCAGAATGACACATCCATCATTCACAAGGACACAGCCCTGGGGTGAGGTCTGCCTGAAAGGGATAGTTAATTTGAGTTGGTTTATATACATTCTCTTGCTTTACTGAAACTGAACACATCGACTGACAATGAACAGACCGGGGGTGAAGAGCTTTCTTTGGATTGAAGGCAAAAAGAAAATATAACTGACCCCAAAAGGTTGGTACTGGATGGCCCACACTCCAGCCAATTAGCAGAACTGGCATTGAGCCCGGCTTTGTCTCAGATGCTAAAAAAGGCGTTAAAATTAGATTTCCCTGTCCTTGTGGCAAAATAAGGGTCAATTGTCTTGCATGCCCAATCATGAGCGTGCCACCCTTATTGCAGGCTTAATCCATATGCCAAGAAATTATATGGGGATCAAATGCATGCTGGCATTAGAGAATGACTCCAGATTGTTCTCAATGGTAGGATTTCATCTGAAAATAAGTGCTGATTTACATGAATTTACATCTAAAATGCAAATTACAGGATTCCCCAATGGAGAGCAGAAGGAAAGTTGAAGGCAGCAAGCTTCTCCCTTTATCTCAAAAGCAGAGGTCCCATTGGTCTTTAGAGTGGAAAACCCCCAAAGATGTCTCCATAGGCAGCCCCATACACAAAGTGTAAAATCCTTGATTGTGTGCACTTGGGCCCCTTTCTGTTCCCCAGTGGTGATTCTGAGCCTCTTTCTTCCATCTGCACTGATTTCCATGGCAGGTGCAGCTGGTGCTTTCTCCATGGCCTGGTAACAGCGCAGGAGAAAGAGCAGGGCCGGGGCGCCTGGGTGGCTCAGTCGTTAAGCGTCTGCCTTCAGCTCAGGTCATGATCCCAGAGTCCTGGGATCGAGCCCCGCATCGGGCTCCCTGCTCGGCGGGAAGCCTGCTTCCTACTCCCCCTGCTGTGTTCCCTCTCTCGCTGTGTCTCTCTCTGTCAAATAAATAAATAAAATCTTTAAAAAAAAAAAAAAAAAAAAGAAAGAGCAGGGCCGGTACCACCCACTCCATTTTCAAAGAAAGAATGACTGCTATGGGGGGCAGATGTTAACAGTTGGCCGGGGGCAGCTGGTCACTTCTGGGAGAGGAGCAAGCAATGTGTGTTGGGTGTCCTTAGTTCATCATTCACAGAACAGCGTAGGAAGAGGCTACGGTGTCTGGAATCAGAATTGACATGCAAAGTAAGGGAAGTATGAGTGTGTGTGTGTGTGTGTGCATGGGAGTGTATGTACATGTGTGTCCACATGTGACAGTCTTCTGTGTATTAAGTAACATGCTGAACTTTTCGTGCCAAGTGAAAAGAAAATCTAATTATAAAAAAATCTGCTTTTTGTGGTGCCAGGGTGGCTCAGTCAGTTAAGCGTCTGCTTTCGGCTTGGGTCATGATCCCGGGGTCCTGGAATTGAGCCCCGCGTCTGGCTCGCTGCTCAGCAGGGAGTCTGCTTCTCCCTCTCCCCTTCTTGTGCTCATTCTCTCTCACTCTCTTTCTCAAAGAAATAAATAAAATCTTTTTAAAAAATGATAAATTAGGGGCGCCTGCATGGCTCAGTTTGTTAAGTGTTCAACTCTTGGTTTCAGCTCAGGTCATGATCTCAGGATCCTGGGATTGAGCCCCTAATCGGGCTCCCTGCTCAGCAGGGAGTCAGCTTGAGATTCTCTCTCTCCCTCTCCTTCTGTTCCCCTGCTCCTGCTCTCTCACTTGCTCTCTCTCTCTCTCTCTCAAATAAATAAATAAAATCTTTGAAAAAAAGGTAGTCCATACATATGAATAGGTTGCAAGTTCTATCCAGTACCCCCTGCCTTGGGCCTATTCCTTACGGCCCTCTGGACATGGACCACGGGCTCACCAGAGAAGTCAGCTCTGCCTTGCTGGGTGATACAGGAAGCAGAAATTGGGGGTGCAAGGGTGCCTTCATTATCCCAGCAACCACACAGGGGAAAGGAAGGCGCCTTATTAGTTAGGCACCGTTTCTTCTTCAGTACAAATTTAATTTTAGACAGAACATCTATAACTGACCTTGCAAGGTTGTGTATGGGCTTGTCCCTACAGGCTGCAGAGGTATAAGCAGATGGGCTCTGGTCTCCAGCGACGGGAATTGTCCCGTGGCAGCCCCGAGAGCTGTGTGAACAGGTGGGGCTGCCCTTCTCGTGTCATCCCTCTCAGGATTGTGTCCACCCTGGGGTCTCCAGAGCTGGGATGCCGGGAGTTCTTCCTGCTTTGCCCAAATTTCAGAGACAGCCACCCGCTAAGAAGAGGAGGAATCCGATGTTTGGAATGCACATGCCTAAGAAAAGGACAGGATGACTTATAGCAAAATTTCTTTTTTTAGGAGTTACAGCATCTCCACAATTTTCTGGCCAGAGCTTCTGTTATTAAAAAGTAAACCTATATCGTTAAAAATACTGATGTTCTTCTGGCACTTTCAGTAATCGGAAGCATATCATCTTTCTTCCCACATGCTCTAGGATACCAGCCTGACCCAGCGCATGTGCATTTCAGCCCTCAGCATCCCAGAGGACCAGCTCTTCTAAGTTGGTGCCTTTCTCTGGCGAGTGAGCTTCCGTACTTTCTGCTCAGTTGCCTGGAGTTCACAGGTCCTATCCTGAGCCTGGTGAGACCAGACAGCCTACCACAGCCATGCGGGGTAGGGCTCAGGGCTCTGCAGTCACAGGGTCACACAGAGCTTCCTTCTGGGGGAATACCAAAATTGCAGGCTTTGGCCAGGGGAGCCCTGGGGGTGTCTATCTGCAGTTATCCAAGATCACCAAGGGGCGTTTGACTGAGGGACAGGAGCCGATCCTTGGGGGACATTTTATGGGTATGACTTTGAAATGCGGGTGTTGACCTTTTCCTTTCTTTTGAAATGTATCTTTCAGTTTTGAAATTACAGAGTGAATGTTCCTGTATTCCGAGTGGAATAAAACAATGAAAAGCTGTTCTTCTGCCTCATCTGCCCTCACCCAGTCTGTGGACACCAGCCTCCATCCTCCACTCCAGCAGATGCGCACGTGGATAGGGAAGTGGTGTTTCTTGTTAACAAAATATGATCCTGTATGCACATTCATCCACACCACGTTGCTTGTTCCCTTATTGTGGGTATCCCTTGTGGTCAGTGCATGGAAAAGGGGGTAGATAGAAATCTAACACTATATGTTTGTACATTTCTTCACAGACTCACAGATTTACTTTACATAAATCGGATACATTATTATGCTATTTTAAAGTGTAGGCTCATTCTTTTTCCTTGTATTTTCCTCTTCTTATCTTCCCTCCCCTCCCCATTCCAGGGCATGGAAGCCCTCTCCCCGCCTCCCACCTAAGGAACCGTGTCGCAACATTGTACACATTCTCACTTAGTCACACAAACATGTACACACACACACAGTTCCTTTTACAGAAATAAAGACGCCATGGGTGCTACTCTGCAGCTCACCTTCCAGCTCAGCAGTACTTTGTAGAAATCTTCCCAGCCATCCAATGGGGCTTCTGCTGCATTCAGTAGATAAATGCATGCTCATTCATGCAGCAGGTGCATCATGGGTTACCCAGCCTTCCAGCAGTTTCCCTGCTGATGGGCAATTAAATGGTTATCATTTTTCCCATCTGGAAATTATATATTTGTCCAGATGTGCCTGCAAAAGTCTTTCATTCCTCTCAGTGAAATGGGTTCCCACGAGGGAAATGGCTAGGGAGACCAACGTGGTATTGCCAACTGTTATAGCTATTGCCCAAGGAGATCCCAGTTCCCATCCTGCCAGAAATGCCGCTTCCCGCATTCTCCCTGCACAGCCCTGAAGCCTTTGCCTGCCTCCCTGAGGTTCCCAGCCAAAGTTAGTCCCTTTACCTTAATTTGCATTCCCTGATGCTCCTGAATTTGATCTTTCAAATGTTTATGAATCATTTGGATTTGCTCTTCCCTGGATTTGCTATTCAAATTTTTGCCGTTTGTGTTTTGAATTGTCTTTCTTCAGTGATTTGTAAAGCTCGTTATTTTTTGAACACTGTACTGGTTAAACTCCCAGTTCAGGAGCCCCACTGGGAGGGTGTGCATCTCAGCTCTGCTGCTCAGTAGCCAATAGCCTAACAACCATCTACCTCCCTCGATTTTCTCATCTGTTTGCTGGGGATAGGTATCCCTATGTCACAGGGATATGGAAAGACATGTTAGGGAAATAAAAATATTTATAGTACAGGAGTTGATTAATTAAAACCATCATTTCTATTTATTTGGTTAGTGATTCTTAGAATTGACGTAGGTTTTTAATTTTGTGTTAAAAATGTGTGTTCATTTTGAATGTTAAAGCTTTCATTGTTTCTGCCCTGGTTAGGGAAATGCCCATCTCCTTTCAATCTGTATTGTACCTGTCCCAGCAGGGTCACAGACTTCTTAACCCCAGAAGTGCAGTTTCCTCTTAAAGGCGGGAGTCCCCTCCAGTTCCCACCTGCTTGTGGTTCTGCCCTACAATCAGTTTCCATATTTTGTCCAGAGATGACCACACTTTCTTGTGGTTGGGTTCATGGAACCCAGTCTACCCCTTCGCAGCCAGGGTCCTGGGGCACGATGAACCCCTGAGAGCCTAAGGCCCTCTTCATGTGCAACACAGTAAGTTCCTTCCTATGATGTGGGCAGCTTATACTATAAAGTGTCTGCAATTGGAAGTAATTTAAATGATAATTTTGATTTGTTTAATACTGCCAATAGTTTGCTCTTGGTTTAAGGTTTTGCTTTCAAAAACGGTAAGTGATCATTGTGACTTTTTCAAGTATTTGAATGGAAGATTGCATTTGTACAGAGCTTTCCAATTATTATCATGAGCTATTCTTTCTAGTATTTGCATGAGATAGGCAGTATGAGAACCCTTGTTTTGTCATAAAATAAATTACCTAAACATTAATATCATTGATTTGCCTTTTAGCAAGGACTTTGTCATATCCTTCCTCACCGCCACTCATACTTTGATTTGTATCAATTTCTGACTAATCTTTGTAATTAACTGCTTTGGTAAGTAAAAGCAATGCAAATTAATGGAGTTTCTTTGTATTTAATTGCTGAATTACTGTTTTCACTGAGATTGCAAATCGTTTTGGCAAATATACATTGTTATGCTTTTTATTGCCAATGACTCAAGAAATTAATGATTTAATTGATTAACTCTAATTAATGATGGTAATTGATATTGGCTGCCCCAGTCTACAGATGAATGGAAAGCACATCTTTCCATCTCATTGGGTTTCATCATATTCTCTTCCATATTCAACGTGAAAAAAAAATACCCAGTCTCCAAAACAAAAGCCACTAATCAGTCATTCTGCCAAGATGGTGTTGCCAATTCTTTTTAGACCAGACATATTTATCTGCAATCTACACCTATTTTGTATATAATTCTTCATGACTTCAGAAGATACAGTGAAAACACTTTATAAAATGGCATTTTCTGTCAAGGCCAGCATCTGGGATACATTCTTTAATACCTTCACGGCACTCAAGCAGAGTCTTAAAAAGCACTTGCTGATCCGTAATTGGAGTGGTGCTAGAGCTTTCTGACCAGCTAGATTGCTTTGACAGGTGTTGACACTCCCACCCTCATTTTTGGTCACGCTCTCTTGCGGCACTCCAGATCCCAAAACCTAAACCAGTGCTCCTTGGGGATCAAATATTAACTCCAAACTGCTCAGTCTGGCACTTGAGATTCTCCGCCAGGGAGTGCCCTCCCACCTGACCCAGTTGGTCCAGCTCTATTTTACCCCATTTAACAAGGCAGACTTCTCACCTGGGCTTCCAGAAGCACCAGTTAGCTAGTCTCTCTACCTCTCCCCTCTCCAAGGGCTGAGGCTCAGCTCTGCTCACACCGCTTCAGCCTGAGTTAATGAGATATATCCGTAGTTTTGAGAAAGAAGTCCGAAAGCTGAGCCAACCTTTCATGCCTCTCTGTAACCTGGTCTCAGCCTGGTGTCTCTCACCCGGTCTCACGCCTCTCCATAAACTGGTCTGAGCCATGGAGATGACTATCACTCACTTTTCCACTGTCTCTTCACCTCCACTTTCCCAACAGAGAAACTGCTCCTCACTTTTACCCAAACTTGCCCCATATGCCTTCGAGGCTCTGACATCCCAGATGATCAGGCACCCCCAGTGCATATGACGTACAAGATAATTTCCATGGTCCTGAGCCCATCTCAGAAGCTAGGCCTCACTGAGCCTTCCCTGGGAAATTCTCTTCTGGTTGGGAGGTCCCCTAGAGCTTCCCCTGTAGACCCTCTGGTACTCCTGCGTGCGTGCACTGTAATGGCGTGCACAGCAGTGAACAGCTCAGCCCTCACCCCTGAGCTGCCTGCAACCGGCAGCTCTCAACCCAGTACCACTTTGGAATTTGCTCTTGGTTGAAGAGAGCTGCCTCGCCAAAGGTCATATGCCATTCAAAGGCCCAGCCCCCTCACACCAGTAGGGGAACACTCAAAGGGACCTTCTTAACTCCAGAGCCACCCCCTTCCAGGGATCCGCTGAGGCCTTTCTGGTGCCAGCACAATAGCTCAGCTCCCTATTCTGCCCCTCCCTGCTGCCCTCCCTCCCCATCAGGTGTGGTGCATCCCAAAAGCACTTCCCAATTAACTTTTTGCACACAAATCTCCTTCTCAGAACTGCTTCCTGGGAAACTCAACCTGGAACATAGGACTGAGGGTAGCCCCTCGGGGTCAGGGAACATCTCATGGTCCATGTTACATGCTATAAAGTTTCACCTTAAATATTGGAATTGTCTATTGATGTCTGTTAAATTGAGTAGATTCATTGTGTAATGAACAAAGATGGATGACTTTATGAAGCAAACACAGACTGTGTTCTCTCTTTACACCGACAAACCAACAAAGAATCAACAAAGAGGTGGAAAGATCTAGCAATGCTAAATGACGTTTCCACCTCCTACAAGCCAAGACTCAGAGTGTTGATAGTTTATAGCTTTTCCAATGTCACCATAAAGCAAGGTGGCTTCTTCAAAATTCACAGATAAGCCAGAAACCCTCATTAAGAGATAGAGCCCATGCACTGACTGCTGCATGCTCATCTCCTTTTCTGTTTTTATGTCTGAAAGACAGTAGATGGCCTATGCAAGTTCATTTTCATCTCATCCCGAGAGGCAGGCTGGACTGGATCACAGTATTCCCCAGGGCTAAATACCCTCCAAGTACAGGGCTAAAAAAAAATGCATGCTGGCTCCAGAGTCCTATAATGAAATATTATATGTGCAGGATCCAAAGGCAATTGTGGAATTCACCTGCATTGACATGTCTCTGGGGGTTCAGCAGAACATGCCGTAGACAGAGCTGCCATCACACAAGAGAACGTTCAGGTCTCCAATTCACAGAGGACAAGGAACTGTTTAGACAAAAGTACCTACCACACTCTGGCTTCAGCCACGACAGGTATCAGTCTCCCTCCTTTCCACAAAGTGGGCAGGTGAACACACTCAGCTGGTGCCCCTCCTCCAGCAGCAATATGTTCTGTTGTAATTATTTACCACTGCCGTGCCCAGCACTTTCGGAGGGTCAAGAACAGTGCTGAGTGCTTCATGTGCATCTACCTTGGCTCATTTAATTCTCACAAAAGCCCCATGAGATTAGTATAATTATTGCTACTTTACAGAAAAGAAAATTGGGCTTAGAGATATCAAGTAATTGACTCCAGCCCACACTGCCAACGGGTGGAGCAGGGTGATGCCCGTTTGATACCTGGGTGCTCGGCGGCACGGCCTCCCCTTGCTACTGAGTCCCCCTTCAGCCCCAGATCCTAACATCCAGCAAGACTGTATTCCTTGTGCCAAGAAAAGTATTTTATTGGTCGTTTTCATGACATCTCCTCCATATCAGGTGCCTAACACAGTGGAAGAAAGCCAGGGTCATGTAGGGGTGAGGAAGGAGCGAAGGAAAGGAAGATGATGAGGGGTGTGTGTCTGTGTCCTAGTCTATTTTTAGGAGAAAGCCCCATTGAGAGTAGATATTATCAGGCATCTATAGTCATCATAACACTGTGCAACCAGCACAAAAATCAGAGCTCATGTAACAATAAGCATTTATTTAGCTTACATACCTGTGGGTCCCAGCTGGGCATGGCACAGGTGTCTGCTCCATGTGTCTCTCCCCTCCTCCTGACCCAGCTGTTCCTCTCACAGCGATGGTGGAAGGAGCAGCGAGCCCGCCCCATGGCACAGGCATTTTCCAAGTCTTTGTCCACATTGGTTCTAGCAATGTTCCACTGGTCAAGAGAAAAGTCCAGGGGTGTGAGGGCAAGGGGGGCTGGGAGGCAGGTGGGAGGTGTGGTTCTGGATGGTACTCAAATCTACCAAGATGGTTCAGCTGTGTCTGTGCATGGTGACAACGGGGCTGCTGTCTATCCCAGACACACATCATTCATCCACCCGATTATTCCCACAACCTCCTTGGGCTGCCCCTACCTCCTGGCATCTTTAGTCACAGTGGGGTCAATAATCCACTTTAAATAGAGCAGCGTGAGAAACATGCTCTGATTGCAAATGCAAAATAAGTATTTCAATTTAAAGCATAAAATCATTTTTATTATTCATTGTTTTAAATCATCCATGCTTCTGCTCCCCCTTTATTTATATGATTAGTCAAGATCTGTCCTAGTTTTGAATTATGCCTTTGTTACATTTAAGGCCAGTCCCCTCTCAAACATTTGGTTATCATCATCCTTGCCAGATCAAACTAATAAAAATCGATGGGACTTATTTATAGTGTCATTTTTCCAGCATCAAATTCTCCCTATTTTGACAGGTCTAAAATGTTAATGATGGATACATAGTAAACATAGAGAAAAGAATTATTAAGTACCATAGCAAATAGACCATGATATTTGTGTAGATTTGTTAGCATGGTTACATTTATAAATGTTTCAATGTTTTCAGTTTACATAACAGAAATGTTTATGACACACCTAGTAAAGAAGAGGATAAAATGTAACCCTGCTAACTTAGAGCCAGAACCACAGAAAGTAGCAAATGGCTTCCTGGGAGGTTCTTTTAAAATACTCTTGTGTCAGCTGGTAACATCAGTCTGCGCCAGTAAGAAAGACAGCCCATTTCTCACAAGGCAAGGAGGTCAGGAGTGAGAGCCAGACAGAAAAAAGACAAACCTGGGACATAACAGGACCACCTAGCGAGTTAGTGCAGCCAGGAAACAGAACACGCTTGCAAAGGCAGGGCCAGACTGCCTCCGGGGCTCATGGAAGTGGGACCCAAGGAGGGACCACGAGTCTACCTGCCAGGAATGGATCTGGAGCTCAGGAGCTAGGCTGGCGGTAGCTGTGTGGTCCTGTCACCTGACTGCAGCCCAGATTCCCAGAGGACAAACCCCTGGGTTCGAACTTGAGATTGTAAAGGTTTGGGGAGCAACAGAGAGCTATTTGGGATTTTCTGAAGTGAAGTAGCAGGGAGTTACTGCAATACTGTGGTGGTCATGGGTGATGTCCAACCCACTTTTACCTTCCCCTACCTGCAAAGGCATAGTTGTGTGGGTGTTTGCTTTTGTTTTATTTGTGACGCTTCCTTACACAACATTGCAGAATAGAAAATACCCCTCCGCTCCTCTGTCCCACTCCACCTCCTTCAACCATGAGGGATCCATTTTTCGTTTTTTCTTTTTTTTTAAGATTTTATTTATTTATTTGAGACAAAGTGAGAGAGCCGAGGGGGGTGCGGGGAGGAGCAGAAGGAGAGGGAGAAGCAGACTCCCCGCTGAGCAGGGACCCTGATGTGGGGCTCGATCCCAGGACCCCAAGATCATGAACCAAGCCTAAGGCAGATGCTTAACCAACTGAGCCACCCAGGCCCCCATAGTTATTCTCTATTTTACAGTAATGACCTATGCTTTTCTGGAGCACCATTAACCGGAGTCTCTAGATCTCTGGGCAAAGAGACGCGAAGATCCAAGAAGTGAGTGAGTGTGATCAGGCATTTATCTGTAAGGAAAGCCCCAAGGCCCCTAGGAGACCCAGATAGTCATTTGCATAGCATCTGAAGCCATGGCCCAGGATTGCCAACCCCACACACACATCTCTAGCAGAGGGACACAGGAGGCTATAGGAACGAACATGGACAAAAGCATGAATCGTTGCCATTGCCAGAAAGGCAAGAGGAGAGAGGCTGGAAGCACAGCTCTGCTGGTTCCATGTTCACACTGCAACATGACAAGATGCAGTTCAAACCAGCTACTCCCCAGTCCCTGTGTGCAGAGGTTTGAGTCTATGCAACAAACAAGATGGGTACAGGATCTCTGGGGCAAAATGACGTCTTTCACAAATACAAGGTGATAAGCATGCATGGGATCTTAAGATGGAAAGAAATTTGGATGGGGGAGAGAACAGATGAGAATACACTTGATCCTGCAATGTTTTTGGATGTAAATGCTGGGCAATGAAATCTGACATGTCAGTTTCACAAAGGGGTGAGCCTGGGGACCCACGTGTAAGCACGATGCGGGGACCCCTTCCCCAGGAGACCCCAAGCCTCCACACTGAAGGCAGGCAGGGCTCTGCGGCATCAGATGATTTGTGACTCCTACCCCAAAACTCATCTAAGCAACACTAACAGGGGCCATTTCTCCTTTGGTAACAAAACAGATAAATCTAAATTTCAGAAATGGACAGATACAAAGGAGAAAAGATTTGATGTGGATAAATATGTGGCAAAATAGCCAGAGGGAAATGATCAGCCTTGGTATAGAAAGAAGCACTGCCATTTGGAAGAAAACAACACAGAAGATGCCCTGGCAGGTCGGGAGGGTAATGAATTGTGTGGGAATACAGCTCAGCTCCACCGCCACAGATGATGAATTCCCTCCCGAGGCAGAGGAGGGAAGGCATTTACAATTAATGTGCAGTGAGAGCCCCTTATTGGGTCTTGGTAAGTCCATTTTGAAATGGTTTGTTCTCTTTTGAATCTCCCGTTTTCAAAGGGAGCTTCAAACATTAGTGGGAAGGTCAGTATCATAGGAGATTATGTGATTCTTGGATCCAGCTAGAACAAAGTTTCCCCAGAAAAAGGCTTGATCAAGGGGGAAGACACAGAGGAGGACAAGAACAAAATTGCTCTTTTGGAGTAAAGATAATGTAAGGTGGCCATGGACCCTGGTCTGGTTTAATTAGGACCTGAGTTTTAGCTGTTGCACAACAGAGTCTGGCCGTCAGCTTGGTGGCATCCTATGCCTTAAGGAATATCAAGAAATGAGGTTAGCAGGTTTCAGGGCACGAGAAAAACACAGTCCTAGCAAACCCTTAAGGACATACTACCCATTGGCTCTTTGCTCTGCTCTAACAAACCACCTAGAGCAATTGTTTCCACGCCTGTCTGCTCACCGGAGTCACCTGAGGAGCTTCAAAACCACTGATGTTGGAGTCCCAAACCCAGAGACTGGGATTTCATTGGTGGGGGGACTAGCCAAGCTCTGGAACTTTCAGAAGATTTACAAGAGATTCCAGGGTGCAGAAAACTTGGGAACCACTGCTCTAGATACATCCTTTCTTTCTTCCCCCCCCCCCCCCCGCCCCCAGTTTGCTAGGTGTAGGCAGCAGGGCATCTCTGGAATGCGCGGTGAGAGGCAGGAGGACCAGCAGCAACAGTGAGACAATTGTTGATGGAATGACTCATACCAGCCAGGTGCTCCTCCTGGATCTCTACCTGTTTAGACAGTCATTGTAGTGTTCTTATTAATAATCCTCAAGTTACAGGTGAGCAGACGGAGGCAGAGGATGGTCTGCCACCTGCCAGAGATCACCGAGCCCCCCTGGATGCTGATCCCCAGATGATTCTACTCCCTCAGCAGGGCAAGCTGGAGCTGGGCACCCTGCTTTCTGGAAGGCAGCCCCAGCACCACCTCTCCTTAGTTACACTCCACCTGTAGCCACCATTGTCTCTTCCAGGGTGACCCACACCCTGCCTGGCTTTGCTTCCTCCATGCTCTCCTTCTCCTTCCCCTACTGAGGGAGGTCTGGGCAGCCCTGCTCTTAGGTGAGCACAGAGGATGTGGCTCTGTGCAGCTCCTGCAGAGACCAGGCCCTTCCCATCAGCTGCTTCTGCTTCTCTCGAGGAGGACTGGGACTCTGAGGTCTCAGCTGCCTAATCTACTGGCCATGCCTCCTGTTTCCATTTGTTTAAACCACCTCTGCCTCCATCTCTGGTTCCCACGTGGGCTCCGGGGCTGTGGCCTCCGGCCTGTGCCCAATGGCATCTGTGGGCAGCGAGGTGATACTCGCTCCACATCCCAGTGCTAGAGCCACCGGGGCCTGACCAAGAGCATCCTCTACACACCAGGCCCGCTCTTCCTCTGCTGGGATGGAGCACCTGCCCTAACAGGAGCCTCTTTACTTGTTGGGGTCCTTTTGTCTAACCGGAGGAGAGGATCTTTTAGTCTTTGATTAATTACTATTCAGGGCAGGATTACGTCATTTTGTGGTTGCACAGCCCATTAGAAAATTGAAATCTGGCCCTTGCATTTGGTATGCTGCACTCCCTGCTGGAAGCAATTTACTTTCCTTGAAGCTCCATCTACTACATGACAGAACCTTGAGAGGAGCGCAGGGCGTGGAGCCCCCGTGGCTTCCCCAGCGGTGGGGATGGACAGAGCCCAGCCCAGCAATCCAGAGGAGCGGGTGGGTGGCATCTTGGCACAGAGCGTGCAACGGTGACCAGCTCACTCTGAAAAGCGCAGATGCCATCTTTGGAAAAGAAACCCACCCTACATCTGGGACTGGATTCCAGAACTGGAGAAGACCGTAGAAGGAGGTATTCATGTACTAACTGAACACAGTGTGTGTGCTAGCATTTCACAAGCTTCTTCCACATTGAAGCTGTTTCTGTGATTTTCTGAGGCTGGTGGGTGTTGTGGACCATGCTGGTGGGAGAGCGGAGGTGCATAAACCCCCCCGGGATACCCAGAAGCTTGCTCAGAATGAGCTGTGAAATCTGACCAAATGCCAAACCCCACTCTCCTAAAGCCGCCTCCTCCATGTAACAAACACCTGTGCACTCCTGCCCCAGCCCACTGCCCACTCCGCCCCCTGCAGGAGCCCACCAGCCCCTCCTCCTGGCCTCTCTCCTAGGCTCAAGTGCCTGGGGAGGAAACAGGTGGGCGAGCCAGGCCACATCCCCCTGAACAGGAAGCATGCAGTGCTTTCCCAGGCTTCGAGAAGACCCCGAGTGCTTGCGTCTGGCCACTGACAGCTTCGTGCCTGAACCCTATGTCAGGCTCAGGTGGTAGAGCAAGGCCAGCTGGACCTGTCTCAGATGGTGAGGGATGTCCACATCCTCCAGAGCCTGGAGGAAATGCCAGGCGTGCAGCTTTTCTTTTCTCTCTGAAAAAATGCAAGTCTCTGGCTTCAGAGTACAGGAGTGTGTTTGGGGAGAACAGCAGAAAAAGGAGGAATAGGTGAGACCCCATGCTCCTCTCCAGGGAGCCTCCCCTGGTTCCGTTTTTACCCCTTCCCACTCCTCCGAGAGGACAGGGAAGAAAAGATGAGACCCTGAGCCTCAGGTCTACTGTTCTCTCATCTCTGAGATCTCAATCCTAAAAAAATAAAAATAAAGAAAAGCTAAAGCACATCACGAAGTGTTGCAACAGTAATCGTGTGGAAAATTCACTGTAACCAAGAAGTACCATGTGTCCTTTAGCAATCACTCCATAAATCAAGTAGAAAATAATAAGACTATGCATGTGCTTGTGTGCAAGCATGATGTGAGAATTTTCTTTTCTTTTCTTTTTTTTTTTTTTGCTTTTTATAAATATGACAGAAACAAATATTCAGCATTCTTTCTTCTCAGTTTCCAATTTGGAGCTGAAATCTAGAATCAGCCTGCTTGCACTGCCCCGATCCTGCTGGTGTCACCACCCTGATCCCGCTGGTGTCACGGCCCAGCAGTGGGTGCACGCGGGCACAGCCCAGACAAGGTGGGCCGGCCCTGATGTCACCCTGGGAAGGAGGGGGTGGCATCAGAAAACATACTTATCTTTCCCTTCATCTCATAATGTAGACTAGGAGATTGGTCCAAGATCAGAAAACTATGAGCAGATTCGGTCACTGGAAACCAATGTGCTGGATCCTTCTCTTCATGAGAAGGCTGCACAGTTAGATCCCCCAGCAGAGCTCTGGGCTAGCTCTGCTTCTACTTACAGTTCAGGAATTGCTCTGGGATGGGGAGATCCCTGGTGCAGAAAGTGCTGCACTGAATAGCTCAAGCCAAAGGAGGAGGTTCTCTCTCACCTGGAGAGCTGATCAAATCCCCCAACCCCTGGATTGGAAATGGAAGCTTCCTACAAGGTGGAAGGAGATCAGAGCCTCCAGAACAGTTCCACCAAGCACATGTCCTTTAGCCAGCAACCAAAGGCATGCATCTCTCCTGTAACTGGAGGAACAGGAGCCGATGGAGCTAGCCTTTCCAGGCATGTCCTTTAGGGTTCCACCTGGGAGGTAGCCCCCACCCAAGGGCCTCCACTAGGCAGCAAGTTCCCCCTCAAGGCTAGAGACTAGAATCGCCGTCCTACCACACTCTTGACTTTCCCTGTCAAAATCAGAGGCTGTCCCTTAACTCCGGGATGGTAGGTAGCCCAGGCCATCTCTCAGTGCTTCTCCTCTGGGATAGGTTGAAAATGACCTGGCACATCCCATGGACCCAGCTTTCTGGAAGGGAGTCACTAGGTAGCCACCAGCCATCTATGGCCAACCAGCAAAAGTGCTGCCTGTCCCCCCTCTGGTCACAGAGGACTTCCTGCATTGCCTTTTATTCTCCTTCTCCCTCTAGTACCCCTGCCCCCTCCCCAATAGCAACCCCACCCTGCAACCTTGCAGCTCTTCCAGTCACCTCTCAATGACCTCTCCCTTGCACTCCCACTCCAGCAAAGCCCCAGGGCTCCGACCCAGGACAGATCAACACAGACAGCCTTGGAGATTTCTGGAACCACAGGCTGGGAGCAGGAGCTAAGAAGGGCTCAAGCTTCAGGTATCATAACTAGACAGTGTAGTTCCAAGCAGTTGCTTTCCCAATGGCCCCTGGAGTCCATGCCCTGTCCGTCATGGGCCCCTGGCGGAGCTGTGCAGACAGGGGACAGCAGGTGTCCATCCTGTGGAAACAGGGACACAGGCCATAGGACCAACTTCATTCTTGCCATGATTGTTCATTTTTCATTCCACTGATACCCAGAGAGTAAGAGGAAGCCATTTTTAGTCGACACCTTGAGAGCATCTGGATCAACCCAGAGTATTGTAAAGTACAGTCCTCTACGAAGTATGTTGAAACTGTACCCAGGCTGTGTGTTCACATGGGGTACTTCTGTTGTCTCCTGGGATGCCACCTGGCTTTCCTGCCAGCTACTGAGACGAAACATTTCACCTTGACTTTAGGGAAGCTGATGCTGATCCAGGGAGCTGCCTAATGTCACTCCAATAGCACAGGGAGCCACATCGTCTTGGGAGACTGGGGGTCCAGCGGGAGGGACAGATGACCAAGGCATATGCTATTCTGACAAACAGCAGAGAGCAATGTCTTTTTAAAGAAAATTTGCCTTTGTCAATAAAAAGGAGAAAAGACCTCAAGGTAAGTGGATTGTATTTCCCTAAAATGACTGCAGTAATATTTCCAGTTCTTTCAGAACCTCCTGCTTCATCAAGAGTTGGAGTCTATTCTCCCTTCTCTCTGTACCTGGGTGTGTTTTCCCAAATGCAATAGAAAATAAAACGTGGCAGGGAAGGCCTGGGTGAATTCCGGGGCCGGGTCACAAAAAGTGATAAGGGTTGCACTGGGCTCCCTCTCCCTCTCTCTCCTTCTCTCGCTCTCTCACCTTCATGAGAGGTGCTTTGGAGTCCTAAACCCCCACTCAGGGAATCAGCTAGACCGTGCTAGAAAGACCATGTGGAGAGACCACAGATGCCCGAGGCCCCCAGCTGTTGGGGTGTCCCCAGCCCAGGCAGCACACACGGGAGCAAAGAAGCCTTGGAGATGACCCCACCACAGAAACTCTAACTATAATCTCCTGAGGGACCCCAAGCCAAGAATTCCCTGGACTATCCTGAATTCCTGACCAAAGGAACCAGGGGAGATGATGAACAGTCACTGTTGTTTTGAGTCACTTTGTCATTCAGGAATAGATAACAAACACAAGGCAGAAGTACACACACACTCTCTGCTGTTTCATTGCTTGTCTGTTTAGGGAAAGCAAGACATTCAGCTCCTCAACACCATCCTTCCCCTTTAACCACCCAACTCATGGAAGAAGGCCATCCTCCCAACAGAAATTCATCACCGTACAATAAACAGTTTTTAAATAGAAGTATCGTGGGTGGGGGTTTCAGAGGAACCATGCACACGAACAGACATCCTGCTGCCAACACACAGGGCAAGATCCTGACCTGGTAAATATGGGCCTCACCATAAGGAGAGCTCAAGCACCTACATCTGCTGGGCGCTGGGTTCTCGTGACGTCCCTGCGTAGGGCTGAGGGACAGAGCACCACTGGGGAAGCGACCATGATGGGGTGGTTGAGGAGAGGCACTCAGCCATTATCAGAGAATGAAGTGAGTTTCGTTCACATATTTCTGTATCCAGTTTGGTTATGGTGTGATGCTAAGCACCTGGGGATCCTAACCTGCCTTTCTTTTATAAAATCTCACCAAGACTCAGCAAATCAGTAGTAAGAATGATCATTTTTCTTTCTCAGCTAAAAGTTACAGAATAAGGAATGGGTTGCTGCCACGACATTCCTTACCCTGCGAATGGGAGTCGTGATGTGCGGAGCAAGTGGCCACCTGTTACCTGCTACCATTTCATGCAAGGTTATTATTTGTAGCGGGCAGTTAGTATTGTAATTTAGCCTTCAAGTTAGTAATGAAAAAGCTATACTGTAGAAAATGCTTTGGGCTCCTAGAGAGACACTAACATAAATTTCAGTGATCTGTGGGCCCAGGAGAAACAGCTGACACCAGGTGATAGCTGCCCTAAAGCTCAGACACACAGAGCGAGGGGCACTTATTGAACTGTTGAGTAAGGATTTGGTTGTTAAAGAGCTCAGTGCCCTGGGCATCAAACCGCCTCAAAGGAAAGCTATTTTGTCTTTTAAATAGAATGGACCCCATCATCTTAGGTGATTTGGAACTCTCAAAAACAAGAAGAGAAAAGGTGATCAAGCACTCACCTTTGTCTCTCCTCTTCCTGCTGAGACACCAATAAAGTTAGAGTAAAATGATTACTAGAGAGAGAACAAGAGAGGACGGAAGAATGAATTCATAATGGCAAAAAGAACAGGAAGAGATTCATTAACAAGTGAGAAATTTCAACAAATTTCAGGAAGCTTAAAAAGTGATAACTTAGAACAAAACATCATGATCTGAAATCCCCAGACAGAGGATAAGGACCACGACTGCACTAATGAAGGTGATGCCAGTGACCGTATCCATGACGTGCATCAAGTGAGGGTCACGTCTATGCCCAGGGGGACCTTTGACACATTGTCTCACATCCAGAGCTCACAACAACCCTGAAAGATCAGCACAGTTACTGTCTCCATTTGTAGTTGAGAAGATGGAGGCACAGAGGGGTTATATAACTTGCCCAATGTCATAGGGCATAGGAAGCATGGAAGCCAGGATGGGTGCCCAGAAGGTCTGGGTTCCAATCTCATGTTATGCCCAGAAGGGGGAAATAAACTGTCATGCTCAGAACCTAGGAGAAGCTCTAGATCCAGAGGTGACAGGCATTGTGGGTAGGTATGGAAGGAAAAACGACAACAGAAAAAGGGATGGAAGATGGAGGAATCGAAAGTCCAACTGTGAAATGTCTGCCTGAGTTGGCCCTCCAATTCCCTGCGCCTAACCCCCAGATTTTGGTGAAAACAGAACTCCAACATTCCAGACTCTTCCAGGCAAAGTAAATAAGATAGATGTTTGGATGGATGGATGGATGGATGGATGGATGGATGGATGGATGGATAGATGGGTGGGTGGATGGATGGATGGATGGATGGCTGGATGGATGGATGGATGGATAGATGGGTGGGTGTATGGGTGGTTGGATGGATGGATGGATGAATAGATAGATAATGAACAGACAGACAGGTGAATTAAACCTTACCCCAAATCAACCATCCACTCATTTACTAAAAGTAAGCTCTCTTTGTCAAAAAGCCTCCCCAGCATACACAGAACTCTCTGGAAGTTTTCAAATTCAGAAGCCAGATTTTCACACATAATAGCAAAGGAAACTTATACCAGCTATCTGGATGAATTAACCCATCCTGCCATCCTTAAAATAGGATTTTGAGGCATATAAACAAAATCATCAGAAAGAAAAGGGACAGAAAAGAGAGACTAATAATTCAACTGACATTTCAGGAGAGGTGTGGGGGAACATGATACTTCGGAGAAGAGCACTTTCCCTAAAATAAAGCCCCTCTAAATTTGTCAGAGTGATTTGAAAAATCATTGCATCCATCAAATATGCTGTCCCGGCTTGCTCCCTCCTTTCCTTCGGTTCTGTGTTCCAATGTCACCATATGAGCAAGGCACAAGAGGTCAAGATCGTGAAACGTAGGGAAAAAGCAGAGTGATAGGAAGATCCTAAAGGCCATTTGAAACTAGCAACACGGAGGTTGGTTGTGACTCTCATAAGAGCGATTCCAGAAGCCTTGAAGTTCTCCCACAAACAAAGGCAATATCTAAACCCAAAGCACAGTCTCTTGACTCTCCCTTTGAAATGCATGTCACCTGTCCCTTCCCTCCGTGCCTCCTGCCACAACTGTCATGAAGAACCCTTACCTCTTCCTCTGCTGGGTGACCTCAGGATACCCCCAGCCCCAGGCTCTGCCCTTCCTCTGCCAGTCCCCGCTTTGGCCAGAAGGAGATCCTATTCCCCCCACAGCCCCTACCTTCCCTCCCCAGGTTGTCACCATTGCCACTCTCCTCACAGGGTCCCAGAGGCTGAAATGTCCTCCCTCCTTCCTGCCCCATGCATGTCCCTGGAGGCCTGCAGCCCACACAGGCTGAGCCACCCCACCGACTGCTCCCCCATGCGCACAGCGCAGTACTCTCTAACTGTGCATGCCTGTGAGGTGATGGTAGAGATTGGGTCTCACACACTTGGTATGCAGGCAGTTATCCAATTAAGATTTGTCAACTAACGGAGCAACAGAAATAGAAAAGATGAAATATTTCATCTTTATGTTTCAGTTCAATCATGTGTCAATACATTAGATGAATGTATATTTTCTATTTTAATTACAGGTTCCACTGCTAATTTCTACGACATTTCATTCCTGCAATTTTTATAGCCGTACTTAGATGTTATTCAGGTGTTACTAAATTACTAAGTCCCCTAAAATGATACAATTTATTTAAGTGTTTTTAGATGGTCAGGAAACACACAGTAGCCGGCGGGGGGTGGAATGGAAGGGAAATTCAGGCGGCCCAATGTGGCACGCCTGGCTGGGTCTGGCCAGCAGGTGCGTATGGGGAAGTGCTGTGTGAGGAGCATGGCAGAGTGATTCTGAGATTCAAATGTCAGCCTCATGATTTTCCCCATTAGTGCAAGCTGAGCAGGCTCTCCGTGGCCCCCGCTTGTAAGTCTTACATCAAGGATGTTGACAGCAGTCGGTTCCTCCCCGGGTCTAATGAGCAGCTCTGGGAGCGGGAAAGGGAAGTCCTGGTAATTCTCACCATCGCCTCCAGTGCTTTTAATCAGTGCAAAGAAGCTTCCTGTGAAAATTGGCACTAATTATACATCCCTCAGAAATGGGGTTGGGTTTACTGCAGCTCTGCGCCAACCAGGCTGTAAACAAGAGTGTTACTTCCTTCTGCACAGAGAGGATACCTGTCTTAGAAGTTGAACAAAGCAGGGGTGTGAGGGTCACACAGGAGAGGACTCTAACCAAGCTGTGAGAAGCCAGAGGTCAGAAGGCAACGCAGTGTGGCAACGTTGGGGGGCAGCTCTCACAACCCCACTGCGCACCCCCAAAACAGCCCAGCCTCACCAATCACCAGAACCAAACACAACCCCATGACGGAGTCTTCCTGGGGGTCCAGCCCTACAAACTGCTGTAGCTTTTTTCTGCCCCTGAAGCTTACATCTGAGAGACAAAATCTCTGCTTCTGATGTCAGTGGAACTTTCATCTGCTGGCCTGCATCCCAGAGACCCTGGGTCACCCCTTAGAGCACTTGGCTCTCCAGTTCCTTGCCCAGATAGTGGCTGGGTGCATCCTAGAGGCTGGCATGGTCACGAGACCCCATTCAAGGCTGTTCTGTAGGGCGTGCCAACCTGGAAGATAGCTCTGCCAACCTCACCTGAACCTGTGTGACTTCCAGTCAGCAACACTGCATGGAAGACAAGACAGAGGCATCTCCTGATCTCTTTGTCATTTCAGCCCCTCCTCATTTAGTACCATTTACAACCGACTCACTAATTATCCCAGGGACCAATTCTCAATACCACTGCTTGTTAAGATACAGAACAACTCCTCCCTGAGAGGGCCAATGACCTCTAGATGGGGACCCCAGTTCCATCATGTTTTGGACTGAATTGTGTTCCCCAAACTCACATGTCAAAGCCCTGACTCTGAGTACCTCAGAATGTGAATGTATTTGGAGATAGGGTCTTTAACGAGGCAATTAGCTGGGGCTCTATCCCAGCGTGACAGGTGTCCTTGCAAGGAGAAGAGATTAGGGCATGCAGAGAAGATGCCAGGGGCCAGAGCACACAGAGAGAGGACCCTGTGGGGAGGTAACAAGAGGGTGTCCCTCTGCATACCCGGGAGGGGGCCTCAGGAGAGGCCAGCCCAGACAACACCTCTACCCAGGACTTGCAGCCTTCAGGAGAGAGGCTGGGAGAATGGAAAGGTCTGTGTTGAAGCCGCCCATCCTCACTGCTTCGTGATAGCTGTCTTAGCAGACTAGGACACGTCATTGTACATATACACCCGAACGCCGGCAAACCAGGCTGTGTGTCCTTTCCAGGTGACGTCAGACTCCTCTCCTCCTCTTATCCTTTCTTGAACCATTCATCCCTATCGATGGCCCTCTTCTCTGCTAGAACCTCTGTCCCCAAAGTGTGTCACACTTGTTGCTTCATGTTGTCCGATCGCCCCAGGAGCTGTCTCACTCCCATTGCAGGATGCCCTTGTAACCTGGGAGGATCTCACGCTAATGCATTCCTGGAACAAACGTATTGACTCACTCACTGGTGTGACAGATGTTCATGGAGCCCACATCCAGGCTCAGATCCATGTCTTGGATTAAAGATATAAGTTATTGGTTCACGTGATTCATGCCACCCCTCAGTTCTAACATGGACCCTGGACTTCACACTCCCTTCCACGCAGCTGGTCCCCGGCACTGTGCTCTGCACCAAGGTGGGCATGCATACAATAGGGATCTATCATCTTCATCATCCAGTACCTCCTTCTTCTGAGAGCAGCATCCCCTTGAGGGATCTCTTCCTCCCACTTCCCCAGACAGTTCTTACAGGAATGGCCCTGTTTCCAAGTGCCCCTGTCCCACTCTGGCACCTACAAGTTACATTCTGGGCTTCTTGATCCAGGACCAAAGGTCACATCTTCTCTCAGTGACTAAAACAGTAAAATGTGCAGGCCAGGTGCTCTCATCTGCCAAGATGAGCAGAGGCAGAAGTCCTGAGAGAGAAGAAAGAAGAGGGAGGGGGAGGGGTCAGGGGAGGGAGAGACACAAGCCTCCGGGGCAAGCAGTGGAGGGGAGGGGCTGGAAGAGAAAGTCCTGGAGGGTTCAATGCTCAGCCCACGAGGTCCTCAGTTCCTGCTTCCTTTCTGCTTCTCCCACTTCTCCATTTCTCCTCAGCATCTAAGACCTCATCCTTATACCGCCAAGGATTTGTTCTTTATTGTAAGCTAGTTGTGTTGGATTTCTATCACGTGTAGCCTTTCCTATGACAAAACACTCAATATGAAGTGGATCTCATTATGATTGTTATAGAATAAATGCAGTGGTGAATTTCAAAATAATGAAATGCAGTTGTGTTGCTTTTACTTATGCACACACTTCTGCTAGCCAGAAGTCTCAGCATGTAGGTCCCACTAGGTGGCATCCATGAAAGTCTGATGCATCAACTATTTATATACAAATGGTGGTCCTAAAATGCTTGGAAATCTGTAAATAGACACCTCACCCGTTTGATCTACACCATCAAATTGTTTAACAGCACCTCCCCGATGGGTGATACAAAGGCAAATTTCCAGCACCCTAGACTTATTACCAGCACCCTAGGCTTGGAATAGGAAAACAGCTCATTCCTCCTACCTCGTCCACTTCCTGCTCAGTCAAGCTGGAGTGGTCTTTTTTTCCAGCTCCCCACATTGCAGAGGAGTGGGCAAAACCGAACTCTTATCTGTGAACCATGTCAGAGCCCCTTGATAAAAAGTTAATAAATACATGTTGCTCTTTGTGTTTTGAATCCTTAGAGGGAAGTTGGATTCAAGGAACACCCCTCACCCCTCCCATGAGATCTGGAGTGGTTTCCCTAAAGCTGTGCCTGGTGGGGAGAATGCAGAGGAGGGGGACTGAGGAAAGCGGGCTGGGCAGCTCCTACAGACCCCGAGGATGGAATGGCAGGCTGAGTCCCCTGCGTCTGGCCAGATGCCAATCCATTTAGAGCAAAGAGCAAAGATTTATTCCTCTGCTTGTATTATATCCATGCATAAAATTTGGCCCTGTAACTAGAGACCAGTGCCAAAATCTGTTTAGTTCATTTAAATTTTTGTATTTATTTTAATTAAGCACTAGCAGAATGCCATTTGCAGTGGCATATTGAATACCTTTGTAATTAACAGTACCAAACCAGAGAGATGGGCTTCCTCCACATTCTTTTAATTAACTGAAATAGTTCAGGGATAAATCAGCGATGATTTCTTTATGGATGCAGAATGTGGGGGTTAGAGAATATGCCACTTATTGGCAATAACTGTAATTTAAAAAATTCAAGGATCTATCAGAATATATTTCTGTTTTTACAGTCATTATCAGAAGAATGCTAAGCAGATGCAATGTGTTCAATATTTAGAGCAAAAAAAAATCCTCATTCTATGGCAAAAAGGTAGAGATTCAGATTTGCTTGAATGGGATAAATGAGAGTAATGATTCAACCTGTTATAAGTCACATGGGTCCCGATAGCCACCTGAAACCCAAAATGCTGGTCCCAAGTCTATTCCGAAGACTCCCTATAACCTGACAAGAGGCATTCACAGCCTCATCCCTTTTCCCTTTGCCAATGTTCCTTTTTTGCTAACTTCCACCTCTCCCCCCCCCCCACAAAAAAAGGCTCCCAACATTTTGAAGGAAACATAAGGGAAATATGTATTTCCTTCTGTGGATCGGCTGAGCTGGAATTCCTTCCCCTGCGCACACGGGATGCCGTTGCACGTTAGTCCAAAGCTCAGCTCAGGCAGTTGGGAGGGCCCAGGCTGCTTTCCCACTCTACTGGGGGCAGGGGCACATCCCCCGCGCCACTGGGGGGCACGGGGAAGCAGCAAGTTCACATTAGCGCTCGGAACCCCAAGTGCAGTGGGACCCTTCTTCCCCTTCAAAGCTTCCACTCAGGGCCCCAGCCCAGCCCCGCTGCCTCCTCATTTCACTCGGAAGACGTAGTTACAGCCTATTGAATATCATCCACTGTGGCTGAACACAAAGAAACCAGCCTGTTCACCCGCTAAGCGCAGCCTCCGAACCAGCAAGACACCAGTGCACCCGCGTCCCTGCTCTCTGGGAGGACCCGTCGCTGGCTCCAGGGGAGGGGGCTCTGATTCATGCTGTCTGTGCTCCCCATAAACTCTTGAGATTCAGCAAAATCCCTTTTTTCATTTGCTGAGTTGAACGACCCCGTCTTTTTCTCCCTTTGATGCACAACTCTGAACTGGCATTTCACAGATGCGAGCTGCCAAGTAAGATCCCTTCAATATTAGATTCTCCGTCCATCGTGAGAAAGGGGAATCGTCTGCCGTGCTAAGGAAATGATATAAATTCCGCACTGAAAAGACTCATGAATATGCTGTCAAGTCCCAGACATTTAATAATAAAAACAGATCTTATCTTCTTGTGGCCCCTTCCCCCCAGTACAGACTGACCCGCTCAGAAGAGAGGTGGAGAACAGGCTCGCCCTATTTTATAAACAAGAGGGGAAAAACCATCTATCCACCTGAGACAGGCTGCAAGCACCACCAGTTTGTTCGTGTGGGCTCTCAACATAACAGCGCCAAGGCTTTGTTTGCATGGAGGCAGTTTGCCCTGTTTAGGAAGCGCTTCCACCGGGCCTCGCTGATCTAAGCCTCATGACCGCTGCCCTGGGAACAACGGAGTGTCTGCCGGGCGACCTGCGGCCGGGCGGTGAAGAAGCTACCATCACCTCTCCCAGGCCTCTTGCCAAGGATGGGACCAGGTCTTGGCTCTGCTCAGCAGACTACTCGGAGGGAAGATGGCCCCCACCCGGGTCCCCCACCCTCCTCCATGCAGCCCTCCTGGGTCTGGTGCACCCACACTGCTGGGAATCTGAGCCAGAGGAAGTCACCGGGGCAGAAGGGGTAGAGCCATAGGCAGGAAAACCAAAAACAGAAAGGACTCAGTTAGCCCTAAAGAAAGGGCCTGGGGTAGTGCCAGGCCTAGGGCAGGTATGAGACTGCTCCTGAGCCTCATTCCAGCATGACCTCACAGCCACCAGGATCACCCCGAAGGGCAGAGAAGGGCTGCAGGCCAGAAGCAGTCCTTCTGGGAAGAACCCCAAGGGGTCTTCTTGGGCATGGTCTCTCTTCAATGGAAAAGTGTGTAGAATGAACAGAGTGAGCGAATGAATGAATGAATGAGTAGACCAGCCTGGAGGGATGCTCTAGCAGACTCTTCAGCTCATTGCCTCACTGAGGTTTCAAGAAGTCCTCAACGTCTGATGTCGGTAGAGCAGAGCTAACATCTCTACTGGGGCCCCGGCTCCTGGCTAACTCCCGGGCACACATTCCACTCTGGGTCCTCCTGCCACCCCACCCGCCCTCTGCAGAGGCAGAAACCCTCCGTCCATTGCCTCAGCTCCAAGACAGGAGGCGGTATCCACAATGAAGCCAGCAGAGTTCCACTGGTGATAATTCATCAGCATGTCAATCTGCTTTTCATTTTGGGAAGAAAAGAGAAACCCAACTGAAGATAGTTGTGAGCCTTCCGGCAGGAGGACACACTTTGTGGTGTGACCTGTAACTGCGTGTCACATCTTTCCTCCCAAGCAGTTTGTACGTGATTGTACGGAAGCATGTGATTCAGAGACAGGGGGAGAGGGAAGCAGACGGAGAGAGATTATTACAGAGACAGAGTGATATTCCCGGGGTATTCCTTTCCGTTTCGTATTTCTTACCACCGAGATGGTGCAGGTCCAGAGTCGGCCAGTCTGATGGCAGAAAGACAGAGGGGTTGCAGGACTGAAATCCTGCCGTCTATGAAAATACCCCACCAGCTCTGAAGGTAGAGAGACAAGGGGAGCGGGTCTAACACCCCACCCGCGGGATGGTGGAAAGGTCCTGCGCTCAAGGCCGGAATCCTTTTGCCTTGAGGCCACTCTGCTCCTTCTCAGAAGCCCACAACCTACAGGATAAAAACACGAGAGCAGAGCCTGGCCCTTCCCGTGGCACGTCACTGTGCATGATTTCTAACAAAGCCAGCCTGCCCGGCTCTCCCTTCTGACTCCTCCCTGGAGGCTGCGAGGCTGGCCCTTTGTGCAGCGTGGGACAGGCTGGGCCACCGCAGCATAGCCTGAGAGAGCTGACCTTCTCATTTGGTTTCCGGCGGGGCCTAATTAAGAACTGGGCACACCGTGGCAAATAACAGACATAGATGAACAGTTTTGCTTGAGCAGTGAGGATGTGCTGGGCATCTGGTGGGCCTGACAGATGCAGACGCCTCACAATACCCCGAATAAGGCCATTCAGGCCCCAGAAGGCAGCCTGTGCAATTAATGAGGCACACACCTCCTCCCCGGGCACACTTCATCCCCATTTGGTGCACCTCATTAGATCTATTCTGGGGTCACCATCAGTCACCACAGGGGTGTGCCGGGGTCGCCGGGGCAACGGGCAGAATGCAAACATGACCCAGCCTTGGAAGGGGCAGCGGAGCGGGCGGGACAAGTGCTGGACATTTGTCTGGCACTGCATTGAGAGGTGTCCCTTGGAAACTAAGAAGCAGGCACCCTGACCTTTCTACCTAAAAAAAACAAGATCATTCATACTGCACATCTCATCAAAACTTCTCCTGCTTGTGTCTTACATTTTAAAAGATGTGATTTATTTAGCAGATCCAGATATCCTCATTTCTAAGGGAGTAGCTTCACTGTGACATTTCGGGGCTGCAGTGGACTCCAAAAGGGGGCCAACTATAGGGGCCTCTGAGCCTCTGTCGCCAGCTGCCTTTCATGCACTGCTCCTCAGTCCACAGGCCTGAGTGGCCTCATCACAGGGGCTGGAAGTATTTTGACCTTGGACAGCGGGACACCAGGGCCACCTGCAGGGTTACCTTGTGATGATTCTGGGATCTGACTGGTCCATCTGTGAAAGCGGATAAGGAAGCTTCCCGCCTCCATGCTCACAGGCACAGCGGTGCGAAGGTTAACGAGCTCCTTGTCCAGCACCGAGGCAGAGGGGCACCAGGTAACACAGGGCCCCCGGGCTCCCAGTAAAAAGGTTTCCTGTGTTAGAGCGAGCTATGGGTAAAGGGCCATCCTACTCGACTTCTTTTTTTCATTACTCTTAATCCACTGCAATTTTGTGACAAAGGTTAGGAAGACATCTATTATTAGTTTTGCACAAACAAATCTCTGATTTTGCTCCACAGTCACCCACCAAGTGTGCGGATTTGACTGCTGCTATCTATAGTCATTCACCATATTAGCATGTTCTTACACCACAGCAGAATGCCTTGGTCCTGACAAACAAGGAAAGGGTTGCTTCTTTTATTCCATTGCTTTTGCATCCTAAGACTTTATGTAAATTTGTAGCTCAGCAGTAAGTAATTGAAAATACCAACATAAGTTCCAGAGCCAGGATCTGAGCTGCCTTAAATAGAGGGTCATCTCAGATCCCGCCGATGACTTGCATAATTGCAACTCCAGCACAAGACGTGGCCTTAGGTTCTGTTCTTCCCTGGATTCTAGGAAGCTGAGACATGAAACATGGACTTAGGAGGGTGTCCTCAGGTGCTTTGTTCTGTGCTGAAGAAGAACCTAAGGTCTACCGGCTCATGGGCTGGTTCAAGATCAACATGCACTGAAGAGACTGATGAGCCCCCACAGCTGGTCTACAGCCTGCCCCTGGGGGGATGTCATGAATGATCACGGGAATAAACAGAGTCTCCAAGGAGATCCTGAGTCCTCACAAATCAAGGGAGAAGCTGAGCCAACGGGGTTCTCCTGGAACAAATCTGGACCACTTGAGTCAACTCTGGCCCATATTGAACTCCAAGCCTATTGAGAGCAGTAGTAAGGAGCATCTGGTATATGATGATTCCAAACTGTCAGAAGAAGCAAAGAAAATTTGTACATGGGTAAAGACTGATTATACTTCCCCTGTACGTCAGAAAACTTCCACAGTTTCTCCCCATATTCTTTTCCCATTCTCTGCAATGGGATATCAAGAGGCCATTGCTGGGAACAGATACAAGAACCAAACCTTTTATCAAGGGAGCTCTCCTAAATTCTTAACTCTGATAGTATGTAGTCAATGTTCTGGGAGACAGACTATGTCCAGAGCCATGGATTCATGAAGTATGGCCAAGACTGACTATTTTTCCCTCCCAAGTCTAAATTGTGACCTGAATTTTTGTTTTGGTTTTGTTTCTAGCTTGGCTTATTTTGCTTTGCTTTACCTTTTGCATTAAGTTGTTTGTAAAAATAATAACTGTTATTGCCTTGCCTGTATCTCTGCCCTTTGCAATATGATTTTTTAACCTCTTTCATCGATAGGTGGAATTTATTTCCCTAATCTTTGGATCTGAACTACGCCTGTGATGTTTCTTGGGCAACAAAATGTGGCAGCCCCAAGCCTAGCACCCAGGCCCCTGTGCCTCTGTACGAATACTCCATGAGCAAGCCCACACTCAACTGGCAAGGATGAGAGACCTTGTGGAAGTCAGCTGCATTGGATAAGGCCATCCTGCACTGGTGAGTCTTTGGCCCATGTACACGGGGTAGGCCAGCCAAGATCAGCCATGCCTGCCCCAAGCTGGAAAAATAGCCCAGACAAGCAAAGTGGTTTGACTGATGTCACCCCCTTAGTAGGTGAGATTGCCAGACACTGGAGCTCAAAGTACTTTGATTCTGTAGTAAAATGGATCTGCATCCAATTGCAAACATGGGGGGCTCCCACAATAACAAACAATTCTCAGACAGTAGCTAGGTGTCCTACTATTCAATTCAATTTTGAATTGGCATTCATAACCTGGAGAGATCATCAGGTTCCACAGGTTGAGGGCTCAGTCCTACAAGACTGCCTCCCCACACACACTTCAGGTGCCACTCACAAGCGCAGGCCACTCGTGCTTCTGACCAACTCATTACAGATTGGAGGTTCCCAAGATCTGCTCCTTAAGTTCGGTTAATTTGCTAGAGCCACCCACAGAACTTAAGAGAAACATTTTACTTACTAGAGTACCGGCTTATCATAAAAGTACACAACTCAGAAACAGCCAGATGGAAGAGATTCATAGAGTAAGGCATGAGGACGTGGCACAGAGCTCCCATGCCCGCTCTTCATGCCCACTGTCCCCAAATCTCCACATGCTCATCAACTCCAAAGGTCTCCCAGCTCCATCCTTTTGGGATTCTATGGAGGCTTCCTTCCATCAGTATGGTGATTGAATCATTGGCCATTGGTGACTGATGCAGCCTCCAGCACCTCTCCCTCCCAGGATGTTGGGGGTGGGACCAAAACTTCCAACCCTCTCAGCACTTGGTTGGTTCCCCTGGGCAACCAGCCCCATCCTTGGGTGGGGTCCAAAAGTCACCTCATTAACATAACAAAAGACACCTTTATTGCTGGAATCACTTAGGAAATTCCAAGGGTTTTAAGAGCTCTGTGCTAGAACTGGGACAGAGACCAAATATATATTTATTATAAACCACAGCATCACACATGGGGTACATTCTTTCCAGTTACTACAAATTATAGACATCTGGACCTCAGTTCTACACAAGGGTCTGGGATCTAGAGCTTGTACTGAATTACCAGATTCCAAAGACAATTATTTTAGTGAACCATCTTACTTTCTAGAAATTGAAATAGGGAAGTGTCCTAGGAATTCTTACTTCTGAATATTTCTCCTCAGATAAGCACCCCCTCATCTATACATTATATTTGTGTGGTCTGTGGCTTATTTCAGTCCTAGTGAGATCGTCTTCTTTAAATTCTCCCTGCCAAAGTAATTTCCCGAATTATATGGAAACAATGGTAATGTCTGATGGGACTCAAAGTGGTGACCTTGTGTTTTCCTGAAAATAGAGTTTAGCTACTATTTCAACAAAAGTAAAAGGCTTGGCCTCAGCAACAGTAAAACTAGAAGGAACCAGTGGACTTCTCAGCAAGGGGGTACTTTGAGAACCACCAGCACCTAAGAGTTTTCATTCCAAGAACTCATGGTTGTGCATTGAGGCTGGGCTCCCTTTCCAGGTCTCCGGGGCCCACTGCTCTCCTAAGAGGTAAGACCTTGATGGAAGCTACTGTCCTGGAGATCTCCAGAGCAGGGCACCCCTGCCTATGCCAATGTGTCCCTGGTAACCATGACCAGCATGGGTCTCTTCTGAGATGTAACCATCTGACATGACTCTAGCTCATGTTGATGGGGAGGGATGCTATAACATAGGGATGGAGCCCAGAGAAGCAGCAGGTGGTTTGGAGATGCAGTCCCGCCACGGGCGCAACCATCAAGCTCTGACTGAGAAAGTAAAATAGTACATTTGTCAAATTCTGAAGAGTTTATAAAACACCTTCTCAAAAATGTTTTCTTGGATCCTGCTAATGACCCTAAATATAAGTGTGATTACAATAACTCTCACTTTACCTGGAAGAAAACTGAGCCTTAGTGAGGTCAGGCAACTTTGTTTGGCAAGAAAAGAGCAGAACCTGGGGCCACACACACACCCTGCAGATTTAGCGTTCTTTCTGGTAATATCATACTGAAAGCAGATTTCCTGTTGACACAACCTGAAATTAGCTCCACAGAACAAAAAGTAAGGAACAGCCACATTTCTCTGTACCAGGAGCCCAACCCACTAGTGAGAAGGTGAGGAACAAATATGTTGGCAGGTAAGCACGTGACTGGGAGATGTTTGCGAGCTTCTCCAAGGGAAAGGTGTGGCTTTCTCCAGTTGCTGAGCAGTGTGTTTAATTGGATAAATGCCCTTGGCATGACGAGGCTGCTTCCATTTGTAAATCTGGCCACATAAATCCAAGTCACTGCAGGCCCCATGGTGAGCTACCAGCATCTGGCATCCATCCGCCATCATGAGTTTTAAAGCACTAGCTCTCTCTATACTACGTTCTTTTGTGCTCCAGAAAACCCCTCTTCCTACCATCTTTCTTTCAATCTTCTAGCTCAACCGTAGGGGAACTACAGTCACAGAGTAATTGAGAGTGATCGTTCTTTCATTCTCGTGAATCAGTCTTGCGAAGACTGAACGCCTTCTGTAATATCTCACCGAGGAGTTGGCCAACAGTGGCCAGCTGGAGAAGACTATGACCGTTTTACCCTATAATGACTGTTACTTCTTCTCCTGAGTGCCCCGGCCTGTCCCAATGCCCTTTGTGCCAACACTATCAAAATTGCAGCCATACTGCCATCAAAGGGATCAGGATCTCTAGCATCTTCATATCCACCATTTATGTTGATCCAAAGGGAGCAGATATCAGGAGCTGTTTCTTCACCTTCAACATGAGCTGGTTCCTCTGGGTCACAAAGCTCCCTTCGAAACCACCTTGCATCTAAAAAGGAAATTCTGTATACAGTTCGTGTTCACACCTGGATCTTTGAGCTCTTTCTCTGTGGAAGAAATCAAATCTCCCAAGGACTGCCATGGTTACCTGGCACAGCTGTTCTACTCATGCACCCATGAGTCCTACACCATGTCAGTATCTGTAAGCCTCACACCTTTTCCCCTAAAATACAACCAGAGTCCTTTACTCCCAGCTGCTTTGAATGCATTCTGTTTTGAGTATTGTTGCTGTAAATCCTCATACCACTCCCGAAGGGATAGCTTGTCAAGCAGACCATGTGTGTTTAGGTTCCTGTTAGCTGCTAAGGCAGACCCACTAACATCACCGTAGTTAGCGAAGGCTCCCCTCCATCCCATCCCATCTCTTACTCATGTTTCCCTTCTCCCATGGGCCCCGTGTGTTTCATGAGACATATGTTACCTTCAAAGGGTATTAATGGTGCCTGCCAGCTTTCAAGCCAGTCTTGTTTAGCAACCCAGGGTGGGGCAATTTGAGGTCACATCCACCTGCTCCCTAGCCACATGGGGGTGCACACCATCCTGCCCTTGGGCTCTGAGATCCGTGAGAGCAAGGGTGGGCTTCCTCATCCTACAGCCTCACCTTGCACGACTCCCAGCCCAGAGCAGGTTTTCAAAAACATTTTCTGAATTGTCCCTGGATCAGCCGCCCAACCTGGAACAGTTCTGAAGATCCAGGGGCAACAAGAGGTCTCTGGGGGGCCCCACGAGGTGATCCTGCAGAGGACGTCTAGGAGTGCACGGGGAGGACAGGAACACCACGCCGTTCCAGCACAAGGACCCTGCTGCCACTGCCCCCAGACAGCCTGTGGCCCGCTGCCCCAAGAGAGGCAGGAGCCCACGGAGACGCGGTGGGACCTGCGCCTTCCCAGCGGAAGTCTTGTGGCATTCCGTGGCATTCCGTGACAGTCCGTACCACCTGGATGTCACAGGCCCCGGGCGCCTCTGGGGACTAAGCCATTCCGGGTACATGTCCAAGGCAGGGGTAGAAGACCAGGGGTGGTTTGATCGGTGAAGACAAGTCAGGCTCAGGGGCGGAGAAAACTGGCAACAACTGAATGCCTTTACATTTTTTTCTTTGACCTGTGATTACAATCTCACGTTAAATTTTAAAAAGAAACGTTGGTTTCCTTCAATTTCACAAGTTCACTCCTGAGATAACTATACTGGTCACTTAAAATACGAAGGTGGAGAAGAAAAACTAGCACAGGTTAGTCCCACTGACATCCTCGGCTGTCCCCCGCACAGAAGCTGGGACACCCCAACAAGCCAGGTGCTCGGCTGGTCTCAGGCTCCTCCTCCCTCGCCTGGGGCCCTGGCCACTGGCCTCCACACAACGCCTTCATCGGATCGAATGGCCTGCAGGTGAATAATGCTTTGATGACAGTGAGGGTCCAAAGCGAGATTGTATGACCGGCAGTGGATGGCTCCTTCCACACGGCCAGGTTCGCGTGGACTTGTACACACGTGTAGGTGGTGTCGGGTCCTCCTGAGGCTGCCACACGAGGGTCAGGGCATCAGAGCTGCTGGGAACAGTGAGCCTTCCCGGTCTACAGGGGGACCACCCTACATGCCGGGCTCACCCTGCCCCAAACTCACTGAGGTTTTAACCAGTGAGCAATCAGCAAACAGACACAGTCCTTGCATATTCTGCCAAGGTCAGGCCCGAGTACAATTCCACTGGCATTCAACCCTCTAGAAGAGAGTAAGGAACTGGAATTGTGCGTGAGACTCCAGGCTCTGCTCACTGGGAAAACACTATTTCATAAAGTCACAACCTTGACAATAACAATAACAGTGATCAACGTGCCCGAGCTCCTCTTTACAGACCAGGCCCGGGGCCAGGTGTCCAGTGTCACAGGGAGACTTCCGCTGTAGAGGACACGTGCTGCTGTGGGTGGGGAGCACGGTGAGGTGTGAGATTGAAGGTGGCCCCAGTCACAGTCGACGTGGGTCAATGTCTCCTTCTTTCTTGTTTAAATGTACAGAAGTACATGTTACTCTCCTATCAGTAAACTGCACGAAGATGCTAACTACATGAATAATTTCATGCTTTGGGGAAAAACAGTATAGTGACCATGTTTCTTGCTTTCATTCCAGAAAAGAGAGTCCTGGGAAAAGTTGTGAAGGCCCTACCCCCTTCCACTAGCTCTTCTTTCATGTGTGGGCACCGGCAGCTTCCACGCTGATCCCCTCACCCATACTCCCCTCAGGGCGTGCTCTCCCTGCGGTCCCCTCTTGCTACCTCAACAGAAACTACCTCCCCTAAGCCCACAATGACGGCCACACACTATAGCTTTGATATCTTTGAATGATGGTCAGAGGCCCTGTCACCAGCCTGACACCACCTGACACCAGCAACACCTGTCATTTATGATAGCCTTCTGGGCTTGGGGATCCCCAGAAACTCATTTCTTTGACCCAGATATTTGCTAAGTCAATGGAATGTTCTGAATAGGCAAACTCTGGCCAGGGGAGAGACATCAGATCCCTGGCAAAGGAGCATCGGTGACTTGGGGAGCATTGAGACCTGCTAACGCCCCCCCGGGATGTGGCATGAGCCTCCCTGTGTGCAGCACAGCTGTTGTGGAGTCGGGTCCTGGTGAGCTGGAGTAAAGAGAGACCTCTGTCACGGTGAGCGTCACCGGTGTAGCTAGGACATGTTGAGGAGCACAATGGAGTGAACAGCACCAGCCGTGGGGACGGGCTTTTCCCATGTGCTACTGGGTCAGCACGTGTGAACGTCCCTCCAGTAAGTGCAGAACCCCAGTCCACGATGGCCATCCACATGCAAACAGAGACCAAAGGAGGGCAGAACATGCTCTAGGTCCTCAGCAGGCGACAAGGCAGGGACTTGAACCCATGCCTTCAGCTCTTTGTCCAGTGCTCCTGTCACTTCATTGGATTATGACTCATTACTACATGGGCTTGGGGGATGTTTACTAGCAGGGACTCTGTCTTCATCCTCACACAATGTTCCGGTTAACTAAGTCCTAGAATAGCTCTGTTAAGTGTGCTTCCTCAGAAAAGTTTACATGACAATGATCTGCATGGTAACAGTCAGCTAAGATTTCATTGAAGTAAAAAATCCACGTTTAAGGTAAAAATCATTTTTAGAGATCAGGTAAAAAATTGTTTTCTTGTGTGTTTAAGAAAACTATAAAATAAATGACTTGAAATTTTATATTATAAGATGCAAGAACAAAAAGTTATTCTCAAGTCCAAATGGGGGGGCCCCCCAGTGGCTCAGTCAGTTAAGCATCTGCTCAGGTCATGACCCCAGGGTCCTGGGATCGAGTCCCATGTCGGGCTCCCTGCTCGGTGGGAGAGCCTGCTTTTCCCTCTCCCCCTCCTTGTGCTCTCTCTCTCATGATCTCTCTCTCTCTCTCAAATAAATAAATAAAATCTAATATAAATAAATAAATAAATAAAAGTCCAAATGGGGGAGGGAGACAAAAAGATGCAGGAACCCAAACAAATATAGAATTGACTAAATTAATGTGCAGTTTTATGGTACATCTGTTCTGGACGGAGGATAAATGTCAGTAACACAGTGCGGCCAAACACTATTTAATTTGACAAAGCTTCCAGCATCCAGCCATGTAATGAAAACTGAATTTAGACTAGTCAGGAGTTCTCTAAGCTTCCAGCAAAGCTAGGAAGATGGATATTTTGATGCCCTCCTTGAGGCCAGTACACTCCATCGCCCAGTTGCTAGGGATCCGCCTCCCGGTGAGTCACAGCTGTGACCTTCCTGGGTGCTCTGGGTTACAGTGTGTTCTCTGCAAATTCACGTGTTGAAGTTCTAGCCCCTCAGGACCTCAGAATATGACCTTATTTGGAAATAGGGTTATTGCAGATGGAATTAGATCATACAATTTGGTTCATGAGGGTGGGCCCCACAATCTGACTTCAATCCCAACGTGTGGTTTTTATCCCCACACACCCAAGCAAATCTGGGACACACCTGGTGTCGTACAATTCAACTCGATTCCGACACTATGTACCTGGAGCTCCCATCAGAGCCAGGGGTGCGGGGCTCGGTCCTACCGACGGCCCCCTCCCCGCCCTCCACAGACACCAATGCAAGCCTGGCGGCCGCCTGTGCCTCACTGACCAGCTGTGGGCTGCCAGTCCTACAACTCCGTCCTGGGGCTGGGAATGTGCTAGAGCGGCTCGCAGAACTCGGGAAACCAGTTACGTACGAGATAACTGGTTTATTACAAGGGACAGAACTTAGGAGGGGCCAGATGGAAGAGAGGCGTGGGGCAGGTGTCACGAGCACCCTGTGAAGGCACACACCGGCTGGGTCCTCCCCGGTCACACAGCCAAGTTAACATAATCATAAAGCAGGATTCCGAACCCAATGACATCTCTCCATGTGGTAACTTGGCTTCTCCCCTGGCCCATGAAACAGAACACAAGACAGGCCACACGACAAACGAGAGAACAGGGGGTGGAAAGATAAGGAACCAAAAGCAAAGTCAGCCTGTGGGCTCACGGCTAAGATGAGGCTTCAGTCCAGTGCGGTCAGCTCTCAGCACTTACTATGTTCAGGCAGGAAAGGATCGCAGTTCCGTGCGGAGGTCAGCTGGGCAGCGCCTTCAGTGGCAGCTGGGTCCTTGAAGTGGTCAGACACAGCATAGAGGGGTCAGTGTCTGAGGGGTCTCACAGTTTGCTGCAAAAAGCCTCCCCTTTCAAAGAGACTTAATCAGTCGTGGGTCCCTGCGGACCTTCTCTGCTTCTGCTTGCTGTCAGTCCCGGGGTGTGGCCAGCTGGTGCTGGTCTGGCGAGATCTGATTGCGGTAGGGCCCTCACGGCTTGCCTCATTGCGCGACGCGGACCCCTGCTTGACATGAGTGACTCCATCTTGCTCTCCACAGCAAGGTCTGGGGAAAGGGTATGGGGCCTCCACGATCCCTCTAGGCCATTACTCTCCCACATGTTCACCCACCCAGAAGCTCTTTGAACTCCATCCTTTTGGGTTTTTATGGAGGATTCATTATACAGACATGACCGATTAAATCATTGGCCAATGGTGATTGATCAATTCAACCTCCAGCCCTCCTCCTCTCCCCAGAGGTCGGGGCATAGGACTGACACTTTAAGCACCTGCTTTTCTCCTGGCAACCAGCCCCATCTTTAGGTGCTTTCCAAAAGCCACATCGTTAAAATAGCAACAACAACAAAAACACTTTTATGCTCTCAGCACTTAGGAAATTCCAAGGGATTTAGAAGTTCTGTGCCAGAACCAGAGACAAAGAGCAAATAAATATTTCTTATTATAAATCACAATAGCATAGCCCTAATCCAATATGCCTGTGTCCTTACGAAAAGGAGAAATTTGGACTTGGAGACAGACATGCAGGGAGGAAAGATGATGTGAGGAGACACAGGATGTCTACAAGCCAAGGAGCAAAACCTGGAACAGATTCTCCCAGACGCAGAAGGAACCCGCCTGATGACAACTTGACCTTGGGCTTCTAGCCTCCGCACTCTGTGAGCCAGTAAATGTCTGTTGTTCAAGCCCCCAGGTAGCTGGCAATTTAACACACTGGGTGTTGCCCTTCGCTACAGAGAACAGCAGTTCTGCCCAAGGCTAGCATCCCCGGGGATGGCCGGTGGTGACAATGGGCCGCGGCAAGGAGGAAGAGGCTCAGGCACCCACCTCCCTGCCTCCCTCTGTGACAACTCAGAGGGACCACCCAGGGCTCAGGGGACCCCACCTGAGAGTCAGCACCAGCTGCTTCCCCCACCCCCACGGCCAGGCCTGAGCCCTCACTTCGAGAGCCTCGCTCCCAGGGGCAGAAAGCGCTGCAGACAGCTCCCCCTCAGCGTCTGTCTCCCAGAGTAGCTGTAACACCGCACTTGATCATTAGGGATACTGGTCTCTACTGGGAGCTGGTCTTATTAGATTTTCATAGACACCATTGGCCTGAAACAAAACGACACCATGACAGGTCTGAAGCTAGGCGGGGTGCGTCCCAAGGCTGCGTGGACACCCTCCCGTGTCTGAACCCCGGGGGGGTTGGCCGTGACTGGCACCCTGAGGACAGCCGTGGTTCAGCAGCTCAAGGAGCTGGGACACGGAGACTAACATTTCTGGTGGCTAATGCGGGGGGATGCCTTGGCTGGCGGGGCCGAGACTATTGCTTCCCATTAGCAGAGGTTCTGTGGAGAAGGATGCCCAGGCTCCCCCTGACCTAACACGAGCACGCAGGCAGCACAGAACTCCACCAGCATCGCTCCCTGGGGAGCACTGGGGAGGGCAGCAGGGGGGCCGGGGACCCCCACGGGGAGCTGCTCCCATGCTGGGGCTTCGCCAGCTGGCCACTCACAGAAGCCCACTCAAACCATGGTTTGCCTGCACCCGGCTCAGCACCCACCTTTGTGAAGGGACACCGGGTCCTCGTTCTGTGTCCTCCCACACCGAGGAGCCATGCAGGGTCTTAGGGGTCAGGGGCGAGGGGCCAGAGGGATGCAGGAAGGACTGATGGAGGGTGGGTGACCTGACCAGGGACCGGCCTCCTCACACTCTTCTTTACACACTGGAGCCCTGGAACCAAGCCCTCTGGCTCCGCAGTTCTAAGGCCAGTGTAGAAGGAAGAAAAGCACGGACGGACGGATGTGCCAGGATGGGGCCCTTGCTGATAACCATGGTTTTCTTGGGGTGCTGGCGATTCTGCCTTCGTAAGCAATGTTGCTTACTGTCTGTCTTTCATGACAAGCATGAATCAGCGATATTCCCAGAAAAGCAGAAGAAAGCCATTTCCTCACGGGGGAGAAGAGAGCATTCAGGGGCTCCAAGGCTACCGTCCCGTGGCTGCACAAAAAGGGGCCATCAGATGCTCTATACCCTGCCCAGGTGTGAGGGTTTTGTCCCCAGGGCCTGCCTCACGCTCATAGGGGTGTGGGGGGGTTGTCAGGATTTAAAGCCAGAGGGGACCAGGGTGAGGGCACTGACCAGCCAGCCACAGTGGGGGGGGGGGGGGGCACTGCAGAAAGCGCTTCCAAGCGGAGGGGCTATTCTGCACGGGTGGGAGCCCCATAGCCCCACATACTCCCTGTGATTTGGAAGCCCACTCCCAGGGCCCCAAGGAGGGCCCAGGCGCTGTGCACTGTGCAGGACGCCTCTGGGGGCTGCCCGGCAGGTGGCACCTGCTGCCTGTGGCGGGAGCAGACATGGGAGCGCTTCTGCCCGCTGCATCATCCCATGGGGTCACCACGGAAACACAGCGAAGCGCCAGGCGCGGCTACACGGAGCTCACACAGGTGAGCCGGCAAGATCTGCTTCGGGGTGGGACTGGTCACCGG
The DNA here is from genome assembly GCF_004348235.1 of Phoca vitulina. NCBI lineage: Eukaryota > Metazoa > Chordata > Mammalia > Carnivora > Phocidae > Phoca > Phoca vitulina. The sequence goes on from NW_022589720.1 coordinate 4,613,359, forward strand.
AGCTGGCAGTGCAGACATCTGGCCTGCCTCACCTTGCCTGTGCCGCGGCAGCAGGGACCGCATCCCCACCGACAGGGGACAGAGAGGGCAGTGAGGCTGGCCAGGTCCCATCTGGCCCACACACGTAGGCAGAGCGAGGCAGCAGACGCAGAGTCGAACGCGGGAAACACTCCCCCCGGCCACGGTGACAAGCCCGGCCCAGCTGTGAGGGCTCCATCTCATGATGACAAGTTCTCCAGGCCTAGGGCTCATTCTAAGGTGGCCCAAGACGGGGGTATCGAGACTGAACGAAGGAGACTGTCTCTCCCATTAGGGCTTTTACCTTCACTGTGTCTCTGCAGCCTGCCCCCGACCCAGGACTACACAAATACCCTCTTAGAGAGGGCATCTCCTCAGTCTGTTCCTGTGGATAGGGCCCTGGGGTGCTGTGCTGCTGGGGGGTGCAGGTTCAGGTCCCCCAGGGTGCTTGGCACAGCGCCTGCGAGAGCCATGATCAAGCACTGGGAGACAGGAGGTGAGCGCGGGCCCGCGCAGGCCTGCAGGCGGGAAGGACAACGAGCTAGTTTGGTTGGCTGCCCGGAAAGGGGCTGCTTGATTCAAAGGCACCCAGACCTCTAACACTGATGACAATTGGCTCATGGCTGGGAAGGGACAGGATGATAGTGGCCCTTGAGAAAAAGGACCTTCACCCAGGCCCCAGGGCTCTGCCTGGCTCTTGACTCACCTGCTGGCCTCCACCCCCTAGCCGCCAGAGGCTTCCGAACGTGTCTCCCAGTAGAGAGGCCGAGCCACGGGCCAAGAGGCTGCCTCGGCGCTCTCCGTGGGCCCGCAGCCTCCCTGGCCTGGCCCGCACACCCGGGCCCCTCTGGGCCAACCTCCACCTGAGCTCCCGGGGGCCGCCATCACTGTGGTTGCTTTTCCCCGTTTCACTTCCTCTAAGCGCTGGCAGGGGGCCAATCTTCTCAAGTCCCGATCAGGATCAGGTGGGCTGGGTGGGAAAGAGAAGACATGGGAAAACCTTCAGCGCAGGCTTTCCATGCTCGCATGGGCTACCACTGAGAATTCGGTTATCGGCGGTAGGAGTGAGGCTCGGAGGACCGGTGAGCCTGGCTGGAGGGCCACTTGCCGGGCAGCCAGCGGGCGTCCTGCCCATTCCTCATTGTCAAAGCGCTTGAGCACAGCCCCACTGTCTGCTGCAGGAAGCCGTCCCCGCTAGCACGGAGGGAAAGAACATGGGGGCAGCGAACAAGTCAGCTCTGACACCAAGGAGACAGAAGATGAATTGAAATGATGACTCGCTGGTATCCGTGCAAAATCAAGTAGGAGGGATCATTTATCACATTTCCAGCACAGCGTACAGTGGGAAGATCTTTGAGGTTTTCGGTTGGTTGATAGAGAGAAATAGAGACCTTAACCAAGGGTTAAGGGTTTAGATAAAAATCCAGTGCAAGGTGTCAATTTAGTAACCCATGCTTAAGGAGTGATTGAGCTGATTTGTTTCATCCAAGTGGTATTCCTTCATATTTGTGGTGCCACATAAACTATTTATCACATTCTGGGACACGCTGACATGTCATTCGGTACAGCACAACCTGGCTTCCCAGCAGGTGGAATTCGTTGTAAGCTACCAAGTGATGCCTGCCTCGGGGGGCTATTTCCGCGGCAGGCTGAGCGCATGGCACGATGCCGGAAACTGGGATTGCAGAGGGGCTTGAGCGAGCCAGGCGGCCCCCACCCCTGTTCGATGCCTGCCCCGACTCCACCCGGCACCTGCCCACAGGCTCCGGCGATCACACGCCTGGGCTGCAGGTGCCAGGGGACAGCCGAGGCGCTGGCATGCGGTTCTGCGCAGCAGGGTCCCCACCACTGCATGCCCTGGTAGGAGCATACCCTTGCCGGTCAGGACTCGCTCTTCCAGTCACAATTAACTGCCACCTGAGGACACAAAGATGTGTCTCTTGGTAGTGTCCAGAGCGCAGTCTCAGAGAGCAACAGGCGTGTCATAAAACCATGAGATGTTACACGGGAAGGGGCCTGGCCGTGCGGCTGGGTAAACCACGCCCAGCGAGGTAGTGTGATGTTCCCTGAGTGACGGGAGGCTCGTGGGCTGGAGCTCACGTCTGTGACTTTGGTCAACGTCCCCGTTCCTACGGGTCCCAAGACCTCACGTGGCACAACCCTCCCTTAGTGTGTATTGGTGTCCAGCACGGGACAAACTCAGTCCAATGCAGGCAGTCACCTCCCTGGTGAACTCAAAATCCCCTGTATCCAACTTCAGAAGGAGGAAACAGGACATATGGAATCTGCACCTTTGGCAAGTCACTTCCGTCTGTCTGCTCTGGGCTCTGGGAACCACGTAGCCCCTGCAAGGCCCCCCGGCGCCGCTTGGCTCCCCCTGAGTCTCGGGGCCCCAGTGCATCTTCAGGAGCACCCGCTCACAGCGTCGGGCCACCATGCCTCCTGCCACCCTCACAGGGGCGCCCGTGAGACCTCAGCCTCCCTGACGCTGCATTCGACAGGAGCTGAATCGTGGTTTCCAGAGCTGAGCTGGGGCACCACTGAGCCTTGGCTCAGTGTCCACATGACTTCTTCCTCCTTGCCAGGCACGCCGGGCCCATGATGAGCTCCCGCCATGGCTGCTCCTCAGCCCGGACCTCACCGGGCCCCCCAGAGTCTGGGAAATGCCAGGACACGCCGTCCTGCAGACACAGGCCGGGGTCCTCATGCCCTGCCCATCGGGGATGACACACTTTCCCCCCTGCCCTGAAGCCTCGCTTGCCCTTCCCGTGTCTTAGTCCCCTCGGGCTGCCTAGCCAAGCACCCACACTGAGCGGGTGAACACCAGAGTGTGCCCTCCCCCAGCTCCAGAGGACAGAGGTCGGAGATGGAGGGGTGGGAACAGTCAGGTCCTCTTGAGGCCCCAAGGAGAGTGTGTTCCAAGGTTCTCCCCAGCTGCCCGTGCTCATCCAATCCTTAGCGTTCCCTGGCCTCTACACGCATCTCCCTGATCCCTGGCTTCACCTTCAAGTGCCGTTCTTCCCGTGTGCACATCTGGGTTCAAATCACCCCTTTTCATAAGGATACGCATCGTATCGGATGAAGGCCACCTTACTGGCCTCATTTGAACTGGTGACCTTCGTATAGAACCGATCTCCAAATAAAGTCACACTAAGCTGAGGTACTGAGGATTAGGACTTTCAACATACTTTTTTTGGAGGAACACCATTCAATCCGTAACAGCTAGTATTGGCGGGAGGCGAAAGAGACCCCCCACCGTCAGGGCCCTACGAGCACAGGTGGGCCCTGAGAAGGAAGCTGTCTCTTGCACTGGGTGTCTGGTCACCTCCCTGGCCTTACCATAACCCGAGCCCTGCTGCTTGTTTTAATAAAAGAGCTCCTAGGAGCGCCTGGGTAGCTCTGTTGTTAAGTGTCCAGCTCTTGATCTCAGCTCTCAGGTCTTAATCTCAGGGTCGTGAGTTCAAGCCCCACATTGGGCTCCATGCTGGGCATGGAACTTACTTAAAAATAAAAAAAAAAAAAAGAGCTCTTATTCATGAAGCAACCCCCACCCTGTCTTTAGACCCAGTCCATGGGGAAGGAGACTCAGGGCTTTTTGGAGGGACAAAGCAAGGTGGAGTCAGAGCTCCTGAACCCTCAAGGGACTGAGGCCTTCCTCCTGGAGTGCTCGGGCAGCCACACCCCTCATCCCTCAAGGCATTTACTCTCTCAGGTGACACCACAGTCCTTTGGGCAGCCCTGGTGACTCCCTGCTGGCCAGGCCAGTGGCCCCACACACAGCAGAGTCCACACTGTGGCAGCGTGGTCTCCAACTGGACCCCTGCTGCCCTGGCTCGACCTCAGGACAAGCAAGCATGAGATCAGTCATCGGTCATCAGAAAGGTGCCCCTGTTCCTTGGTGTGGTGAGCGGAGGAGGGGTGTGTAGAAAAGTGCAAGGAGATCAAGCCAGCCTTCCAGGCCGCCGAGAAAGGTCTTCGTGGAGGCACGTCATTGTCCACATGACCAAGAGGAGAAGGAAAAAAAAAAAAAAAACAAGCACAAAGAACTGTGGAAACACTTCAGTGAGTCTTTCCCCAGAAATTACCATAGAAGGAATGAGTAGGGACATCAGAGAGCGCTTGAGAAGAAAGATTATTTGGAACATTCCATCAGCGTTCCCTGAGGATCTTCGCCTTGCCCAGCATCGACACAAACAGGAGTCTTTGCTGCGCTGATGTGTCAAGGAGCTGGTGCTCTGGAGCCAAGTGGCCCCAAACCCCAACTCTGCCTGTTACTCACGATGTGGTCTTGTTCACATCCTGCCCCTTCTCTGGGCTCCAGTTTCCTTAGCTTTGAAATCTGGGTGATAATAATGCCCGCCTCACGGTTCGTTATGAGGGTCCCGTGATGTCGGCACGCTCCACGTGTAGAAATGCCCTGTTCCAGTTTACTCTTCTTTAGCCCTCAGACAATTTTAAAGGAGGAGATTTTTATGTTTCATTGTATTTTTAATATCAGATACTCTACAGACAATGTTCAACTCCTTCTAGAAAGAGAATCCACGCAGGGCAACCTGCAGGGACCGGGCAGTGAGATTCTGAGGACGCGCCTCTCGCGGACCTTGGCCGGGGAGCTGTCCAGACTCTGACGTTGCTGGGCTGATGTCGCTTCATCTGAAGAGCAGGTGGGGATAGGCAGTGCTGCCTTGCGCCGGGGACCAGGGAGATGGTGGCCTCCCCCAACCATTCACTTCTCCATCTGCTCACCTGGGGGTTGTTTTTTAACACAAATCCACGAAAGCAAAACTTCCCACAAGAAGACCACAAGGACATAAAGGGCTGGTATCCAAGCTCTATAAAGGACTTCTCAAACACAACACCCAAAAAACAAATAATCAAGTCAAAAAGTGGGCAGAAGACATGAACAGACACTTCTCTGAAGAAGACATACAAATGGCTAACAGACACATGAAAAAATGTTCACCATCATTAGCCATCAGGGAAATCCAAATCAAAACCACATTGAGATACCACCTTTCACCAGTTAGAATGGCAAACGTTGACAAGGCAAGAAACATCAAATGTTGGAGAGCTTGTGGAGAAAGGGGAACCCTCTTACACTGTTGGTGGGAATGCAAGTTGGTACAGCCACTTTGGAAAACAGTGTGGAGGTGCCTTAAAAAATTAAAAATAGAGCTACCCTATGACCCAGCAATTGCACTATTGGGTATTTACCCCAAAGACACAGATGTAGTGAAAAGGGCCATACGCACCCCAATGTTCATAGCAGCAATGTCCACAATAGCCAAACTGTGGAAAGAGCCGAGATGCCCTTCAACAGATGAATGGATAAAGAAGATGTGATCCATATATACAATGGAATATTACTCAGCCATCAGAAAGGATGAATACCCAACTTTTACATCAACATGGATGGGACTGGAGGAGATTATGCTAAATGAAATAAGTCAAGCAGAGAAAGTCAATTATCATATGATTTCACCTATTTGTGGAACATAAGGAATAGCATGGAGGACATTAGGAGAAGGAAGGGAGAAATGAAGGGGGGGAGAGATGAACCATGACAGACTACGGACACTGAGAAACAAACTGAGGGTTTTAGAGGGGAGGGGGTGGGTGGATAGGTTAGCTCGGTGATGGGTATTAAGGAGGGCACGTACTGCATGGAGGACTGGGTGATATACGAAAACAATGGATCGTGGAACACTACATCAAAAACTAATGATGTACTCTATGGTGATTAACATAACATAATAAAATAAAATTAAAAAAAAAGAAGGCCACAAGAATTCATTATCTTGTTTGGAGTTTTGAGTCCATTTCTTTCACAGAGCTTCAAACCTTTGGGGCACTCTTTGTCTTTTCATCTCATTCAATTCAGTGCACTCCAGTCCAATTCGATCTGTTACAGAGATCAAGTGATAACCCTTGATTCCATTTTTGGTTTTACCACTCTCGTGGGGCAAATTGATGAGCATTGGGTTCAAAGCATTTTGAAGGACAAGGCTTTTCAACCCACCTGGGGTCTATATCTGCACGGCGCTGACGCTGTGCCCCACAGTGTTCCTCGGGCAGGGCCTTCATGAGGCACACTTGGAAACAGAAATTATATGGCATAGAAAAGAACTGTGTCCAGATGAAATGCAAATGGTAGAAGGGATGGGAACAGCCTTTCTGACACGGGCTAAGAAAACGGGATTTGAGGAGGGTGAGCTGAGTGGGGAGGACCCCTAAGAAGCTGGGGGGCCATGTGAAGAAAGCTGCAGGCGGCTGGAGATCCCTCAGGCAGCACTCGTGGGAGCTCAGTGCCCTGGACGTGCCCAACAGCAGGCCGGGCTCCCCGTGCCCCGGAGTCTCCAGAGTCACACGGAGCAGCCTGCCCAGGACAAACAATGCTCAGGCTTTGTATTGCTCTGCCCAGGCTACTCTAAGAAAACACCATAGACTGCACGGCTGAAACAACAGAAATATTGTTTTATCACCGTTCTGGCTGCTGGATGTCCGAGGTCAGGTACCAGCATGGGGGGTGTGTAGTGAGGACCTTCTCTCGGCTCAGCCGGCTGCTTCTTGGTGCCAGCACTGAAAGGGACACAGATCTCTCTTCCTCTTTTTTTTTTTTTTTTTTTTTTTTTAAGATCTATTTTTTTGTTTAAGAGAGAGCGAGCTACAGGAGGGGCAGAGGCAGAGGGAGAGAGAATCCTCAGACTCCTCACTGAGCACAGAGCCTGACATGGGGCTCGATCTCCGCACCCCAAGATCATGACCTGAGCTGAAATCGGGAGTCAGCTGCTTAACCACTGAGCCACTCAGGCGCCCCTCTTCCTCTTTTTATAAGGCCACCAATCTCCCTGGATTAGGGCCCTGTCCTTATGACCTCGTTAACCCTTAATTACCTCCGAACGGCACCATCTCTACAGGGCTTCCACATAGGAAGTTTTGAGGGACATAGTCAGTCCATAGCATCCTTGAAAAAAAGAGGAGAGTAGGAAATAATGAATTAATATATATCAAACTAGCAAGTGCCCAAAGATAATAGTTAATAAGTGATTAGATCCCATTGGAATGTTTCTTTTTCTATTTGTTTTCTTAGAAGAGACTTGTGAACATGCATTACCGATAAGCACCCTTCTGCAAATCCTGTGGAACTCCATTTCCTGGACATTTAAACGAGAAGATAAGCGTTCTGATAGGATATGCACGCGCAGCTTGGGCTGGGACTCCGAGCTCTAGAATATACTACATGGACCGCATACAGCACACCGTCGTGAACACCGACACGCTGTATTTACTGCACACCTGCTTTCGGCCAGGTGTGCCCAGCCTGGGACTGGCGTGCCGCTCCTCCCCTCCTTGTTCGGCTGGCAGGCAGGCTGGCTCTCCCAAAATGGGTGAGAAATCTCTGCCATGTGCCTGGAGCCAAGATTTAGGTGTGAACACCTGGACCAGTCTGGTGACGACCTGGATCAATCCATCCAGAAAATGCGGAGCTAACAACCTCCCCAAGCACGGGTGGTCTGTGGGAGTTTTTCCTCACTATATAAATTGATTCTGACAAAAGCATTGAGTGTGTCTCGTGTCACAGGAGCTCCTCCCTGACCTGAACCAATCCTGTCTGTTAGCCCTCCCCCGTCCTCCTGCTCGGCCTAAGTGTGCGGGCTCCAGGCAGGGCAGGAGCGGGGAGGGCGGCTGGGCTCTGCCGCGGCGGCCGCTCCTCGAGGCAGGTCCCCCTGGGTTTGTTGGCCCCAGCGTCCTCCTGCACCCAGCGCCCAGGGCCCAGCCTGGTTCTAGGAGCACGTCCTTTTCAGGAGGTTTTCCATGAGAAGAGATGAGATTGCTCTTGCTTTTCAAAACATTTGACCAGCTCTCCCTGCTTTTCCCTCAGGCCAGTTGAGATTCCTGATGATGCTGCTTTGGTTTTTCTCCTTTCTTACCCTTAACTAGCAAGATTTTAATGAGATTGTCAGATCAAATTGGGCCTTTTGCATCATAATCATGATTGTCATACATTAGAGAGTCATGATTTATTCTTTTGTTGATCAAATATTTATGGGTTCCTGTAAGTGTCTGTGCATTTTACATTAAGTGATAGTTTGGTCTTCTCTGGACTGAATCTCAAAGTCCCATTTGCCCCCATGATATTTTTTCTATTTATAAAAAATCCATTTTTTTTTTCTGGAAATGGGCTAAGTGGCTTGGTATATTTATTCCATGTGTAAAAGTCTCTTCTAACACATCGTTTGTATGCAGGAAGAGAAAGCCCTCACTGACTCTTCGTCCAGCCCTGCGTCTGAGGTTGGCTTTGCTGGTTTCTGCATTTGGTATTGTCACCTGAGAGGCTCCTGTGAGGAGTATTAGCCGTGCGCTCCCTCCATCACCTGTCCTCCAGGAAGAAAGTCTCACTGCAAAATTTCCCCCGGGAAATCGTCCACTCCAAGTAAACATTCTGGATCCAGGACAAACTATCCTTAATCACAGAAAAATATGGTACTGCCTCATTTCTTAGAATCCTCAAGAAAGAAGGATGGGTTTATTTAGTGCATGAATTACCCATTTTTAAAAATAATTCTAACCCACTAACTGAAAGTTAGTTGAATAATGACCCCAGACAGAATAAAGGTATTAGCTTTTGAAATTATTTTCTGAACTTGCCTTTCAGGGGAATGGATTTCAGAATATTTCTAAAAAATCCTTTCCAACTCAAACACAATTTCTTAGATTAATATAATTAATGCCTACACTGAAAGTTAAATATTTTGAATAAATAATAAGTAGCTTATGGTTTTAAAAAACAAAATGGAGAAAAAAACTATGCTAAATTTCAGTCTGTGCTTGGATAGAAGCCAACGCTCAGTCATTCGCATTAACATATTCATTGCATCCCCTGCTAGAAGCCACCACAAATGTGTATTTCTAAATTGGATGTTACCAAAACATCCATTTTGCATTCAGAGATTTGGTTTTACGTAAAATGAGGGGACACTCAGTCGTTTTAGAAGAACCTGAAGGGCGGCTGTGCTAACCTCAGCTCTCAGCTGCAGGGTCTCTGGTTCTTGCTCTCATGAGGAGGCTGGTCAGCATCTCCCAGTGTCTCCCCTCCCTCCAGGTGCCCCATGGTGCAGCCGGGCCCTCCGCAGCCTCTGGAGCCCTGTGGGCCTTTGCTTCATAAAGTGCCCTCGCCGAAGAAACAGCTGGAACTTAGATGCAGCCTGGCAGCAACATCTGCCAATAAAGTCTGATCTCAGAGCAGGAGGGGCTCGTGTGTGCCATGGCACGTGCATCCCATCATGACTGTTTCCAGGCACCATGACCAGGAATGAACCCATGAACTCCCAGCTCAGGCTCTAAGCCTCCTTGTGGCCTCTCCTCATAGGCGCCCCACTGAGACCCTCATCCCGGGCCAGCAGGAACACAGATGGAATCAGTGCATAGTGATGGATGGATGAATGAATGAATGGACCAAGTATGCCTTCCTGAAAACAACAGGATTTCCCATCACCTCTTCTCTCAGCCTTCATAATGGTTTTCCAGAAACTCACTTAAAAACCCCAATACTCACACTTTCCAAATTTTAATCAGATATTCTGTCTAGCTCTGACCATTTTAGTGAAATATACAGACAGACACAACACAAGCCTTAGAATTTATTGGTAGAGAAAAAAGTGATGTTGGGGACAAGTTTACAAGTAGCTGAAAACCACTTACTGTGATTATTCTGCATCCCTACCACCCCCAGCAGACCCTTTCTCTGCCCAGCTCTGTGCCCTGGGGGCAGAAGTCCTTGGACTACATCTTCAAGGTTGCCTCAACTGACCTCTGGCTTGATATTAGGTTCAGCCAGGGAGTTACTGACAGATTTGGGACTAAGGAGAGAGAAAGGTCAAGGTATTTCTTCTTCACTCTCTCCCTGCTCCACCCTATTGCCCTGCTGAGTGTGATCCTGCCACCCTCCACCCCACTGCTCCCCTCTGGAGCTCCAGCCACCACCGAAATGGAGCAGAGCCTGGGAAGAGCTCCAGTGTTCCTCCTCCCCAGGGGCCTGAGCAGCAGGTGCTGATTCTCTCAACCCGACCGCACCTCTGTAGTCTACTGACTAAGGGGCCCTGATGGACACAGATCCCTCTCTCTCTCCCATGATATCTAAATGAACCCAAGATTTAAGTACAAAACGTTAGACTATGTGGTTTAAAATAAAACAAGAAACTGTTTGGGGATCTTAGGCATCAAGACTTTCAAGCTTGAACTGGAAACCATGAAGGAAAACAGAGCTATGTCTAAAAACCATTTGACTTCTGTACTCTAAAAATGCCATATGCAACAAAGGTAACAAGAGCCTGTTGCAGGCACTTCTGCCTTTTTACTCAGCAACTATGCTCTATCCCTCTCTATTCTTGATTTCTACTTGAATATGTGTTTTTCAGGAATTCATTTAGCCAGGTGTTCCTGGGGAAACAGCTCACTCCCCGTCGCTGGTATAGGCACTCATAGGTCTATACCCATTACCCTCCTCCATCACCCTGGCCAGCGCTTCGTTTCGACATGGCTCTGCACTTGGCCTATGAGAACTTTGGGAGGTTGGCCCCTCCTTGCCTCAAAGTTAGTTTCCTCTCTCTCAGTCCCTTTGCTCAAAATGATGCTGTTCATTCACTCATCACTCACTCATTCATTTACTGATTCCATCTGTACATACTATCAGGTCAATAAGGGCTTCAATGTCTATATCCAAGACAAAATATATTGAGAACTGTTTAAGAGCAGATTTGACTTGAGACAAAGCCCTTCTCCACTAATGGAAATCAGTCTTCTAAAAGGAAAGCAGCCTGAAACATCAGTGAAAATCCCCAGCATCTCTCTTTATTGTGGTTGTCCGGGTCAGGGGATCCTCAAAATTATTTAACAAGATCAAAATATAAAGAAAGGAGGACAAGAAAACAAAGAGAAGCTCAGATTCGTGATGTCTGTTTAATATGATAAGAAAAAAAGAAGAGAGACATTTTCTATTATTTATTAGCATCCCTCAGGCAGCCAGATCAAAGCTCCAGCTTTCTTTAACAAGACCACATGTGTTCGCAGCAAACTTCCTGGGTCACAGAAGTGGCTGTGGACATTTGACTGACAAACAACTTTTCACCTGTGGTCAGTATGGAGGCATTGGGAATACCACGGTTTCACCCATTGGTGGAAACGCAATCTGTTCTACTTAAGAGCACCTCTAGCTTTTGAACAGCAGAAACAAACAAAACAAAGCAAAACAAAAACAAAAAGTCAGAGTGCTTCACTGATGTCAGATGATGGTAAGTCATGCTCACCTACTGGCCCATCAGACAGAAAAAAACCTGCCAAGTGCACACCAAGTGCCTATGGGAAAACACAGGGCGCTCCATTCTTTTCCTTAAGTCTGAATTTCAATTCTACCCTACACATGCCTTGCCTGCCCTTCTTCGGGTTGGCTTTAGTGGGTAAGGCCCCTCACCCACCTGCTTACCACTAACTCCCCGTCTTTCTGATCACTTCCCCATTGTCACTAAAAACATTAGCCCATCCTGGATTTATTGAAACTTCCTGCTTTCAACTTGAGTATCTATGGCATATACTTGGACAAAGATTTCAGAATAGTTTATAACTAGGAGACAATTTTATAAAAGCTGTAAATAATTAAAATAGATATATTTTCATAAATTATGAATATGTGTGTCTTCACTTAACCATAGCAATTATTACTTATTTATTTTTATGTTACTAACATGTCTAGATATTTTAAATATTCATTTTAGGTTATTTATTTTATTGAAAGATTGGTATTTGTGGTATTGAGTTTACATCTACTGCTTTGCTTGTCTCTTCCTGGGAAGAGCATCCACCTCTTGGCAAACTTACCCCCGGCTCCACGTGGTTCTATTGGAGACCATCAGAGAGAAGCAGAACACAACACAATGGTTAGAGGGCGGGCTCTGAGGCAGACCTTACAAGGTTAGTACTATTACTCTTCCCGTTAAACAGATGAAGAAATTGAGACGCTGAGGGGTTCTTTGTCCCCTAAGGTCAGACAAGTCTTTCCTATATTCATGGGAAACTAATACAGACCCTGCTTCTCCCAGTTTTCAATTATCAAGGTCCATTCAAAACATACCTCTCAATGCTCAATCAGAGAGAGAGAAAAAAAAATGCCTTACTTTTCTGTAATGCTGAGTTATTTTCCAAGGCTGCCTTAACAAATTACCACAAAACCAGTGGCTTGATAAAACAGGTACTTATTTTCTTATATTCAGTTCTTGTGGACAGAAGTCGGAATCTAGGCATCAGCAGGGATATGCTCCGTGCAAAGGCACGAGAGAAGAATCTTCCATGACTCTTCCAGCTGCTAGTGGTGTCCAGGGATCTGTGGCCTCTCTGGTCTTGGAGATGCATCACTCGAAACTCCGTCCCCATCTACACATCACCTGCTCTGCCTCCCTATGTGGTCTTTCCTGTTATTATAAGGACACCAGTCATTGGATTTAGTGCCCATCTTCAATCCAAGATAAGCTTATCTTAAGATCCTTATGTACACCTATAAACACCCTATTTCCAGTAAGGTCATATTCTGAGGTTCCAGGAGGATGTGACTTCTAGGGGGACAGTATTCAACCCACTACAAATGCTTACAGCTAAAAGAGAGATTTCATATTCACTTATTTGCCACAACTCACCAAACTCAACTGCAGTGACATGCCACTTCCTTGAACTCAAGCCAACTTTTGGGGCCCTTTTATGACCCACATTGTTTCATGTGTACCCCAATACTTGTCTAATTTTGCCAATCTGACTGTGCCTGATGGCAGTCCCCCACAGAGAAGATGAGGCATTCTTAGCTGTGTAGACCTGTGTAACTTCTTCAATTACATACTGAGTTGAATCATATACGTCTTTGTACATCTCAGTGTAATACACAGAATTCTCCCTTAGGTTAAGAATCAAACTACAGGTAATGAAAACAGTGGCGAGTGCAAAGAATATATGGAGGCTGTCAGTCTACCTATCCACCTATCTCACCTACTTACCAATCTACATATTTATTTTTCCATCCAACCATCCATTTGCCCCTTTATCCATCCATCTATTCATCCATCCACACATACATACATTTACCTGTCTATGTATCTAAGCTATGGATTACTTACCTTTCTGTGAAAGAAATGAATGAATTATTTTGTAGGAAAAAAACTATAAGCTCCACGCGAGCAGGGATTTCTGTTTATAACAGTGCCTGGATCACAGAAGTTGCTAAATAAATGTTGATTGCATGAGCATGATATTTCAGATTTGTACATTTTATAAACCTTTCTTTTTTAGTTACTCTATCTAACCCACACCCCCCAAACTAAATATTAATGTCCATTAAAATTCAAATAAAAAAAGCCTTAGATATGGATAAAAATCATAATTGTATATCAAAGTTAATGACTTCATTATTTAAAAAAATTTAAAAGACCTATAAATAAAACATAAAAGCTTGAAGTGGTTGTTTGTTTAAGAAATTATTTTAAAAGAAACAAATATATCCAAAAACATTATTCATCTGGAAGAGTCCCTTTGAAAGTAGACTGGCTTCAGATGACATTATTTAATTTCATGGGAATTAAACTGAAGAGGAGAAAATAAACCCATTCTGTTTATTTTATTTTTGACATTCAGTTGAATGAAATGAGGCTCTGATTAACAATAAGCAATCAAAATCCACGAGTCAGGGATGGAACTAAATAACACATTTTTTGAAAAGCACTAACTGTAAGATGCCTGAAAAGTACATGAGGATTGCATGATCAGAACTGCCAGTCTTTCAGCTGATGATCCCAATTCTTAGAGGAGCCGTTCTTTCTATTTATCCTGAGTTCTATGGGTATAGTGATACTCCAGTCTCTTCCTAAAAGAACGGACAGCATCATCCGGTTAAGGAATAAAGTCATGGTCTGTTTGTGTTTCTGTCCCATCACCTAACAAACTATCTATAACCCGGTGTTTCATTCCCTTAACCTCTTTTTCTCTCACCTACCCTTTGTTCCAGAAGCATGGGGCTTTCCACAATCCAAAAGGGACAGCCCTGTGCCACCTACCTGTCCAAGAAGGAACTGCCCAGCCCACTAGAGCCCCACAATAGGTTGGCTCTTCCTCATGTCTTCTCAGGGCTCCCCACACATTCCCAGAAGGTCTGTGCCCCGATGCCCCCTTCTCATCTGAGATTAAATACTTTCCTCCATCTCTCTGGGTCCTTGTCTTCTGCTGTTTTCTTCACAGCAGACACCCCACCCACTCTATGTGTAGTTGTGTCTGTCTCCCCCAGTTGAATCTAAACTCATGTCTCCAGAGCCTAGAACATAGCTTGGCACACGAGAGGAGCACAGTGAACACCTGTCCTGTTGCAGGTTAGCGTGGACAGAGGGAGGGAGCTGGGTGGGGTGGTAGATTGGTGAGGTCCATGCAGGGCCCAACTATTTCAAGTCTTATAGACCATTGCAGTGAATTTAGATTTTATCCTAAAGGTGTTGAGAAGGCATTGAAGACCTTGAGCAAGGGAGTAACAAGGATGTGCACATCTCAAAAGGACATTTTAGCCATTGTAAAAGGTATCACAGGAAAGTATGGGTAGAGGTATGCAGGTAAGACAGGAGGTTATCACTGGTGACCCAGTGAGCGATACCAGTGAGTCCTGACAGACTAGACATAATGGTAGGAGCCAGACAGGTTCAGATTTGTGTATACTTTGAAGCCATAACTGAAAGACAGGGCTAATGGATTGGAGGTGGGTATGAGAGAAGGACAACCAAGGAGGACCCCAGGGTCTTAGGCCTGGGCTTCTGGCCACCAGCAGGAGTGCCCTCGTCTGAGCAGGGAAGATGAAGGAAGAGCTGGTTTAGAGTGGGAAATAATGAAACCCTTTTCAGACATCAAAATATCCCTCAGACACAGAGATGGAGACAGCAAGGAGACAGTCATATGTCAATGCCCGAAATTCAAGGGGAAATGGGATGACTAATTTGGGAGTCACTAGCATATAATGGCATTTAAAACAAGGTGTTGTGAGAACACCTAGGAATGAGGATAGACCGAGAGAAGAGTCCAAGGAGTGAGCCACGGGGCTGGAAAGAGGAGGAGGACCAAATCAAGGAGCCTGAGAGAGCACAGGGCAGGAGAGTCAAACCCTACAGGAGTGGGTGAGGCTTTTGCTCTAATAAGAAGCAAAGACATCCAGAGGAGAAGGGTATGCAGAATCTCAGGCTGTTATTATTTTATCTTCTGTTTTTCTTTAAGGTGAGATAGAGCACAGTACAGTCTTCAGCTGATGGGAATGAGCCAGGGCAGGAGGAGATATTGATGCTGAAGAAAGAAAGGATAATATGAGCTCGGACTTGAGCAGTTAGGGCTCGACCAAAAGCAGTTACAGTGAAGATGAAATAGGTACTTACGTCCATGGGCTGTCAGGGGCAGAAGACAGAAAGACCCGTGAAAAGGACTAATGGATAAGAAAG
The DNA here is from genome assembly GCF_004348235.1 of Phoca vitulina. Classification (NCBI taxonomy): domain Eukaryota; kingdom Metazoa; phylum Chordata; class Mammalia; order Carnivora; family Phocidae; genus Phoca; species Phoca vitulina. The sequence goes on from NW_022589720.1 coordinate 4,628,880, forward strand.
AATTCCCTGGTGACAGAGAACAATAAACCACTAAAACTATGAAAATGCAGTGCCCATAAGTATCTAGAATTTTTTTTTCAGGAACAATTGAGTGTCCCTCCATAAAGTATTTATCCTACATAATTGTTTTTAAGGTACAAAGCAAAGCAAACCTCTTGCTTCTTTGGATAAGCACCACACATTATTGCTCATGGACATACATCCCCTGGTTTCCGAATGTGTGACTCATTCCAGAGGAAGTGGCCAGAAAATAAGCATGTTCATGACTGTCCCTTCCCTGTTATGGCGTCCACTAAAGCTTCGGGTGGTGGGTGCCCAGCTCCTGACAGCTTTTGTATGAAGTACGTTTTCGTTAGCTCTTTCCCATTTTTATGTTTCAGGAAGATATTTGTCCCATGGCAGAACTACCTCATTACCATCTGTCTTATCATGGGTTTCTTGAAATATTTATTTCTCCTAGAACTCCTCTTCTGTTTCTGGCTAGATAAGATCCGCAGATGAAAGACAAGGACACTCTCAGAAAACCCAGATTTGACAGCAGCTCCCCCACTTCCAGCCCTGTGCCCCAGAATGAGTCATTTCACCTCCAAGCTATTTGTTTCCCCGGAACTAGGCACAGTCACACCTGCCTCGTACAGTTGTCATTAGATTAAGTGAGAGGAAGCAGGGACACCTGACAGAGTGTGGGAAATACAGGAGGTTCCGAACAAGGAAAACAATAATTTCTTTTAAAAAGCTGTGGATGCTAGAGCAGGCTGGGAACAATGCATGCTGTTCTTACCAGTCACTACAGGATTATTTCCAAAATCATCCACACAACAGTTAATTTTTGAATGCTGTCCTCTTCCTTGTACATGCTTGTAACGTCACGATACCAAGACTCAGATGATCACCTCAAATGTCTCATACATTTCCTGTCCGAATATTTTGTATCCAGAGGGTGTATTAGGTTCAGCATTAAGTCCCCCCGGAAATTAGCTGGAAAGTTGACTCCCTTGTTTTAGGTTTCAATTAACCAACTTGTTTGATAGCCGTTAGCCCTTGAAGTACCAATAAAAATGTATACCAAAGAAGGATATGAATTTGGTGATGGTACTATTTTTGTTTGTTTGTTTTGGTGACATTTACATAGTCACCCAGAAGGAATTCCAAGCCCATAGAATAGCTCAGCGAACAACACAGGCAGTGAAAGGGGCCAGAAGTCTGTTTTCATGGCTGGAACCTAGAAAGGTGCATGGGAAGTGGCACAGTCTAGAGACGCCGTCAGAGAATTGAATTCCCAGTTCTTCCATTTGCTCTATTCTGTCATCTTCCAACATGAACTAGATGGCACACTGGAAACTGGGGCATTTGAGGAGAGTTTCTTTACCCAAGGATTATTGACAAAGGTTCGGTATAGGAGCACCACAAGGCAGGGCTCGGTAAACACAGAAGAGCCATTGCCAAGCCCAGGTCTGAAGAGAGGGGAGGGAGCAGGTGCCAAGCTGCGGAGGAGTCTTGTAGCTCTGTCACCTAGAGAGAAGTCAGCCCAGGGGCTTTCACAGAGAGGACACCAGGAGAATACCTTTACCTCCTGTCAAAGCCTCCTAGTGGGCAGACCCAAACGGAAGCCAAGGTCAGAGAGCCAGGGAACAGGGAGGATTGAGGATGCAAAGAGCCAACAGGTCAGAAACCTGCACATTCCGTAAGAGAAACTAGCAACCCCAAGCCTCAACTCCTCAGCTGCAAAATAAGAACGATGATAATGCCTACCCTGTGTGGTTATGATTAAATTATAGAAGACATTTTAACCACAGACTTCAGGACATAAAAGTTCATCATTACATGCTGGCTGCTGACGCTGTCATCATCTACCTCCTCAAAGAAAGAGGACGATGCCACTGGTACGATATCGCAGCACAAAGTCTGAAAAGCAGGGAAAGACTATTCACATAAAGACCACCGGATCTTGTCTGGTGTTCTTCTCTGCTTCTGCAGACTCTTGACTTCATAAAGGAAGTCATTGCAAAAAAAAATCCTTAAGGAGCTAAAACGAAGAAGGAGAAGTGGGGAGGAAGTAGTGCTTTAGAGGCTCAGAGAAGGAGAGCACTTGGGGCTTCTGAACTGCAAATATTTCCAGAAGTTTGCAAAGAAGAGGGAGCCTGAGGAACAGGGAGGCCACCAGGAAAGGCAGGGGGAGGCTGGAAGTGTGCTGGACGGTAGGCATGGGCTGGAGTTTTATCACGGGGAAGAAGGATCCATTGCATTATTTTTTTTTTTTTAAAGATTTCATTTATTTACCTGACAGAGAGAGATAGCGAGAGAGGGAACATAAGCAGGGGGAGTGGGAGAGGGAGAAGCAGGATTCCCGAGGGGCAGGGAACCCGATGCGGGGCTCGATCCCAGGACCCTGGGATCATGACCTGAGCCAAAGGCAGACGCTTAACGCCAGAACCACCCAGGCGCCCCTTCGTTGCATTATTTTAAGCAAGTTTATGACTTGGGAGATTTTCTCTTTAAAAAAAAAAGTTAATCAAAAATATTAGGAATGAAATAGGGGATATCACTATACATCCGGCAGCCATTAAAAATATAACATGAGAATACCATAAGCAATTTTATGATCATAAATTCAACAACTTAGAAAATGGACCAATTCCTCAGAACCACTAACTACTAAACTCAGTCAAGAGGAAAACGATAAGCTAAAATACCCTATAACCACTAAACACATTTAAACGGCCACCAACTTCTAGGGCCTTGTCGTCCCCTGCATTCATCTGGCGAGTGGGGAAAATGAGCTGCTAGAGGAGGCACACCCACATTTCCTGGCCTTGACAAAGTCATGTGGCCCCACTTAGATGCAAAATCTGGAAAATACAGTCTAGTTGTGGACCTAGAAAGAGAGCATGGATGCAGGTGAGTGTACAGGGAGAGCTGTAAGGAGTGTCTCCTCCCAGTGACTGAGAGCTGACTAATAGTACCAATCATCACCGCCATCACCACCGCTGCCGTGACCACCAGCAACGCCATCACCACCATCACCACCATCACCGCCGTCACCACCATCACAAGATAGTATCTTGATGGAGACAGAGATCATCCCATCCCAGTCATCATCAGGGCCCTTCTCTCTCCTGGTCACTCTGACTCCAGGAAACCATGCTTGGCCACAGTTTCAGATGGCCTCCTTATTTATTGGTTATAAATCCACATTGGTTAGCATGAGATGTCCTTTGTTCCTGTCTGAGAAGTATCTTGAGACCTCTGTTGCTTGGGGGCTTCCATGCTATACTGGGGACATGAAGTCATTGGAAAGTCTAGAAATCCCAATGCAGGCTGTGGTTCTCACGGCCAGAGTGTGGGTGGTTACACTGGGGAGCAGGTTGAGAGACCAATGGCCATCACCGCCATCACTGCCGTCACCGCCCTCGCTGCCATCACCACCATCACCGCTGTCACCACCATCACCACCATCATCATTACCACCATCATCCCCCTCATCCCCCTCATCCCCATCACCATCATCGCTATCATCCTCATCACCACCATCACCGCCATCACCGCCGTTGCCGTCGCTGCCAGCACCAGCATCCGCATCATCACGTGCTAGCATTTACTGAGCCTCAGTATGCCGAGGCACAGTTCTAAGACTAAATGTCTATTAAACCATTTGAACTCCATAATAGCCCTATGAGGTGGATACCTTTCTAATTTCAGTTTTCAGATAAGGAAACCTAGACCAAGAGGGACTGAGACATTTGCTGGGAACTTGAAAAAGCCACAGATAGAGACAGGGGTGGGGAGCAGCAGATAAGCAGAGGTAAGGCTTGGGAGCCAGAGGCTGGCCCTTAGGGGGTACTTGGAGGAGGATCCCAAACTCTTCAAGAACAGCAGACTGCCCAGTTGTGATGGGCAGGGACAATAGGACCTACGGCCACGGTGTTCTGGGAACTCCCTTGGGAGGGATGCTGTGACTCCCTCCTCCCTATCAGGCATAGTCTCTGGGTTTTATTTCTACCTATCCAGTCAGCTTGATAGAGTCTTCCTTAGCTAATTTCTCAGCAAAGAATTTTTCCGTCTTGACTTTCTCTCTTACCTCAGCTCCTCATTTTAGTTGCAATAATCAACTAAATTGTTAGAGGTGAAATAGATGGACTTTCAGGCGGCTGCTTTTCATTGTTTAAAACCTCAGAAATTACTTGCTTTGTGTAGAGTTTTGACCTGACCTAACACCGGCTAGCCATCACTTATCTTAGGGGCGCATTACACATTCACTGACATGCCATACGAAGTGGAGGTCTGCCGACGGGCTCATCGCTCAAAACCATGGAGCTCACACAGTTGGCCTGATCAGGAAAACCTGTTACCTCATCTCCCTTATCTGCGAAGGTGGACTCAGGTCAAGTGAATAAGGCCCATTTCTTCAAACCCAAGAAATAACAAAATAACTTTATCTGCTGACTGGCTTATCAACAGCACCTTTGTAGGAGTAGCCCTGCCCACACCCTCACTGACCCCACCTGACCTATCATGAAGAATAAGGAAGTGGGGCAACAAAAAAACCTGCCAGAAAAAAAAGCCTTTAAATTTTGCATGGTGTATGAATGGTGCTTGTGGGACCAAAAAAAAAAAAAAATTTTGTTTTAAAATCGCATTTGTATATGTGCTTTTGGAGATCAAGAGAATTTCTACGCAAAACAGACAAAAATATTAACAGCCACATTAATATGTCCACGTATGAAAAATCACACCCTGTAAGAATTTTGTTTCATGGACGCTAAACAAAAACTAAAAAGAGCCTTCCAATCAAGATATTGTCACTGCTAATTTTTAAGAATGTCAAAATGCGCTTGTGCCTTAACACCTGCAAGAATAACTGCCAAATCACTTCAGGCAACAAAGGAGTCTCACCCACATGTGAAGTGCCCAGACCCACGAGCAAACCATGCATGCGGGGAACACACCCAAAGCTCATGTCAGGAGATTCTTCTTGTCTTCTCAAAGTAGGATGAGAATTCTTGATGTGCTTCTCATGTGACCTGATGTCCAGTGTTTGGATACACTCAGGTGGCAATGGGGTATATGGATTTTCATGGCATAGGTATAGTTCTCTTGATTTTCCTTTGGAAGGCTTAGCCTCTGATGTCCTCATTGTTGGACATGCCAAGGGATGTAATGAGTCAATGACACCAGATATTAATCTCAGTCTAAAAACTCAAGAGGTTGGGCGCCTGGGTGGCTCAGTTGGTTAAGCGACTGCCTTCGGCTCAGGTCATGATCCTGGAGTCCCTGGATCGAGTCCCGCATCGGGCTCCCTGCTCAGCAGGGAGCCTGCTTCTCCCTCTGACCCTCCCCCCTCTCATGTGCTCTCTCTCTCTCATTCTCTCTGTCTCAAATAAATAAATAAAATCTTAAAATAAAATAAAATAAAATAAAAACTCAAGAGGTTAAGAAAGAACATTTTTTAAATGTCTATTAAATCATGTTACTTCTAACTCTAAGACAGTATCTTGATGGAGACAGAGATCATCCCATCCCAGTCATCATCAGGGCCCTTCTCTCTCCTGGTCACTCTGACTCCAGGAAACCATGTTTGGCCACAGTTTCAGATGGCCTCCTTATTTATTGGTTATAAATCCACATTGGTTAGCATGAGATGTCCTTTGTTCCTGTCTGAGAAGTATCTTGAGACCTCTGTTGCTTGGGGGCTTCCATGCTATACTGGGGACATGAAGTCATTGGAAAGTCTAGAAATCCCAATGCAGGCTGTGGTTCTCACGGCCAGAGTGTGGGTGGTTACACTGGGGAGCAGGTTGAGAGACCAAAGATGTACTACGGTGGCTCCAAGATGTACCATCCTCCTCCCTTCTCAGGCTGCTCAGCCCCAGAGAACCTGTCCTCTCACCTGTTTTCCTGGCTCCCACTTCTCCCATAGTCCTCCAGCCCTCCCTCTGGGGTTAGCAACGTTAAACCAGAGCCAACATTTTCACAGCCAAAGCACTACCAAGAATAGCTTTACTTTTAAAAGTTCCCAGAGATGAAGAAAAATATTAATATTCCATCACTCTAATGCATGAAAAAAAGAATGACAAAGCAGTTATGTTTCCATATTAAAATGGTCTGAAGTGTCATTTCCTACCATAGGTGAGATATTTTAGGTCAATATGAGCAAGAATTGAGTGACTAGAGTGAGCTGGAGAGTTTCTAGTGCATGGAGATTTTGCAATTATGAAGGATTGCTTTATTAAAGGCATTTTTATTCCTAGTCTCTTTTTTTCTATTAATAACCATCCAAAACAACATTTTTATTTATGTTGCAAGTTTGCATGGACTGTCATTCTGATATTGCTTAGGATTAGTGTACTGTGTAATAAAATACTTGAAATAGCATCTCTTAGAGATCCAAGGCCCATCCCACATCTCCTCTACTTCTCTGTGAAGCAGAAAAGGACACCCAATGAAAACGACCCTGGGGGGGTTAAGGCACTTACTCTGGCCACAACAAATGTCACAGTAAAACCATTCACAGAGCCTAGGAATTCTGACTTCAGGCCAGTAAAACACATCTCTAATGTCTTCTAAAATTCAGTGCAACAATTTGCCCTTTAGAACTCTTGAGCAATTTCAAAATCATACATAGCCAATCAGTTGATAGAAATTAAAAAATGTATTGTTTAAAGAATCCTCATATACATACACACACACACTTGCTCATAAGCTGTGGGGACACTTCCTCAACACCCAGCACAACACTGGCCATGCAGTTGGCATTCAAAATACCAATGCCTGAATGAATACATGAGTAGGGGCTCAAAGTTTTAGAAGCTCAAAGTTTTAGCTGCTTAAATATTACATTTTTTACCCAAAATGCAAGTTTGTGGGATGACAAATTACAGAACACACTAAGGAATTCATATGAAAAGAATTCACTAGAATATATAGAATTGTGTTTCTTTCATCAACTTGTCAAAATACGTACCCAGCTTATTCCCCAAATAAGGTTAAAACCAAAATGAAATACTGTGTTCAGTCGAGACCAGACAGATTTACTCTTGAGTCTCCAAAAATATCTTCAAAAACAGAGAAAGGGAAAAGCCGAAAGCAAAAGTAGTTCAATCTGTTTTCACCCTAAATGTTAACCAGGTCTTTGGTTTGGTTTGGAGAAGCCTTCAGGAGGCCAAGCATTATAAACAGTATGTGAACCATGAAGCCATGTACTTATCCATTCAACAGATCTTATTAAGCAGCCACCATGTGCACAGCAGTGTCCTAGGCACTTGAACACATCAGCAAACATTGGGAAATTCTTGCTTGTGGAGCTCCTATCCCCCCAGGGTGAGATACAATATATAAGAATTTATATGAAGTATTAGGAAAATGAAAAATGCAATGGAATAATGAAAAGTGTAGACATTTAATAGAGACCTGGGTACAATTTTAGGAGGGTGGTCAGAGTAGACTTCATTGAGAAGGTAGTGTTTAAGCAAACCCTTGACAGAAGGAAGGGAATCAGACACACAGCTAGGCTGACTCATGAAAGGGCATAACACATTAAGGAAGCACATGGAGAGAACTGCTTTGTACTGTGAAATCATTTCTTCAGGAGAATTTTAGACCTCACCCCATTAACAACCTGGAAGAGGGGATATTTGCTTCCACCAAAAGTTGTTATATAGTCAGTGATTCCCAAATATCATGCAGTGAATTGATTTCATTAATTTCCCCAAGGGAACTTTTTAGAAAGTTCCAACACTTTCAGTACCTACACTGTGAAATTCAGAAGTCTGGACATCAGTCCCAGAATCTGTTTTTTTTAAGCACCACAGGTTGCTGATACAGAACAAGTTTGGGAGGTGACTGGACCCAACGAATTCTGAAGGCTCCTTCATGTTGCATGGATCTTCTTCCTTAAAACTCAATGGTTTCACACAAGTAAAATTTACTTCCTGCTGTTATCATATCCATGAAGTGTGAGCAGAGGGGTTCCATGCAGTCAGGAACAGGCACTCCTTCTATAAAATCTTATACCAACTTCTAGGACCTCATCCTCCCTAGCATTCCCCTGGTGAGTGGGGAAAGGGGGCCCCTGGAGAAAGCACATCCATATTTACTGGCCTTGACCTGGATATTTCACATCTCACTTTGTCTCACAAAGTCATGTGGTCCCACTTAGATGCAACATCTGGAAAATATTTGTGGACCTAGAAAGAGGAGAACATGGATGCTGGTGAGCACACAGGGAGAGTTGTAAGGAGGGTCTCCTCCCAGTGTTCGAGAGCTGATTGATAATACTAATCATCACCATCATCACTGTCATCATCATCATTTGCTAATACTTACTGAGCATCATTATGCTGAGGCACTGTTTTAAGCCTAAAGTTCTGTTAATTCATTTGAACTGCACAATAGCCCTATGAAGTAGATACCTTTCTAATTTTAATTTCCAAATGAGGAAACAAGACCAAGAGGCACTGAGACATGGCCAGAGGTGGTGGAGCTAGAGGATGAAGCCAGACAGTGTTCACAATGTCATCCCACAAAGTGATCTCTGGCTCTTCCATGGGTTGCCTCTGAAACTCTCAATAATATTCATTTAACTTAACTTCCTGTTCATTGACCACCAGTAGAAAATAATATTTGCATTAATTTAGGAGATGGAAAAAGAAAAAAAACAGGTAATATATAGGAAATAAACAGGAAGGTTAGAAAAAAAAGACAGAAATATAGAAAAGAGCATGCAATCAAAACCTGATGTATTAAAGATTATTAAGATAGGCCACTGGCAAACTGATCATCACAGTGCAAAAAATAAAAGATGCAAAAACAAAGTGTGGAACAGTGAAGGGGACATGATCACAGATACAATAGAGATTTAAAATAATAATAATAACATAGAATAGTGTCAGTGTCAGTACTTATGCAGTAATAAACTTGAAAACCTAGTTATGCAATAAAAACTTAAAAATTTAATTCAAATTTTTACATCCCTAGAAATATACAAAATGCCAATTGGCACAAGAAAAATAGATATCTTGTATAAATCCATAAATTTTAAGCAAATTGGCCTCTCTTTAAAAAAAAAAAGCACAACAAACCAAAACAGGCTTAGCTTTCTTTCTAAGTGTGCTCCACCACACCTGAAAACAGTTGTTACAGAACAAATACAAAGCTCTAAACATGCGTATATTCACTCCAAAACTAAGGAGAGCAATGTAAGTTATAAAATGTATAGTCTCATTCACTCATGAATGTAGATACAAAGATCCCTAAATAAAATAGTGGCTAACCAAATCCAATAGTATATTAATGAAAAGAAAACATCATTAGCAGGGGGATGGGTTAGGCCGGTGATGGGTATTAAAGAGGGCACGTTCTGCATGGAGCACTGGGTGTTATACGCAAACAATGAATCATGGAACACTACATCAAAAACTAATGATGTAGGGGCGCCTGGGTGGCTCAGTCGTTAAGCGTCTGCCTTCGGCTCAGGTCATGATCCCAGGGTCCTGGGATCGAGCCCCGCATCGGGCTCCCTGCTCCGCGGGAAGCCTGCTTCTCCCTCTCCCACTCCCCCTGCTTGTGTTCCCTCTCTCGCTGTGTCTCTCTCTGTCAAAATAAATAAATAAAATCTTTAAAAAAAAAAAAAAACTAATGATGTAATATATGGTGATTAACATAATAAAAAAATTTAAAAAAGAATTATGTGTATACATACATGTGTGCATATATATTTTATATACGTATGTATACAAAAAACATCATTAGCAAGGAGAATTGATCTTAGGAATGCAAAAATGGTTCACTACTTTAAAAGTTACTAACATAACATCAATAGACTAAAAGAGAAAAAAATCAAATGAGCACCCCAATCAAGCAAAGCATAATTATAACTAGGTGTTAAGACTTATCAAATAAAAATCTAACAAAAATATGAGACTAGAAAGGAAAAGCCTACAAGCATTCAATTTAAGATCAGGAAGAAATCCCACTGTCATCTCTACAGTTGAACATACTTCCTGATAAGGAAGAAAAATAAATATAAAAATGGGGGAAGGAAGGGATATCATTGCAATTATTTCAAGAAGCCATGAACATCTACCCAGAGAAGCCAACATAATCAGCAATCTATTAGAACAAATCTATTAGAACAAGAGTGTTCAGGAAGCTGGCAAAACATAGGGTAAATCTAAAAAATTATGTAATTCATCTCCAAAAAAATGTTAAAAATAAGATACCATTCATAAACCACAATTTTATAAAGCATCTAAGAAATAACTCAACCATTAAGGTATTCAAAAAGACCTAGTAATAATAACCATAAGTTATTGGTGCAATCAAAGGCAAAAGAAGACCAAGGAAAGAAAACAGAGAGGTCATATGTGGGAACTTATGTGATAGTAATGGTCCCACGAATCCTGGAGAAATATTGTTCAGTAGGATTGTTGGTAACCCGGCTCAACATATGGTGAAAAAAAAACTGGATCCATACTTCACCTCATACATGGACTAGAGACTCAAATGTGACAGGTGAAACTAGCAAGTTACAAGAAGAATGGTGAGAAGTACTTTTTGATCTAGAGATGGGAAAGGCTGCTTGAAAAACCTGCAGCATCACCTGTTTGTCCTTTCCTCTATGTAGTAGACAATTTCCTTGAATTCATTTAGTCATTCAACTGGAATTTTTATTTTAACAATTCACATTTTAGAAGAAAATAGAGTTAAATGTAGACTGTGAAACTAGTTACTACAGAAAGACTACAACTCTGTGCCTCAGTTTTGTAATCTTTAATAAGTGAGGAGAGAAACTGTACCTATTTCTGATGATTGTCATGGGAATTAAATGAGGATGGATGGATGGATGGATGGATGGGTGGATGGGTGGAGAGAGACAGACAGACATATGTGCTTGGAACAATTTCCAGCACACAGTAAGCATTATGAAAATACTATTATTTATTATTATTTTATATCCTAAAAGTGATTTACTACTCTGAGTATTTCTATTGCAAGACTTTGGTTTGGTTTTATGGATATAATATTTCTAGGATGATTTGAAGGGACTAATGAATGTCACTCTTTTTTCCTCACCCACATTCTAAACGATCTAGGAGAAAACACCAGGGGAAATTATTGATATGAAGATAGTGTTTTTTTACCATTGAGTCGACATTGAAGACCCTGGTTTCAGTCATCTTGTCAAGTGGTCTTAATCCCTAGCCTCAGAATTAGCCAGATTCACCTAGCTACCATCACTGGCAGGGCTGGGCCACACAGAGCTCCCCTGGAAAAGACAGAACCTGTGCCCTGAGCTTGGCCCATGACTAAGAGAGGAGAGGACACAGGTCTTCAAGCATGCTAATCTGAAAGAAGGGGGTGGGCCATACCTGCTCCACATGGCCCTCAACCTCCTCAACCTGAGCAGTTGCTCCTCTGCCCCTGGGTGGCTTAACATAGCTCACATTTGTTTTTCACTCTTTCTTACAATGTCCAGTGCAAGTCCAGGCAACCATCCAGTGTAACTCTCTTCTGCAGAGCCTCTGCCATCCTATAATTGCCCACCTGGAGCATGCAGCTTCCACGGTAGACTTAGCAAAAGAGGGCACTAGAGGGCCTTGCACCCAACTAAGCGCCTCAGCTCAGAAATGACACACATTAATTCCACCTAAGCCCACTGGCAAGAACGAGATATGTGGCCTGTAGTGGGTTGAATATTATCCCTTCAAAATTAATGTCTCCAGGAACCTGTGAATTTGATCTTATTTGGAAAAAGAGCCTTGGTCTATTCACAATTTTTTAAAGATTTATTTATTTATTTGAGAGAGAGGGGGAGAGGGGGAGAGAGGGAGAGGGGGATAGAGACTGTGAGCAGCGGGGAGGAGCAGAGGGAGAGAGAGAATCCCAAGCAGATTCCCCACTGAGTGTGGAGCCCTACTTGGGACTTGATCTCACAACTTGAGATCATGGCTTGAGCTGAAATCAAGAGTCAGATGCTCAGTGAGGCTGAGTCACCTAGGTGCCCCCCTGGTCTATTTATGATTTTGGTTAAAGTGAACAAGGTTAGCAAACCCTTAGCTTGACTTTGCTTGGCTCATAGGGTATTTACATTTTCAATTTTTTGAGGCATCTCTGTATTCTTTTTCATGGCAGCTGCATAATTTGACGTTTCCACAAGCAGTGTACAATTTCTCTACATCCTTGACAATTTTTATCTTCTTTTTGATAGCATCTATCCTAACAAGTATGCTGTGACATTTTGTTGTAGTTTTGATTTGCATTTCCCTGATGATGAGTGATGTTGAGCATCTTTTTGTTCACCAGCTGGTCTGCTGTGTGTCTTCTCTGGCTATCTATTCAGGTCCTTTACCCATTTTCAACATTAGATTTTTTTGTTTTTGTTTTTGTTTCACTATTGAATTGTAGGAGTTCCTTGTATATTTTGGAAATTAATCCCTTATAAGGTATATAGGTTGTAAATATTTTCTCCCATTCTGTAGGTTGCCTTTTTACTTTGTTGTTTCCTTTGCTGTTCAGAAGCTTTTTAGATGAACACAGTTCCACTTGTCTAATTTTTCTTTTATTGGTTGTGCTTTTGGTGTCATACTCCAGAAGTCATTGCCAAGCCCACTGTCATGAAGTTTTTCCCCTGTTTTCTCCTCGGCATTTTTAGTTTCAGGTCTTTCATTTACATCTTTAACCATTTTGAAGTGTTTTTTTTTTTTTTTTTTTTTTTTTGTACTGAGTAAAATAAGGATCCAATTTCATTCTTTCACATTAGATATTTAGTTTTCCCAACACCATTTTTTGAACAGACTGTTCTTTCCCCATTATGTATTCTTGGCACCCTGGTTGAAAAGCAGTTGACCGTATATGCATCATTTATTTCTGGACTCTCTATTCTGTTCCATTGGTCTTCTGGGCATATACCCAACAGAACTAAAATCTGAATCTCAAAGAGATATCTGTGCTCCCATGGTCTTTGCAGCATTACTCACAATAGGCAAGATATGGAAACAACCCAAATGTCCCAAATTGACAGATGAATGGATAAAGAAAATGTGGTCTATACATACAATGGGATATTATTCAACCTTTAAAAGGGAACTCCCATCATTTGCAACAACATGGATGAACCTGAAAGACATCATGCTAAGTGAAATAAACCAGTCACAGAAGACAAATCCTGCATGGTTCCACTTCTATGAGATGTCTGAAGTACTCAAACTCATAGAAGCAGAGAATAGAATGGTGGCTATTAGGGACTGCTGGGAGAGGAAAATGGGGAATTATTCCATTGGTATAAAGTTTCGGTTATACAAGATGAATACACTCTAGAGATCTCCTGTGCACATAGCAGCTACAGTCAACAATGCTGTATGGTATACTTAAACACTTGTTAAGAGAGTAGATCCCATGATAAGAGTTTTTACCACAAAAAAGGGAGGGGGCACAAAGAAAATTTTGGAGGTGATAGGTATGTATATGATTTGTGTGGTGGTAACATGGGTGTTCATGTATTTCCAAAGTCATAATATGTGTAGTGTTTTACATCAATTTTGCCTCAAAAATGCTGCTAAAAATTTTGGGGAGGAGTTTTAAAATTTCAACCTATAACATGAGTAGAAGCAGAGGGTGATGGTGGATGTATCAGTGGGAGGGGAGGGTCATTGTAATCTAGTTCAAATGAGGTCAGAGTGGATTAGAACTCAATGATTATTCCTAGAAAGCAGAAATTTGGGCACGCACGTACACACACACACACACAGACACAAACACCATGTGAAGATTCAAGCAGAAATTGCAGTGACGTGACCGCAAGGAAGGACACCAAGTATCCCCAAGGTTGGCTAGCAGCCACCAGTGGTGCTACTCTGTGTTATTTTGTATGGCGGCCACAGGAAACCAATCCGCATCTCTGTGGCTCTGCTCAGCTTTAAGGCACTTAGATGGGCGATATGCATGGAATCAGTTAGCCAGTTATCTCTAGCATGAGCCTTCTGTTGCACTCCTGGGGCAACCATGCGATCCTGCCACTGTCCTTCTTCCTAGACTCACTGTAGTTCACCAGAACTGCCCTTCACACCCATGGGTCCATGTCTGTGCAGCCTGGATGTATGTGCTAGGGTTCAAACTAGTGACAGCTGCAAATGTAGCTCATCTCCACAGGGAGAAACAAAAGCATCACAAGGGTGCCATGGAAACTGCACAGTCAAATTAAACATGAATCACAGGCTTGTCATGCACAGCACATGCGCGCACACACACACACATGCGCGTGCACACACACACACTCACTCACCCACCTGACTTACCAACTGCCATACAGAATTCAACTGCATTTACATAGGATGTGGCCATCATTTGGGTTCACAGCTCCCCTGAGCCAAGTTCAACAAATACGATATGGGCTAGTGGCCCAAGCCAAAGGCGACAGCCAACAGGTTGTCTGCAATTTGGGGCTTTGGGATTGCTGGATGCACACTAATGCCATCCATTGATTCATGCCTTGCTGCAGCAAACTGTTTTGAATTGACGCTGAGTATAAAGGCTTTTAAGACTGCAATCCATATTTCATTTCTTGCCATAAAATAATAATCTGAGAAATGCAGAGAAATACACTGTTAACAATTTAACATTTACTTTCAATAAATAGGAAGTATTTTACAGGGAACTGCAGCCCATTATAGAAATCATAATTCATGCTCCGTGCCAAGAAAATGTATTCTCAATCTCATTGCACCCTGTGTCCAGCTACAAAACCCAAAACTCCCTGTGCATTATAGATTCTCATTATGATAGGTTAACAAATCTAGGGTAGAATGTCCTGTTGAACACAGCCCGCACATTCCAAATGAAGACGCCGAAACATGTCAGCCTTTCCTGCAGGGATGGCAGAACTGAAATTGCCCTTCATTTATATGAGGCAACTATAAGTGCTGAAATACAGATTATCATACATACAAAATGATCCTGCCTGTGTAGTTCCCTACTAATTTATGCATTCTGCAGTTCCAGTACAGCAAGCTTCTTTTCTTCCTCTGAACTTTTTAGAAAATACCGGTATTTGAATCTTGAAATTAATTGCCTATAAGCAACACCACAAATTCTGCACTTAAGATCTTTTCCAGTGCACTTAAGACTTGCATTTATGATAATCTGCACCGATCTGTCATCATTCTGGAATTTGGAGCTCATAAGACATAAGGCTCCAATGGTACAAAGGCGCAGCCTCATTCGTCTTACAGTTACAGCAGTAACAAAAAGATGTCAGGTGATACAAATACAGTATTTCAATGAATTACAATTAGAGAGGAAGAATGAGTCAGCTGTTTATTTTACTTATTAAAGAAAAAGCTTTTTTCCTACATCCACGTAAAAGGTGCTATTCATATACCAGATGGTCATCACCAGAAAAAAATGTGAATTTTACCTTTAAAAGTATCATTACACCTACAAAGAAATTCCCAGATCAAGTCACACTCTGTACTAATGAAGGATCTAACGCATATGGAATCTTCCTATCTTCCAGAGCATACTTTGAGAAAGAAAATAAAAAATATATTTTGAAAAAACAATGAATTCCCTGAAAAGGAAAATAGTTATTTCATATTTCCTCACAGTTTAGAGATAAAATGGGAAGAGTGAGAGAAGATGGGGGGCAGTCGGGCTTATTAATTCCTACACATAGCATTTCTATACCTAGGTATTAGGGCAGAAATACACTTGATTTGTTGAATTCCCTTAAAAATGTGAAACCAAGGGTGAGGCATTTTATACATTCTTGCTAATGTCTGTGCAAGTTAAATCAGCCTGTCCACTTTCTGCCTCTCAATATTGAGATTGTGTAATGGTCCCCACTGGGATGCAAAGGGCAACAATAGAAAGTTAAGAAGTCAAACAGGCATGGAATTTAGGGAGAGTCTAGGCCAGCTGGGGGAGGCTGGAATAAGACCTCTCACATCTTGATTTAAGGATGAACTTGAATTTGGCTGTCTTGTACACATAGTCACCCTCCGCTTACTCGTCTTGTATATTCGGTGAGTTGAAATGATAGGACTCTAAGCAAGCTTGTGCAAACAGTACTTGTCTGTGCTCACTGAAACTGAGTTCCTAATTCAAAGCTCAGCTAGGATGTTCACCTCAGCACATGAGACACTGCTGAGGACACCTGAGGAACATCTTGAACCTTATGGCCAAAAATCCATCTAACTGCTAGGTAGTGGAGAGCGGCATTATTCTGTGTGATTACAGAAGCAGAACAGCTATTAACAACAGGAAATACAGGGAAGGGAGTTTCACCTGACCGTAAAGGAAGAGCTTCCTCACACTTAGAGATGCTGAAAAGAAAGTGGGCTGTTGAGGGACTGGGCTCTCTGGCTCCAGAAGAGAGATAGTGTTTCCATCTTCAGTGTGATGTGAGTTCCAAGATTCCAGCATCCTACAGGGGAATTTCTGCATGTTGACTAGTGCTGTGGGGGTTGGTAGGAATCCCAGGATGTCCTGAACAAGACATTCTTTTATCAAGTTGGGTGTAGCAGGTAATAGAGCTAGAATGTTCACTGGCGACAAATGGCATCTCTTAGGTGAAGGAAAGAGAGCTTTGACTTCAACATTTGGCTCTATCCTCGTTTGTGTCATCACCACATAGAGTTCTAATAGCTAAAGCAGGCCCTTCTGGAAGATGGTCAACAATATCTGCCAGGTGGTTTAAAGAATACTGAGTGGCTGGGCTGGAATTTCCCCGTGCTGAGTCAGAGCGGGAGGAAGACTATGGGAGGTGTGCTGAAAACCACATTGGCTTTGGAGTTCACCGGAGAGATGGAATCTCTACTTTATCCTCACTATACATAGCACCTTAGGAAAGTCACTTAGCCTCTGTGAGCCTCCCTTTCTCATTTGCAAGAGGGAGGATGGTACTTTCCCACTCAGTTTGATAAAAAATATCCCCGGCACATAGAAAGCACTCAATAAATTATAGCCATTATAATCAGGTGAATTGAGGCTGCTGTGTATTGAATATAATTGAAAATTTTTCTACAGAAAAATTTCCTCAGCACTTTCTAGGTGTCTCTTGATTTAATGCTGGCCTCTCATGCCAATCACAAGAGAAACCATTCACTCTGCACAGGGAGCAGACGCCCAAAGATGATGTGGAAAGATGCTCTCCTTTCTTGAGTTTGAAACTTCCACAGTAATCTTTCTTCCAGATCTTGCTGACCAACAGAACCCAAGAGCACTTGAAAACTCCGTCATGATCTGGCCCGAGCCCTCAGCCAGCGTCGTGATTTTTCTAGCAGCCTCACAAGAAGTGAAAAGAAGCTGGCTCACCACTGGGTCCTCACTTGCGTATACATCCATCTTACATGGTCAGTCCTGAGCCTTGGTCCGCTCTGTGCAAAGAGCCACAAACATGTAGCTATACACAACAAAAGGGGATGATTCTTCAGTAATCTTGAAGTCTCCATTGTAATTTTGTTCAGTTACATGCCTTTTCTCTTGTGTATTATTTTATTTAATTAGTAAGCCTTATTTTTATGAGCAGTTCTAGGGTCGCAGAACAATTGTGTGGGAAGTATGGAGTTCCCACATAGCCCCTGCCCTGACACGTGTATAACGCCCTTCCTCATCAACATCCTGCACCAGAGCAGTCACATTTGTTGGAATGATGAACCTGCAGTGACTCACCACCATCATCAGGAGTCATAGTTTACATTAAGGTTCACTCTTGATGTTGCGCCTCTATTCTTTCGCAATGTGTAATGATGTGTATCCACCATTATAGTACAATACAGGGTTGTTTCACTGTCCTAGACATTTTCTGTGCTTCTCCTATTCCCCCAGTCCCCAGTCCGTGGCAACCATTGATTTTTATTGTCCCATAGTTTTGCCTTTTCCAGAATGTCATATAGTTGGGAATCATACTGTATATGGTCTTTTCAGATTGGCTTCTTTCACTCAGTAGTATCCATTTAGGGCTCCCCATGTCTTTTCATGGCTTAATAGTTCATTTTTTTTAGCACTGAATAATATTCCATTGTCTGGGTGTATCACAGTTTACTTATCCATTCACCTACTGAAGGCATCTTGCTTGTTTCCAAGTTTTGGCAATTATGAATAAAGCTGCTATAAACATTTGTGTGCAGGTTTTTGTGTGGACATAAATTTACAACTTCTTTGGGCAGATACCAAGGATCACAAATTCCAGGACATATGGTAAGAGTATATTCAGTTTTATAAGAAACTGCCAAACTGTCTTCCAAAGTGGTCGTGCCATGCTGCATTCCCACTAGCAGTGAGTGAGAGTTCCTGTTGCTCCACATCCTCGCCAGCATTCGGTGCTGTCAGGGCTCTGGATGTTGGCCCTTCTAATAGGTGTACGGTGGTATCCCATTGTTGCTTAATTTGCATTTCCCTGATGATACATGATGTGGAGCATCTTTTCACATGCTTGTTGGCCATCTGTGTATCGTCTTTGGTGAGGTGTCTGTTCAAGTCTTTGGCCCATTTTTTAATCAGGCTGTTCATTTTCTTATTGTTCAATTTTACGAGTTCTTTGTATATTTTGGATATATCATATGTGTCTTTTGCAAATATTTTCTTCTAATGTGTGGCTTGTCTTCTCATTCTCTTGACAGTTTCTTTCACAGAACGGATGTTTTAAAATTTATCAGCTTTTCCCTTCAAGCAATACTGGCCTACTGGAAAATTTAAAATATGGCTTTGCTTTTCTACCTCCCATAGCCTTGACCAGCCATGGGCTTCCACTGTGACATTCACTATGGAAGATGCTCCTGACCCTTCCATCCAGAGGCACTAGAAACAGCACCAGGATGAGCCGGCAGTGTCCCCCTGAGACCTGCAGATACACTTTGAGTGGCTCCCTGCAGGTGCCCTGCCAACACCCAGCCCACATTCGTCTGGATCTGGAGGATCCAACGTGCTGATGGAATGTGGCTCCAGCTGTTAGACCACCTCAGACCGAGAGAAAGAATGGTAGTGTGTCATTACCAGCACAGAGCCTCAGTGATTATGTCTGTCCTCTAAATGACAGCACTGATTAAACAGAAATTAATTCCTCAACAGGCTGAATTAAATAATCAAGTAAGCTGCAGGTAATGTAATTACAACAGTTATTTAACACTTAATGAAATACTCCTGTAAGTATTGATGTGGCAAGTCTTTTCCCTCTATCTTGAAGCAGCCCCATTACTATGGAATGACTTTCCCATGAGGATCTAAGGATCCAACTGCCAATTTATGATTCCCTCATGGAACTAAATTTTCAGGTGAAAGGAAGCCCAGTTTCTCAGCCTCTGGCCCAGACTGCACTGGGCATTGGCACCACTATTGCCCTGCCAACCAGCAGTGGGACCCACCAGCACCTGACAGCCCTCTAGGAATCCAAGACCCTAGTGACCAGAGGACAGAGAACGGTTTTACCTGAATTTGCCTGTGACCAGTTGCCGTTACTTCTCTTCTGGAACTATCTGAAAGATGAATATCTGCAGTGTGTTGG
Organism: Phoca vitulina; assembly: GCF_004348235.1. Taxonomy (NCBI): domain Eukaryota; kingdom Metazoa; phylum Chordata; class Mammalia; order Carnivora; family Phocidae; genus Phoca; species Phoca vitulina. The sequence goes on from NW_022589720.1 coordinate 4,648,375, forward strand.
AGGAGCAGATTTTTTTCATAGACATAGCATCGACCCTCAGATTTGTTCATCCTGAAATGTCCTCCCAGGAAGGTATAAATATGTTCGTTAGGACCAGAGCAGCTTGAATATGCCCCTACTGCTCAGAAGACTATTAATTACATGTTGACTGGATCTCAGCTTTTTAATCACATTCCCTTGTGATTCAGTATTATTAAACAAATAGATGGCAAGACACTATTACAGTAATATTACTTGTTAATAAAGATAATCCCATATTCTTTCTACCTCCATGGAAATATTTGATATTAATAAAGAAGACAAGACACAACGGCTGAGGAGCGTTCACACTTTCTGGGTAATTTTTTGAGAGTTTGGTACTTTTGCTTCTGTGCCTCAGCCTTAAAGTAAACAAGCTCCCTTTCTCTACCCTGCCCCCAGCACTACATAATGCTGACCCTGAATCATAAAACTCATCGGCAATGCAGTTTTTAACCTCGCGGTCTTATCATGAATATTTACTATCTGGCTGGGAGCTGGCACAGGGCTGCCTGCCTCTCTGCTGCCCCTCCGCAGCCTGATCCATTGTTGGGAGAGTGTTGCCATGGCAACAGAGGGCCGCAGAAGGCAAAGAAACTGACAGTCACCCACACAAAGCGCGCCGGATCTGTGGGCTAATTAAAAGGTTCTGTGCTCGGGTCACCTTGTAAACCAGAAATGTCAGTCAGAAACCCGTGGTCACAAACGGCTCTGCCAAGAAGCCCCCGGAACTCCCCACCGCCCTGCAGGTGCCGGCTCTTCCCAGAGTCATGCCTGCTGCTCCTGAGTGAGGAACTCACAGGTCATGCTAGCTCCTTGGCTGAGCCATCTTATTAGGCGGCCTGAATCTATTTTTTGCCACTACGCGCATAAAGCAGTGAACTGGAGTGATTGATTAAAAGCAGGCTGCTTTCCTCAGATCCTGATTTGGATCTGATGTCATTTGTAATTGAAACTGCTTTCCAAGCTTCTGGGCTGGAAGCTGGGATGTGGGGGCAGTGGGCAACTTGGTGGTAGAACATCATCATCTAAACAAGGCTGGAACACACTCTTCCCTTGGGCGTTAATCAGTAGATGCCATCTTTACAGTGGATTCTTGGAGCAAGCTGACTCTGAGCATCTCCAAAGTCCCAATTAGCCTCAAGTACATGGAGTGAGAATCTTGTCCCAAATGGCCCATTGCTGCCCATTAGCATTTCGGCTCTCTGTTATCCACCTCCTGTGGAACTCTGCAGTCACACCACTACACACCCCACATGGTGTACTCACCTCCAAGTAGCTCCACTACAAACATAGAAGAGCCTGGATTCCTGAAGCTAAACTCTGACCCTTTAGATACCCATCCATGGGCACTTGGCAGAAACAGAAAGGGAAGCTCCCAGAGAAACAGAGGTGGCCACAAGGAGAGGACAGATGTTACACAAGAGCCTACTACCACTTACAAAGGAAGTCCACAGCCACAGGGAGGCAACCAGACTCAAGATGGAGAACTTCACTGTGGCCTGCCTGGGGCTCCCAAAAGACCAAAGTCGGGAGCTCCTGGTCCACTCACCTCGGTTAGCACATGCATATTGGAATATTGGCCTCTCAGAGCAAAGCAGTCCCATGTCTCAAGTCATCAGGGAGTATTCATGGGGCACAGGATCCCCAGGGACAGGCTTGTCTTCCTGCCTCTCTTCTTCCTGATGGCCAGAGCTCCATTCTGAGAGATAGAAAAGACCACACAGTGTGGGTTCTGGATACACACACAAGGGCTCACCTCTAGTCTATGTGAACTGGAGCATTACTTCATACTTCTGCACCCCTGTTTCATTACCCTATGAAGGGGTAGCAAGAGTATTTCCTTCATGAAGTCACCAAGGTAACGAAATAAGGTAATCCGTATAAGTGCTCAGAGAGATGCCTGGAGCACCATAAGGCCTCAGTAAACACACCTCAGGTGTGTGTGATGGGCTAAACTGTGTCTCCCAAAAGAAATGTAGGAGTCCCAACCCCCAGTACCTCAGAATGTGACCGTATTTGGAGATGGGGTCTTTACAGAGGTAATCAAGTTAAGATGAAGTCATTAGGATGGGCTCCAAACCAATACAACTGGTGCCTTTAACAAAATGGGAAATTTGGGCACAGAGGCCAACACGTATAGAGCGAAAACAATGTGAAGACACAGGGAAAGCACCAGGTGAAGATGGAGGTGACGCATCTACAAGCCAAGGAGCACCAAAGACTGTCAGGGGACCCCCAGACCCTGAGAGGAAAGGAAGACTTTCCTTTCCTGGCCATGACCTTCTGCAGGGGGAGATTTCAGAAGGTCATGGCCATACTGATGCCTTGATTTTGCCTTTTGCCTCTAGAACTATGATAATAAATTTCTGTTGTGTAAGCCCCCCAGTTTGTGGTGCTTTGTTACAGAAGCCTTAGGAACTGATTCAGTGTGTTCATTAAAGTACATGTTAATAAGTTCTAGCCTGAGAAACCCCAAATGCAGTACCTTCAAAAGGAAGTTCCTTATGAGCCCACCATGTTGTGTCCATCCCCAGGCAGATGGAACCATTCTGCTCCACAGGATCCTGTGGGAATCCAGTTTTGTTCCACCTTGTGGCTCCATCATCTACATTCCAATCAGTGGGAAGGGATGGGAGAGAGTCTGGGACACATGATGTTGGGGCTTCTAAGTTCATGAAGGACCAAACCCAGAGGGGCAGCCTCACTTCCCATCAGTGCAACCTGTCATATGGCCACCCCTGGCTGCATGTAGGGCGGAAAGTGGAGTCTTCCGTGTTCCTAGTTGTGATTTTTTATTAATACTATTTAGTGGGGAGTGCTGGGGTGGCACAGTTGGTTAAGTGTCCAACTCTTGGTTTCTGCTCAGGTCATGATCTCAGGGTCCTAGGATCGAGACCCGCATGGGGCTCCACGCTCAGCATGGAGCCGCTTGAGATTCTCTCTCTCTCCCTCTCCCTCTGCCCCTCCTACTCATGCTCTCTCTCTCTCTAAAATAAATAAATAAAATCTTTTTTAAAAATTCTATTTAGTAAGTGGGAAACGTGATACTACATTTGAAGAGAAAAGAATGCAGGGATTAGTTCATGCCAAAACCAAGAGCATAGGCATGTACCTTGTACCTTGCAATGGTTAAGGTTTGACAGAATCAGTGCATTCAGAAGAAGCAGTCTTCCTATTGTATCTGGGCAGAGTTTCCCAAGAGAGACTCACTGGGGACACTCCCAAATGAGCCCACTATAGCCGCCCTGCACTTCCGGGCTCTTTATTGGAGAAGTAAGCCTCCCAGCAACCAGGTTAATTGTTCCATGAATTGTCATTTCTTTAACAGCTATAAGGTTTGGGTCATCCATCCAGTGGCTTTCAATTTTTACTAATAACTATGACAAATTGGCAAGTGTTTGATGACTGATGTAAGCTTCTTTGTTAAAGGTAGCCATTCATCACTAACCACCTTAGAAATGGCAGGCAACACATGCACCTTCTGAAATAATCTGAAACATAAAGATGTAAGTATTTATCAATTAATTTAAACTCTAGTGAGAGTTTTGCATACACAGGGACTTTAGGATTTGGCTTAATGAATTGAATTTAGACTACTCCATAAATTAATTCTGAGATCGGGTTATATATATTCACAAAGCTGAGACTTCGTGAAGTTTTCTTGGCAGAAGGAAAGAATATATTAAAATCTGGACTCCTTATGTGTTTCCCAGAAGAAATCAGCAGTCAGTTTCTTCCACCATAAAATTAATCCAGAAAGTAAATGAACATAATGTAAGAAATAATTCTGTTGGGCCACGCAGGTACTTTACTGGCAACAATATCCAAAAAGTTTTGGTCCTGTCATTCTGAGGCACTTTGAAAACTATGTCAAAGATGCTGGTGAGGATGCGGAGAAAGGGGAACCCTCCTACACTGTTGGTGGGAATGCAAGGTGGTGCAGCCACTCTGGAAAACAGTATGAAGGTTCCTCAAAAAGTTGAAAATAGAGCTACCCTATGACCCAGCAATTGCACAACTAGGTATTTACCCCAAAGATACAAATGTAGTGATCCAAAGGGGTACGCACACCCCCATGTTTATAGCAGCAATGTCCACAATAGCCAAACTATGGAAAGAGCCAAGATGTCCATCAACAGATGAATGGATAAAGAGATGTGGTATATGTATATGATGAAATATTATGCAGCTATCAAAAAAATGATGCAAAAAAATTTGCAACGATGTGGATGGAACTAGAGGGTATTAGGCTAAGCGAAATAAGTCAGTCACAGAAAGTCAATTATCATATGATCTCACTGATATGAGGAATTTGAGAAACAAGACAGAGGATCATAGGGGAAGAGAGGGAAAAATGAAACAAGGTGAAACCAGAGAGGGAGACAAACCATAAGAGACTTTTAATCTCAGGAAACAAACTGAGGGTTGCTGGGATAGAGGGGGCTGGGGAGATGGGGTGGCTGGGTGATGGACACTGGGGAGGGTATGTGCTATGGTGAGCACTGCGAATTGTGTAAGACTGATAAATTACAGACCTGTACCCCTGAAGCAAATAATACATTATATATTAATAAAAACAATTTTAAAAAAAGAAAACTATGTCAAATCTGAATTGAATTTGAAATAGACCATAAAAGATTTCCAGGAAGCTCTTGTGGGGATCAAAATGAAGATTTATACCAACGGAAATAAATTTGATTTCGAAAATGACTTTTGATACCATTGCGTTAATGACCTTTAGGGAAATTCTTCACAGGAAAAGTATGAGGTCACGGGTTATTCAATCAGGGAAGCAATGCCAAATGCAAACTAAAGATAGCACCATTTGTCTTAAATCAATCAGAGGCAAGAGTACAGGAACAAAGTCCCCAAAAGATAAAGCAGAAAATCAAGGCCAATTTGATTGGATTTATGTCACCGAGCCTAATAGTGCTGCAAATACCATGAGAATTTATCCCAAAGATTCTATAGATGAATTAGTGGCCAGAGAAAAGAGGTAAATGATTCCACAGAAGAAAGAGGAGGAAGAAAAGAAGGAAGAGGAGGAAGGAGAAAAAGGAGGGGGTGGGGAAGAAAGGGGAGAAGATTTACATCAAAACTGTGAAACACCTGAATTTATTCCCCCCAACCAAAAATGCTTTAAAAATAGTCCAGTGACTTAGAGATTGGATGGAGGTCAGGACTGGAAACAGTCAGAAATGCCCCATCTTATCCAGATTTGTTCCTAACAGCTTTCATCCCAGAAGTTGCACAGTGTCCTGGACTCCTGGCCCAAAAGCAAAGCTGGTCACTTACTCTCCCCGTCTGCAGTGGTGTTGGGCTGCTGGAGGCTCACATGTCCCACCCAGAGACAGAGGGAGGGGGCTTCACCAGAAGCAATCAGAGACTGCCCAGCCCAGAGCCCTAAGGCTACAGGCTCTTCAAGTCCTGGAGGGAAAAATGCCTGACCTTGATGACCACACTCCAGGTCTGCCCCAGGGTCCCTGCACCTGAGCGATGAGGCCTCTTGCACCGACCACACAAGGAAGACTTCTGTAATCTATAGGTGCCCATCTCATGGTTTGTTCCATTCTTTTCAAAAGAGCACATCTAATATATTCTTCAATGTGATTGATTAGTGAGATTTTCCTCACCAAAGTGTGAGCTCCAAGATGGTGGGACCAACCCCAGTTTCCCCCACCCTTGTACCCAATGGTACCAATAACCAATTTTTGAATGAATGTCTCTTCACTGGCAACATATTTTCATAGAGAATCAAAAGTCTGAACCCAAGAACTCATGCTGCCCTTGGAGGGCTAGCAGATTGGCAGAGTAGATATTTTGGTGCAGGTATGCCCTCCCCGTGAGAAGAGCTTTGGGCACTGACATCAACAGCATCTGACAAATTCCTTGCTAGACTTAAGGAGATGACCGGGACCAATGAAAACAGTAGTAATAATAATTATTGCTGGTATTAATCTGGAGCTTTTGAGTTCTCAAGGCATTTTACATACATTCCTGAATGCTGCAAAGATGTTTGTGGGAAGTCACAGCCACCAAGCCTAGCTGACACAGATCTCCTCCCTAATCGATTTGTAATCTTGATTGGAAAAGGAGTAGGAATGGCTCATGGAATGCACTGAGCCGACACAGGTTCAACACACAGCCTCAGACAAGCAGAGTGAATTGTAAGAGTTGTATGGTTCAGCAAAAGATGACACTCCAAAGATGGATTAGAACTGGTCCAGAGAAAGACAATCGCTTCTCCTTCACACATTTCTACCCACCTTTCCATGGTCCTGAGTCCTACATCATCCTAGACGTCACTGTCAGGACCCTCCTTCCATCATTGCTTGAGCCCTGATTACCGTCCCCTTATAAATAGCCCCTGGAGAGAACACACATCATAGATGCACGTGTCTCAGGTCTGTGAGGAAGCAACACCAGTGGAGGCAATGTATTGCCAAGTAACATGCAAGGTGCTGTGCGTTGTGAGTGATACACTCCATATCCTGAACAGCCCTCACCCAAACATGGTCACCTAAACAGGAGGCCCAGTAATGAGGGCTACATCCTCAACAAAGTCAGGAGAAGGGATCTTGTTCCACCTGAAATTGGCCCCTGCCCACAGGAGAGCTGCCTATCTTCCTCACGGTGAATTGTGCCTTGCATGCCTGATTTTGACCTTAGAGGGCTACAGATTAGCCCTGCTCAATGTCTTGTTAATCCAAACTGCTTCTGCTCTTCTGATCCTTTTATTTGAGCTGTTTTGTTTTGCTTCCTTTTGCTTCCCCAGGGAAACAGTCTTGGTTTCATTTAGCAGATGCTCAAGGGTTTCATAGGGAATAGTCTTATGCACACACACGTATGCTCGCACGTGTGCACACAGACGCACTTTTTATAGCTAGGGAATACAACCTTGCAAAATAACCAAGATGTTGCTCTACTTAGAATAAGGTCGAAAATAACAAAGAGAGAAAGAGAGACAGGGCAGGGAAAGTCTTTGCCAGCAACTTCTACGTTACTCCTCCAGACACCTGATCAATGATTCTTAATCCCCAGTGTGTCTCCAAATTGCTTAGAGAGCTTGTTAAAAATTTAGATTCCTGGCTTCTACCCCAGGAAGTCTGATTTAGTAGGTCTCATGTGTGGCTATAAATTCAATTTTTAGCCACTGCCTTGCTTGATTCAGAAGCAGTTGGTCCAAGGAGCAAACTGGAATCTGACCCTGAACGTGACATTCTGCAGCTCAGCACCTTCAGTCATGCTCCGAAGAGAAAGATTAAAATCCCCAGGCTGAGCCAGGGTGCTCTGGGCCCAACTCCCCAGGTGCATCTCAGGCTCCACTCACAGGGTCTGCTGCCTTCACAACACACCCAAGCTCATTCCTCCTGACCCTGTAGCATAGCTCAAGCTAGAAGTCCTCCCACCACCCACCCTCTCAGACCACCTTGCAATCTGCTCAGCTATGTCCCTGACTTCCTGGACCTTCTCCTGCCTATAGCGTGGCTCTGCCAGGTCAACTTCATGGCTACCCCAGCACTGTCCTTTCTCACCCCAGCACTGCTGCTTATTTGGGGTGGACCCCCACCCAAGTGGAACCAATCCAAGTCCTGCCCTAGGGGACTCTGAAACTCAGGCTGGGTGGAGGACACTGGTCTTCTCTCTGGATAGCTAGATCTCCACCTGTGAAACATGGGACTTCCCAAAGACGTGTTTTGCGCTGTGTTTCAGAGATAAGGAGAAGGGGGTGGGATAAGCAACCAAAGAGATGGATACCAGCTAGACTCTCCTTCCTCCACACCTTCTCCTCTCCCTGCACGCCTTTCCTGAGGCCGGCTCATTCCTGTCTTCATGTCTCCATCATGCATTGTGCATTAGCTTCCCAAGGCCGCCATGACAAGATACCACAGTCTCAATGGCTTAAACAACAGAAATGTACTTATTTTCTCACAATTCTGAAGACTAGAAGTCCAAGATCCAGATGTTGACAGTGTTGCTTCTTTCTGACACCTCCTCCTGGGCTGCAGATGGAGCCCTCGCATGGTCCTCCCTGTCTACCTCTGTGCCCTGATCTCCTCTTCAGTATGACACCAGTCATACTGGAGTAGAGTCCACCTAAATGACTTCACTTTAACTTAATCCCCTCTATAAAAACACTCTCTGCAAACACAGTCACATTCTGGGACACTGGGGGATTAGAACTTCAACATATGCTTTTATGGGCACTGTTCAGCCCATAGAACACCTCACTATTGTCATAATAAATTGCTTTGTTTGGTCGAAAGGTCTCCTATAAACCATGGGCATCCTCACCTTCTCTGTGACCTAGGCAGGTCACCAGGCAGGACAGCAAGGGAACTGCTGATTTGGTGTTTTTTGCCCCCCAGGGGTCTGGGAACACCTCATCTACTGGACCCAGTCTCCCCAGGGAGGGCATGGCCCCCAACCCACACTTCATAATACCCTTGAAGCACATGAGTAGGCGTCACACATCCATTCCACTGACACGGGCCATTCAGGGAAAGGAGCCCCTTTAGAAATCCTCAGAGATTTGTAGAACATTTACTTTTGTGCCTGGTGTTCTTCAGCCAAAAAAGAAAGTACTGTTAAGAATTATTACTTAGATATTTGGAGTTTTTATTGGAGTTCTAAGAAGCCAAGGATTCCTGACTAGTGTATGAATCACAGGAAGAAATCCTGATTATTTTTTTACCCAGAAACTGGCAGTATTTGATGATGGATAAACGTAATGGATCACGAAGTGTAACTTCCTTTGATGCTGTTTCAGTGCTACCCAGAGCATCCTTGCCAGAGATGGAAATGGGTGGGGAGGACAGTCCCGCCCTGTCTCTTCTGTCTGTCCTGAGCCTGCACAGACTGCTTCCAGCACTTCTGAGTCCTTGCTCTGCTCGTCCCTTACTCCCCAGGTATACGTATACCTCACTCACAGTAATTAAGGGCCCCCCCGTTTTCGTTCTAATCAGATCAGTAAAAAAGCCTGACAGTGCCAAGCCTTGGTGAGGGGGGAAGGAAATGAGTGCTCAGACACATCCTGGTGGAATCATAAGGTAGGCACAGTTTGGAAAGTACTGTCGTTGCACCCAGCAGAGTTAAAGACGTGCACACACTACAGTCCAGAGATGCGTGCATAGATGTCCAAGAAGACATTTAAAAGGATGGTTGTTGCATATTATTTGCAACTTTGGAAAATAGGGATAATTTAAATGTTCATCAGTAAAATACTGTAAAAATTCAATAAGCTAACCAGAATTAATGTATCAACTAGATGAATCTTAAAACGATAATGCTGAATTTAAAAAAAAAAAAAAAAAAGCTGAGGCGCCTGGGTGGCTCAGTCATTAAGCGTCTGCCTTCAGCTCAGGTCATGATCCCAGGGTCCTGGGATTGAGCCCCGAGTCGGGCTCCCTGCTCAGCAGGAAGCCTGCTTCCCCCTCTCCCACTCCCCCTGCTTCTGTTCCCTCTCTCAATGTCTCTCTCTGTCAAATAAATAAAATCTTAAAAAAAAAAAAGCTTCCACAATATGAATACTATGCAAAAAAGCATCAACACAGCGAACCTGGGCCTGTTGTCCTCAGAAAGACCCACCTGCATCTGGGAATTCAGATTTCCAGAGGGTTCCCGCCATTCCCTAAGGACAACAAAGGCTCAGTATGACAAAACTATATGTGCAAACAATGCAGTTTATTCTGGAAACTGCTTCCTTTGGGGAGTCTGGAGTCTAGGTACCATGCTAGGCAGGGGTACTGATGTGAGTAGCCCCCAACGAAGACCCTGGGTCCTGAGCCTCTGACGGGTTCCTGGCAGACAACACTTCCCACGTGGAGGAACTGAGCGTGTTCTGCGTGACTGCTGGGGGAAGACTGGTGCAAGCTTGTGCCCAGTTTCCTCCTGACTTCACCCCCATGCCTTTCCCTTTGCTGACTGCTCTCTGCATCTCTGACTGTAACAAATCACAGCCGCGAGCATGACCACATGCCAAATCCTTGGGGAAGCACTGAAACTTGGGTGGTCTGGGGACCCTCAAAGTGAACACAAACAGAATGATATCACTTGTTTTAAGAACATGCAAAACAAGATTATTCATTGTTTATGGAGACACATGTATGATATGAAAAGATAAAAGCATGTCCAGGAGGGATGCCTGGCTGGCTCAGTTGGAAGAGCAAGTGACTCTTGATCTCAGTGTTGAGTTCAAGCCCCAAAGCCCCACGTTGGGTGCAGAGATTACTTAAAAAAATAAAATAAATTTTTAAAAAATTAAAAAATAAACATACCCAGAAGTAGTAAGTGAGTGGAGGGGATCAGGAATGTTCACAAGATTAGCCCACAATATTTTATACCTTTAAAGGGATGAAGAGAACTTGGTGAAGTATTAAGATTTGACATAGCTGTGTCACAGTTTGTGGTGGTCTCTTACATTGTTGTCTATATTTTTCTATGTGTTTCCTCACTCTTAAAGTGAACTACCTTGAAAAGGGAAGGACTATAAGGAAGACACCCCTGAGGCAGGGGAGAGTATGTCAAGTACAGCTCACCTTCCCCTGATGCTCTCCTACCAGACGGCAAACAGCCCTGGGAGAGGAAGCCCAGAGATTGGAACCCCAGGAGGTGGCCACATAAGTCTGATGTCCAATTTTTTCTTGAGTAGGGATTTTATTGGGGGAGTCAAACCCTTCATACCTGAAGAAGGTTGGAGGCAAATGGCAGGAATAATGGAAAAAGCCCAAGTCAGCAAGAAAGGAGATCCAGGTGAAGGGAAGAGATCTGTCCTCTATTTCATTACATGTGGCCAGCCATTATTTTACAAATTACACTGAGCCATGAGTGGCCCTTCCATGAGGCGGTGATTCTCTTGTTCCCTAAAAGGATGCCCTGGGAGAGATGATATGGAATGGAGATGGGGTTTGGGACAACTGTGACGGTGATCATGATAATGATGTATCACTGTCTTGACATTTTGCTCATCGACAATGAGAACAAATCTATAAAGTGCCTACAAGGCACTGCGCATGGGAATGCAGAGAAACTACATTATCATCTCTGTCTTCAAAGAGCTCGCGATCTAGCAAAGGCACCATGGGTGGACAGATTCGAAGGCCCCAGAGTTTGTGTGTGGGAAGGCTAGCAGTGATGGCCCTCCATCTGTCTCGGTCACTCAGCTCCGCACTGTGTTCCTTGGTGCTGGGACACTATGTGCCCTCAACAAGCATACACTGAATTGAACGAACACACTGGATCCTGCCAGTAATAATCATGTGCTATTGTACCAAGTTAGTTTTTTATTGGTCAAGTATTTGTTCCCAAAGCCATGCAAATGGTTATTTCCCACTTGCCTACATAAACACCCTGGACATTCCCCCAAGGAAGTTACCATACTCCGTATCCCAACCATGCTCTAAGTTTCTTGAAATAGAAGACTGGGTCCCGGTGCAGATTGTTTGGTCCCCATGCTAATGCACTGCTATGCTCGCCTGCTGGGGGGAGCAATACTGACTAAGGGCCCAATAGGTGGCCCTCTGCATCCATCACTGCCTTCACACCAAGGCCATGCTTCCCGGGGATTCTCTCAGTCTCTGCCTGCCCACTTCTGACAAACCAAGGACTCTTCCAACAAGCAGCTTGAGCTAGAGAATACCTCATCAATCTGGTCCTTCTCTGACCTGCATGGTGGTACAAAGCTTTTCTGCTCAACCTTTCTTTCCCCTCTCTGTTCACTGGTGTCAGGCCTGCCTCACAGTCTGAAGGCTGTCCCTGCCTCCTTGTGCCCCCACTGTTCTCTTTCATGGGAATTGTCCTGATAACCTCTTACATGTCTAATCCCATCTAGTGTCTACTTCTCAGCACGGTTGTATTTCCAACACTAACACAGGACAAAAATACAATAGAAGCTAAATAGTTACTGTTCAGTGAATATAAATAATACACTGAGAAAAAAATAATGATGGTGAAAATTAAGATCTCTACAAGGAAAATAGAAACTATTCACTGATTATAATTAAAGAACAACTTTAGTCTAAATATCTTGTGTGATCAGTGCATTGTTTAATATTTGTCAACATTTCTATATTCATGAATGATTAGAAATCAATAAGATATCATGCTCAAAACTACCAAACTATAGAAATAATTTACAAGTTAACTTTTGCTTTGTTAATTGAGTCTTTCTGGATGCACAGGGGTCCCAAACTCAGCAGCAGCTAAGGACTACTCTAAAAAAGAGACGGGTCAAATTTTTGTCAACCTATGCTCATAGTGCATTATTTGGGAGCTAAACTTCTTTGTATTTGCAATCATCAGCATATGGATTCCTAGTTTTTATTCTGATAGTCATATGTATGAACTTTGTAACCTCTGAACAGTTGTTGAAGACAAGCATACTAGATCAGTCCAGAGCTAATGATGCTTGATGTAACTGGAGGGTAGGAGCTCAACCTTGCTCCCTAGAAAATCCCAACTGAAGAACCAGCAGCAACAGGCAGCTACTTGCAGTCCTGCAAATGGGTGATGTGATTCTGATTCTGTATTAGGCCGGTTTACCAGCTGTGCGCTGTGCTAAGACACAACAGTGAACATGTTTGTTCAGTAATCTTAAATACATTGTCCAGCATGTTTGTTTGAATCTAGGATTGTTCTCCTTATCTACCTTAAGCAAGAAATGACAATTACTACCAAAAATATCTATTGAGTATTTGTTATATGCTGATGTTAATTTTTAAAATTCTTATAGCAACCCAGGGAGACAAGAACTATTACTATTGCCATTCTCAGATGAGAAAACAAGACTCAGAGAAGTTACATAACTTGCGCAAGGCCCCACAGCAAAACTAGCCAGGACAGGGTATGAAACTAAGCCATCAAACTAGACTATCTTAACACTCTTCTGTATTTCGACTTTATTTTTTTAAAAGCCAATAACTTAAAGTGAATTTTTAAAAATTTATTTTCATAATTCAAATGGAAGGAAAAAAAATCATTTGGGGTATAACTCTAATCTGGATGATGTCATCATGGAAAAAAAAGCTGCCAACACACGCCTTTCTGAGGAATTCAATGCCTTCGCAATAATGTTCTCTTCCTTTGACAAAGAGATTTTTTTTCTAAAAGCAGACAGCCTGCTGCTCAGAATTTATTAAAACCATGTTTATGTTCTGCTCAGAACCCTTTTTCTGAATCCAAATGTGAAAATATTTTTCTTGTCCGCAAGATGACCAGACTGATAACCAAGCTTGGAGTCAGGAAGGAATGGTCAAGGTTTACTCTCTTGGCAGCAAGAAGTGACATTTGGAAAGCTTAGAAAGGCTAATAGTCTGTATAATTCAAGGTAGGACATGTAAAATGTGATAAAGATAGTCATCAATCAACTCCTTATATCACAAATTTTAATTGGAGGGGTAGTAATATTTTTAAGCATTTAAGGTTTTTTTTTAAATTAGATTACTTGGCAATACAACCATTAGTCACGGCATATTTGCTCACCATGCCTAAGGGTCCTGAGCTCTTCCTGCAGCTAGAGAGCAGTTCATAGCAAGAGGCAGTGGGAAACAGGAATGCATCTCTCAGAAAGCTCTAGCTTCACTTAACCTTGGATTTCATTTTTTTTATTTAAGTAATCAGGCCTCTGAGAATCATGCCCAGCAGATACCACATGTACAGCATCAACTCAAACATCTCCACGTCTTGTCCCCATATTCTCAGTCCAGTGACTGATCTGGACCTTAGGAGTAGAGTGCTGGCAGGTCTCTTAAGTTCCAGGAAAAATCACTTTCCTCTTCTATAAAATGGAATAACTGAATCCTGGGGGCTTAAAATAGATAACAGGTGTCAAGTGCCTATCAAGAAGCCCAGAAAAGAGAGTGATGCTCAACATCACCAATCATCAGGGAAATACAAATCAAAACTACAATGAGATATCACCTCACACCTGTCAAAGTGTCAACACCATAAGAAACAACAGGTGTTGGTGAGGATGCGGAGAAAGGGGAACCCTCTAGCATTGTTGGTGGGAATGCAAACTGCTGCAGCCACTCTAGAAAACAGTACAGAGTTTCCTCAAAAAGTGAAAAATAGAACTACCCTATAATCCTCAATTGCATTACTAGGTATTTATCCAAAAGATACAGAAATAGTGATTCAAAAGGGTACATGCAACCCGATGTTTACAGCAGCATATCAACAATAGCCAAATTATGGAAACAGCCCAAGTGTCCTTCAACTGATGAATGGATAAAGAAGATATGGTGTGTATGTGTGTATGTGTATTATATATACATATATATATATATATATATATATATATATATATATATATATCACACAGTGGTATGGATATGGTATATATATACACACAATGGACTATTACTCAGCCATAAAAAGGAATGAAATCTTGCCATTTGTAATGCATGGATGGAGCTAGAGGGTATTATGCTAAGTGAAATAAGTCAGAAAAAGACAAATACCATATGATTACACTCATAAGTGGAATTTAATAAATGAAAGAAATGAGCAAATGGTAAAGAGAGAGAGAGAGAGAAACCAAGAAACAGACTCTTAACCTTAGAGAACACACTGATGGTTACCAGAGGGGAGGGGGATGGGAGAGGGGTGACCTAGGTGATGGGGATGAAGGACTGCACCTGTCGTGATGAGCACCGGATGTTGTATGGACGTGTTGAATCACTACGTTGTACAACTGAAACTTAATATTACACTGTATGTTAACTAACTGGAATTTAAATAAAAAGTTAAAAAAATAAAAGACTTTCAATTGGAACGCTGATTGGAACTGTAATTTGGAAGGTGTGAATGGCACAGGACAGGGCTGTTTTTGTTTCCTATTTCTGAGTAAGCTAGCATTTCACATTTTTCACATAAATGGGAGAAAGACTGTCCACTGGTAATTATTTTGTTCTCAGTGTTTTAGAAGAGGAGTGCCTTGGTGAGTAAATCTATGTCTTCCCCAAAATTATAGCTAAAAGCAAAGACGAGAATTTGATAGGAGAAACAAAGATTCAACAGAGCTGGTGAGGACAGTGGTTACTGGGCCAGGGCTCCAAGATGTTTCTGATGACCCTAGACAGGGACTGTGTGACATTTTCTGAGGAGCATGCTCAGCATTCAGTACTCATAGTGGAGTTGGTAAAGAGAATCACTCAATCTTGTGCTGAAAGAATCATGAGTTCAAACACACTCTTCTTTATGGACGAAGAAGCCAAAGTCCAGAGAAATTTTTAAGAAATGTTTCTAGGTCATGCAGCCATTCAGAAAGGAACATGCAAGTCTCATGACCTCCATTTAAGGCTTCTCTACTGGACACCATTAGTGACTTTATTGGAATTTCCTGTGCAGGTTGGGGATGGAAATCCTACACTGCTATATTATCCTAACCTAGATGTATTTTTTACTAATTCTAAATACATCCAATTGGAAGAAGGAAAAGTTATGATTTTAGCTAACAAAATTATTTGTGTAAAACAGAATCATTATGTTGCTAAGATCAGATGTATTTAATTACATATGAATTCAATGTAGAAAAATGTAAGCATGTTAACTTCATTGGCAAACTTTCTGTGAGGTATTAAAACTGAATCCAGAGGTAGCATTTAAAATATAGTGTCAGGAAAAAGCATAAAAGGCTTTGAAGTGAGCAAATATGCCTGCTCCCAAGTGATCTCTGCCTGAGCAATTGCACAACGATGTAGGTGACCAAGGAGTGACAGTAACGTCAGTGATTCTTGCCCATACGAAGCAAGTTGTGTCAGGTGGAGATGCACTTGATTACTGCCAGTTGATTACCAGTTATAACATCATACTGATTTCCTCGTTAATTAAAGAGTGAAATAAAGTCTTTGATGTGTGTTAATTTTATGTTTATGAGAATCATTATTTTACTGTTTCCTAAAATTATCATTTAAGAGCACATACAACAGACAATGGCCAGTTGTCATCCAAAAGGCTCGAATCCAAGCCTTACATCCAATTAATAAATGAAACACCATCTCCCCCAGAGCCAATAGAGCCTAAAGTTAATTCAGGTACAGGCGTGCTCACCTCCCAAGCAATGACCCCAGACTTGCGCAGGCGCAGGGCAGGGGCGATGGACAACAAGGGCATTTCTGCAATGGCATAGTTTTAACATTCTAGTTGGAGGAATCTGGAATTGAAACATAACACAGTGCAACATAAAGGAAGCCCTGGCCAGAGGGGAGTGGTCGAGTCCACCCGTGGGCCCCGTTGTCTGGCACCAGGCAAACCCAAGACCCTAAACTGGGCACTTGCTTTTTTCTCCCCATTATTGCCTCCATGCACAACACAAAATGCTATCTTCACCACCGAAAAGGAATCTACTGCACGTAAAATGATTATAAAACTGGTGAGCATAGAGTCGTGAGGTGTTGGTAACTATTTAAACTCCAAGGTCCTTATTTCCTCTGTTTGTTAAAGTAGTCTTGAATAAAATGACCTCAACTCTAACTACTCACAATTAATTCTATGGTTATATATAAATGGCCATGGTCATGCACGTTTTATTTGGTTTTTAAATCTGTTTAAAAAAAATATCTGATGTGAACCAGGATTAATCCGATTTCATTATAGTGCACGGAGAAATTATTTCTAACGAGTAGTTAAAAATGCACTTCTGCATGGAAGCTCCATGAAACACTTACCAATCTGAAGTTCATGTTAGAGAATATCTTCAATGGAAATAGAAATTTAAGCTGGAGTAATAAAATCCGGAGGATGGAAGTAATATCACTCCTGATTGACATTTCCATGGAGCGTCACATCACCCTGGGAAGCAGCTGCAATTCCTCTTTCATCCATGTGTTTAAAGGTTGTAAATGTCACTCATTCTGGCGGAGGCAACAGGAAGTTGACAGCAGAAGCTCCCTGAGAACTGGCATAGATAATGACAGTCTCAAACTGTGTTTATACACAGTGTCAGCTCTGTGTTTAAACAATTAGAGAATCATTTTGACCTCCCTTGGAATCTTACTTGTAAGTTTTATTTGGAATATGAAAAGGCTTTCTGGTTTTACCTTAGTCTCTTTAAATGTGACTTGATGCACTAAGCAGAACAGATCAAGTCTGACAGCAAATTGCCTATTTGAATCTCAAGGAGGCTGGATGCTCTCAGAAACATATCTCAAGGACAGAGCTTCCAAGACCTTTACTCTTGGGTTTCTGAGTTGGGATGCTTAGGATTATTGAAAAGACCCCCAAAACAACCCTACCCCCAAAATATCTCCAATCCCCATATCAGAGGTCTGAACCTCAGAGCCACCAGAAGGGGCTAACCTACCAAAGTCACTTTTCCTGGACAAGTGGGGGCCCAAAACTGGTGGGGGTCCCACATGTATTTTCCCAGGGGGGCACCATTTCCTAGCTCATACATGGTGGACATGAAGGTCTCCACTGAATCTCCCCACCCAAGATCACGCCTTCCCCAGAGCAGGACCACATCTAATGCCTGGTGGAGGCAGGGGTATAAAGGACCCTGGCTACTTTAGCTAATTCAGGACAACATTGAAGGGCCATTTTTGCTTCAGAGCTCTCGTGGAGTTGGCCAAGGCCATCCTCAGGCTGCCACTCAGCCCAGCTTCTTCCTCTGCCCCATTCTGCTTCCTCCTTTACCCTTCCAAGGGCTATTGATCCCAGGGGGCTTCCTTAATAAATGTCCTGCACCCTAAACTCTAACTCGGAGTCTGCTTCTGGAAAGCCAAACCTGCAAAAAGAGTGGAGAGGTGGGAGCACACATGCTCAGACCTCAACCTTGGGACACTGGGGGAATCGGCCTGAACAAGAGCCAGGCCAAGCACACGTTTCTTGCAGATCCCCCACTTGTTATCACTCTAGGGGTGACCTGGAACAACTTTCCACTCAGCACAGGATCTGGCACACAAAGATATTCTTTTTGGCAGAAAATATCTTGGCATCACTGCTCCAGTTTCTTCCTGATAATGGATCTGGGCTAGGAGAGATCCCTCTTCGCCCTTATGTCCCCAAAATGGGAGTAACTGTTATGGTGGCTGGCAACAGGCTCTCTTAGATTCTCCAACATAGGTCCCTAATGTGGCAACTTAGGCAGGTTCTACGGATTTGTTTTTCATTCTTTATCAAACAGAGATGTGGAGAAAAAAATAATCTTTAATTCCAATAACATTAGTCAATAGCATAAGGGGAAAACCAATTTCTCCTTAATTAAAGACCACAAAGGGTCATCGGTCTCAAAAGCCATGCTATTCATTGAGTAACACTAATAAATGGAAGCCATTGGTTTCCTCTATCTCAAATGTAAACAGCCATGGTCAAAGATACATTCATTTCAGTAAAAAATATATGTTGAGTAAAGGGTCATGCATATGTGACACACACACCAATTTTGTATGTGTGTAGATCTGTTAGCTGTGGTTAGTAAAAAACAAACGGTAAACAGCCATGATATTGTATGTTATTTATGATGCATAATAAGAAAGGCTTTATAATCCCATCAATATTAAGGCTGTAGGAAATTGATTACTACAGATACTATTCCTACATATTATTCATATTACACAAATCTCATAGGACAGTATTAAGAGCATCAAACAAAAGAGCTTCTGCTAAAATGCCTTAGTGACCATAAAACACAACAAATGTGGATTCTAACTGAGAGCATGTGCGAGGGTGAATAGCCCTATGTCGTGTGAGAAAGCACAGCACAATTGTAATCCGGCAAGACTAGGGGAGTGCTGACACTTGAATATATCAGTCTGTTGATGCCACGATGTCTCAGGTCCTATTTTCAAAATCCCAAGAGAAGCAAAGAACCTCTCCTGTCCTTGATGACACTCAACATTCAGAGACCTATGGCAACTCCCTAATGACTCCAATTCAACAAATACTTACTGAATATGGGCACAGGAAAGGCACAGGAGTGCTACCTGGTGGGAGTCAGTCCATATGGAAACATAAAGTAGGGGAAGGAAGTCTCTCTCCACCTTAACAGGGAAAAAATTATGTCTCTTTAGGAAAAATTTCAAAAGTTTTGTGAACCACAAATGATCTAGCAAGGTGTTTATAGGATGAGTTCTATTTCAATGGACAGAGATGGGGGAAGCAATTTAGGAAGAAAACTTGGATTAAACACAGTGAAGATGAAAGCAAGCTCAGGGAAGCCGATCCTTCTGGAAGGGCAGTGTGCTGCGAGTTTGGGATAAGACATGAAAGGTGGTTTGGAATCATGCTGTAGAAGGCTGTTTCTTGCCCACCAGGATTCTGAACCACAGAAGGCACAGGAGAAGAACTAAAGGGTTTTGATCAATAACCTGACATTATTACTTAAAATTATAAAGAATGCAGAATTAACTGGAGCGGGCCTAGCCTGGGAGACAGAAACCAAATAAGCCAAAAAGGCAAGTCTTAAGCCAGAGGTAATTAGGATGGTGGCTGGCACGTGGTATAAAGTCAAGAAATAGTTGTTGGTAGAGTGGACTGTGAAGTGGCAGTAGAAAAGGGGAGACAGATCCAAGAGAGAAGAAGAAAGGAAAATTTATAGGGCTCATCAATGAATTGGATTAGGGGGACCCCCCACAAATAATGCAGTCAGAGCTATTTTGACTTGGGGAGTGATCAGCCTATCCAAATACCACATCAATCTTGCAGAACCCAGTATTGACAGTGATGTGATGGGTTTAACTTTCATCAAGTAGCCATAGAAAAACTCTTCTAGAATCATTTTCTCTTCCAAAGTCTAAGCCCCAGCCCTCTGTTATTTGTGTCATTTGAAAGCTGCTGCTTTTTTTCCCTTGGGTTCCACTTATATGCTATCTTATATGCTATCTAAAAATGGTCACTTCATACAAAGACAGGTAAAAAGTTTTGCCCAAAGCATAACCTGGAAGTATTCTGGAGGCAGATGGAATGTAATTATAATTCAGTAAAAAGAAACCTAATCTATGGTATAGTGTTCTCTCTTGAGAAACCATGTGGTCAGGAGCAATTATTGTGCAGGACTCTCCCTCACATCATGTGTGTGTCCTGCAGCCCTGGCCAAAGCCCATCAAGTTGCCGGTAGCTCCCTCAGAAGTGAGGAAAATAAAAATCACCCCTCTATTTTCCAAATACTTCCTAGGACAGCAATAACTCTCCAAATAAGAATCAGGAGCACTCCAAAGCTAGGACAAAGATTCAGAAGGTAACTGGGTTTGTCCATAGTTTTCCAAGGAAAAGACTCGAAATCCAAGGGACACATATGTTACTGTTACTGGAGAAATGAGCAGTTCATGATCGATCAAGACTCATCAAGTCTGTGGTGTGCAGATTTCTAAAATGACCCAGTAATGGCTCACATACACCCTACAGAACCCCGTCCTCTCGAGTTGGGAGGGCCCTGTGACCACAGTGGGACATCACCCAAAAAAATTTTACTAAAGGACAAAAATACTTTAAAGAAAAATTTAAGTTTAAAGAAATTAAAATGGAAAAAGGTTGAGGTTTGTAATGGCACAGTTAACCTAATCAGATAAGCCATTAAAATGGATACGTTTCTTCCTGGAGAAGGATGTTCAAAGCTGAGCAGGATTTGATGCAAGAGGAATTCTTTACTGCCGACTTTGAAGATGGAGAGGGTCACATGCGCTGCTTCTGAGCCAATAACCCCCAGCTGACAGTCTGCAAAAGAATGGAGACCTCAGTCCCACAACCACGAAGAACTGGATTCTGCCATCAGTCTGAATGAGCTTGGAAGCAGGTCTTGCCCACATGTTGGCATGTGTCAGCAGCTCTTTTTTTCCGTGATGACCCAGCTGCGCCTGGAATTCTGACCTACAGAACTATGATGTAATAAATGGGTGTTGTTCTAAAGTGCCAAGTTTAGTTTGCCATGCAACAATGGAAAACTAAAACAAAGCTCCTCGAGACAATTCACCTCATTTTGCTGTAATTATTATTGTTATTTTTTAAAGATTTTATTTATTTATTTGAGAGAGAGAAAGAAAGGGAACATGACTGGGGGGGGGGGGGAGAGGGAGAAGCAGACTCCCCGCTGAGCTGGGAGCCGGACATAACTCAGGGCTGGATCCCAGAACCCTTAGATCATGACGTGAGCCAAAGTCAGATGCTTAACTGACTGAGCCACCCAGGCACCGCTGTAATTATTATTATTATTATTATTAGGCTTCTCAAATATCTTGGTCTGGGTCCCAACAAGAAGCAGCATGTCAACGAGTACCCTAAGGAAAGTTGGTAGGGAGGTGTTTGCAGAGATGTGGACAGAGGTAAGAAAAGCCAACAAGGGAAAGATGCAGCCCCTTGCAGCTGGTAGCTCCAGGACGCCCTAATGACTAGACCCACAGGCAAAGGGGTGGGGGGCTTCCAGAACCCAGAGAGAAGTTAGCCGAGATTCTGAGACCTCCTAAATGGGAACCAGAAGATCATCTGCCAGTGCCACCAGCCAAATCCATTGGGAAGACAGAGCAGAGCTGGCCTATGCGGGTCCATCTTCTATAGCACACAGCAGGTGGAGAAGGGTGGAGAGAGGACACGGAAAAGCAAGTAATCGTCACCAACAGAGCAGAGACGTCGCTGCCCAAAAAGGGACCTGAACAGAAGCAGTGAGAGGATGTCCAGGCCCCGAAGAGAGAGGCAACTCATTATAAACTAAGAAATCAGCAATGCCTGTGATAGACGTCATTCCTCTTGAGCTCGGAAAACCTTGGCCAAGGGCAGAGTTGAAGGCCAGGCCCCAAGAAGGCCAAGGCCAAGGGCATGCAGGGCTGCGGGGTCACAGTAGACACCTCGCAGCAGGACTCCCCATTTCTGCATACGGGGGAGGCATGCAAGAGTGGCTGAGAGAGGAGAGGAGCAGTGAGTCACAGGAGAGAAGTGATATTTTAGATGAGCCTCGAGTTTGCAAGACAGAGGAGGAGGGCAAGATCCTCCAGAGAGAGGGGACAGTGTGGGCCAGGGCACGCGGTAGGCCTCTTCAGGCAACGTGGGGTCCAGTGTGACGGGAGCAGAGAACGTGTGTGTGTGAGTGTGCGTGCCCCTCAGTGGAGAGGGCCATGACGTCAGACCAGGGGGAGGCCTGGTGGCACGGAGAGCTGAAGTGACAATGAAAACCATCAAATAATAAAATGCCTGCAGTCCACAGATGCCTCCAATTTGAATATAAACCGTCTCATGGAACAACTTCTCAGGATTAACTTCCAGAGATGAAATTCCCTTTTACTCATCAGTTAAAATCCAGAGAAATGAAAGTGAAAAATGTCTAAACCAAAGGAATTAAAATCCAAAATCTACTATCTAAGAAAAATTTTACTAAGGACAAAAGTACTTTAAAGAAAAATTTAAGTTTAAAGAAATTAAAATGGGAAAAAAAAAAGTACTGTAATTTGCCACATTCCCTCCCAAATGCAAGCATCGTGAGGCTCCTTCCGAAGCTGGGCTGGAGTCGTCTGCCCTACAAGTTACCACAGGTCCCACAAGACCTCAGAGATCAGGTTCGTTCAACATCAACGCGCTCATAATCCTCACTCTTTAGAGAATCTAAAGACTTAACCAAAACTAGAAGACAATCTCAGGCCTGGAGGCACACCACAAAATTTAGAAAATTCAGATCCCACATGCAGAAAGCCCATGGGAATTCTGGGCTCGCGGGCCTCGCCAACACCACATGGGATTAAGGTGGCAGGGATGGTGGCCCTGCTCATTGCTCGGATCTTCTCTGTTCCTATGCATGCTTCGTCATCCCACCAGACTTCACGCACAAAGCACGCATTCAAAGATAAAGTTATTAATAATTTCAAACTGGTGACCACACGGAGCATGAGAACAAGTATGGGGCCCTGCTGAGTGCAGGGCGTGTAGCCAGCCCTGCATGTGGTCTGCAGCTTGTGACGTGAGCCCGCATGAATCCAGCCTCCCATCATGCCTGCTCTTGGCACTCCTCTTACCAAATGTAGGGGGAAAATGTGTCCCAGCCCTTCATTTCAGAGAATCATATTTCAGACGCTGTCCCTCCAGCGAAGATTAGAAATTTGCAGCGGCGGGGCACCGTTCTCCAGGTCTCATTGAGAGGCCCCTTCCCTTTCCGCATATACAAATGCTTTCCATCTCCCATTTCCTCCTGACTTCCCTCTCTCCTTCCTGCCCCAGGGCTCCCGGGACCATGGGCTCTGTCGAATGTTTAATGGTTTCTCTTATGAGTCCAGCTGGACCACGGTGATGGCCACTGTCCCTTCCTGCTGTGGAATTGGAGGACTGCCAAACACGCCCCATTGGACACCTTCCCCCGGTCCCCACCTGTCTTCCCACTGAAGCACCATCCCCAGCAGGCTCATGAACAAGTTCCCATCCGTACCTCCGGAGTCCGCTGCCTGTAAGGCTGCAGACACCCTGCCCTTCTAGAGACGCATCTTCAGCTCACCTGTGCTCCAGGCTCTGCTTGTCTCTGTCACAGCCGTCTTCTTCCTGAAATGCGGGAGTATGCGTCTTGTGTTTTCTTTCCAGCTTCTCTTTGCCACTACTTCCAGGAAGGCCCAGCCGCGTTCTAACACTTCAACCTGCTTCTTATTTTGTGCCTTCTCCATGAAATGGAAAGTCAGCCCGATTTGCTGGAATTCCAAATCTTCCTTCCTTTCATCTTCTTTTAGGGTTCCAACTTCTAACATTTGTTTTTCAAGCGTATACCACCAGATTTCATCTAGTGAAGTACCCCACAGTGGCGGAGATGAAATCAGGAAGTTCAGAATATGCCAAAGGCGTCGGCCGCTCAGAGGAATGTTGCCGATGTGTTCTTGAGTTGGATAATCCTAGCTGGGGACAGTCCCCACCAGAGCTGATCCAATCCATTCCTAATGTCGTGTTTCACATCCTGGCGCACCTTGAACGGCTCATCTTCAGTGTGCCTTCTCTGGGGGTCCTAATTCCATCACTGCCTTGGATATGCTATTGTGGAGTAAACTCCCGCCAAGACCTTCTCAGAGATTCTGTGCATACTTTGTTCTGACCTCCCCAGTCTCGCCCTCTTAAATGCCCACTTTCTGGTCTCCCAGGCTGACCCAGTCTTCAGCAGCCATCACCCCAGCGGCTCTGCCGGGACCTCCCAGCGGTACCTCTGAGACCTTGGCCCAGGTCTCCAGTCTCTCCTGGGGGTTTCCCCAGGCTATTTCCTGAGACCCTCCTCCTCCTTTCCTCTGTAGATTTCTCTGGTCCCCTGTCACCCTTACTGATCTAACAAAAGCAAGAAATCTTATTTTAAATATTCTCCTTAAAAGAAGTTAGATGGAAGGCATCACGTTATCCCTTTTCCTGCCTCACATGGCTCTACTTCTGTCCCCCACTGCTCCTCTTTTGAATGCAAGTCCCAGGGACAGGCCCAGTGTCACTGCGGGTCCTCCTTGGTCCCAGAGACAAGGGACTATGGGCATGTCAGCTACTTCTTAGCCTTTGGTTTTGCAATCATTTTATTCCATTTTTTGTCTCCATCTTAACTCAGGTAGGTGGGATGACTATCAGAAGGTGGGAATTTAGTTCTTTATTGGATAATTGTTAGACTTTTTTCAAAAGTTGTCTGAGAGAGTTTTAAGAAGTTTATAAATAAGTTTAAAAATAAGTATAAAAAATAAGTCTAAATAATATATATAATGGGACTTATTCCAAAAAATTATTGTTTTCTATTCAATTATAGAAATACATAATATGGATTATAAAATATTTGTGTGTGTGTGTGTGTACCGTATATAGAGAGAGTGTTTTCTCTGTTGGCTTAACATTTTAAATCCACTGTAGTTTTTAACGTGTACGCCTAGAAGACCCATGTTCAATACACACGGTTTTTCGATATGGGTCCATGTTCGGGTGTCTATTGAAGGGTTTTGTTTTGTTTGTTTCTCCTCTGATTGGCTGCACAGAAAGCTCCCTCCTGCAGTGTGAGTTTAGCATTTCCTTCGTTGTGTCCTGTGCATCCCGTTGTCTGTGCCCTCACAGCATGCCCAGCACCACGTCTGCCCCCCTTACCGTGCCACCACTCCGCACTCACAGAGCAGCATGAAACCTGCACTGGATGTGTAACAGAAGAGGACACACGTGTGTGCTATCTTGGCAACTCTCTTGTTAAGTCCAAAATTATTTCAAGTAAAAAGTTAAAAAAAATGTTAAAGGCCATTAGCCAGCTTGCCAAGGTCATTAGAATAGTCTAGATTGTTTGCCGGGGCACTGAAGCCCCCCGTGGTCTCGCTTCCGCTGCTGTCTGTCTGGTTCCACACGTCACGATCGCTGATGAAAGGCCCCTCCCCCTCACACACACGCAAGCGCCGTCCCTGCCCAACCACACCGCACTAGTCCCAGGCTCCCAAGGCAGCACATGCTTCCTATCCACTGGTGGATATCTATCTCTATAGTCCTCAATCAATGCTAACTGTATATGTGGTGTTAATTGGGAAGGAGGGTCTTCTGGGAGCAGGATAAACCTGTCAGGTTAATCAGCATCTGCAGACAGGCCTTCAGGGGGTTCTGACGGTGTGTCCTGGGAGCTGGTGCCCATCCGTCACTGTCCTCGCCATCCAGAGCATGGGACTCTCTAGCAGCCATCTTCAAAGGGCCAGTGCAAGAGTCACGTCCTTGCAATCTGAAAAACCAGTGTCTAAGCTAGAATGTGTAAATTATGTAGAAAAGCTTACTAGTCAAGACAATGAATTGTTTTTAGACATACCTGAACAGATCATGCATGTAAACAGGGTTACCGGAATATGAACAAGAATTAAAATGATTCCTTATTAAGTCAAGCCCTTTAAATGGGTAGCCCTTTTAACCCTAGCCAGGGTTAGTCCATATATTTAAAAGTAATAAACCTGAATTCTTTTTATCAAAGTCTAAAGTTCACCTTTTTCCCCCCAATTTTGCTACACCTGCTCCTTCATGTTCCCATGAACCCCAACAGCTGGGGATTCCGGATTGACACCATTTGTGCCCATCACGGGCTTGGAGGATCTGAAAGGAGGATGGGCATCTCGTGGCTCAGGGTGGATAGCAGCAACACACCTGGACCACACACTAACAGGGAGGAGGCCTTCAAGTCCGGCTTTCTGAGGTGAGTGAAGACATTTTTTCAAAGTTGCTCCCAGCATATATACGTTTTCATATTGATTTCTCTCAATCCCAAAATAGATTCAAGTAGAAGTGGATCTGGGATTTTGAAGCCTGCTCGTGATTCGAGGTGCAGAATATTTCATTCCCGTGGCCCATAGGGGATTCTGTGGTTCCACCTGGGCATCAGTTTCCTCAAGTGCACCTTCAATATTTGATCACAGGGATGTGAACAACTGTATCTATAACTGCAGCCCTGGGCACGAGGCTCAACCTTAATTCTGTTTCCTGTTAGTGCAGGGAAAGGAAGGAGGGAAGGAAAGAAGGAAGGAAGGGAGGGAGGAAGAAGGAAGGAAGGAAGGAAGGAAGGAAGGAAGGAAGGAAGGAAGGAAGGAAGGAAGGAAAGAAAAGAAAAGAAAAGAAAAGAAAAGAAAAGAAAAGAAAAGAAAAGAAAAGAAAAGAAAAAAGAAAGAAAGAAAGAAAGAAAGAAAGAAAGAAAGAAAGAAAGAAAGAAAGAAAGAAAAAGAAAGAAAGAAAGAAAGAAAGAAACATTTATTTCTCAGAAGAGAAGCCTACTGTTTTCTGAAAATGAAGGTTTTATTGAGTTTCTTTTCATAGCAAAGCACTGCAAGGAGATCTATGAGCAACTTTGCTGTTTGCTTCCATCTCCTGCTCGGCCTCAGAACTGGCCCATCCCCTCTGGGTCTCCATCAAGGAGAAGGGAGACAAGAGAAGCCTGGCATCTACCTGCCCGCAATATATCTCCCAATGACCTGCCACCATGGGTCCTTTTTACACCCTCCTGAGGTCTCCCTGTAAAAGCACAGATGTGATCACAGCAATTCTTCTGCTTCAGCTGCAACAGCTGGCTTGACTTTCCCATCATTGTGGGAATATCTATCCACTTATTAGATATGTTCAGGGCATACCTAACCAATGATTAATCCACCCAGTCACACAGCCTAAAATTGCGATATCCTTTCTCCTACCTCTACTTCCACCCCCTCCCCCTCATCCCACCCCACTGGTCACCAAGGCCCATGGTGGTCCCTCAGAAAGACCTCTGTGCTATGTCCCCTTTTCCCATTTTCAATCCACTGATGCAGGTTCAGCTTTGCTTTTTCTACCCTGGAACTGCAGTGAAGAATGGCTTTTACATCCCTTTCCAGAAGGCTACAGGGGAGAAGGGACTAGGGAGAGGAAACAGATGGGTCCCAGCCCCAGAAGCAAAAGGGAGCTAGTGGAGGAGTAAAGACAAGGATAAATGGGAGTGAAACAGACGCAGGCTGCTCTCATTTGCATCACACCTGAGATCCAGAGTAAAAAGTAGCCCAAATTGGTGCAACTGTGCAGCTTTCTCCTTTGCTGAAAATCAAAAACTTTTCTTGAACCTAACAGAAAAACTGAGCTTGAAGGGCAGACCAACACCCCCAAATCTGGGGAGATAGGCACAACCAGCGAGATAGGCAACCAAGATCTGCTTGCCAGGAGCAGAAGTCCCTGGAGACGTCAACTGGCAGAAACTCTTAAACAGCAATTTGAACTCCTGGAAGCGAAGGGTGGACTAGCAAGAGAGTAAGAAATTCTTGGAAACCACACCTCTGGGTGCGGGTGCGCACATTCTCATGGGGTTACAACCAGAAGCCACACTGGGTTTCCATGGTGAAGACCTAAGAAAGATCCCCTCATGGCCATGGCAGGGAGAAAGCAACAATAATCATCAAGAAGTATGCCCAGGCCCTCTCCATAGCAAAGGCTTACGCCTCAGGGAAAAACAGATTGCCAGAACCTTATCCCAGGTGGGTCAGGGGCTTTCATCCTGCTCCAGCCCCTGCCAGCCTTTCTGTCTCACCTAAGGGGGAAAATAGTCAACAGGGCCAGCCTTCAAGGAAATAAAAGGAGGGAAGCAAAGAAGGGCCATGGGGGTAACCTGTGCCAATGGAGAGACACTGGTGAAAGTCACAGCCCCAAGACTCAGGCTCCAATCACTGCAATCAGATTACAGAACACTGGAACACTCCCCATCCCCTACGCCTTGCCACCAACTCCACCAGGACTCCAGTATAAGCGTGGAACAGAGCCAAGACCACCGCAAAACACACTCTAAGAAGAGTTCTAAGGGAAGTTAAAGACTACAGAAGAGACAAAAACACTGAAACCAGAGGAACTGTAAGCCCCTTGCATCTACAGTTTATAGCAAACATTAAAACAAACAAACAAGTCCACAAAAAACAGCCCAGCTCCTACCCTGATTAACATAAATCTTTAGCTCCATTCTTGTTACTCAGCCTTCAAAACACAGATAAGGTATGCAAAGGGGCAAGAGAAAAATAGTCTAAACAAGCAGTGCAGCATCAGGATCAGACTCAGATGTGACAAAGATGTTGGAATTAGCAGCCAGAGAAATTTAAATAACTATGATTAGTATGTTAAGTATTAGTATGTTTACATAACCAAGATTAGTATGTTAAGTGGGTAAAGAGGCAACATGCAAAAACAGATGGTTCCATGGACTGAATGTTTGTGTTCTCCCAAAAATCCTATGTTGACATCTTAACCCTCAGTGAGATGATGTTTGGGGGAGGGGCCTCTGGAATGTGATCAGGTCTTTAGGACAGAGCCCTCATAAGGGGTAGTGGTGCCCCGATTAAAAAAAGACCTTAAAAATCTCCCTTGCTCCTTCCACTATATGAGGTCATAGAAAAAGACAGCCATCTAGGGGGCAGGCTCTCATCAGACCCCACATCTGCTGGTGCCTTGATCTCAGATGCCCAGCTTCCACAACTGTGAGCAATACATTTCTATTGTTTAAAAGCCACCCAGTCTGTGGCATTTTGGCATAGCAGCCTGAAAAGACTAAGACAAAGGGCTAATGTAAGCAGGGAGATGGAAACGCTCAGAAAGAATTGAAGGGAAATGCTAGAAATCAGAAACACGGTAACAGAAATGAAAAACACTTTTGATGGTCTCATCAGTAAACTAGAAACAGCCAAGGAAAGAGTCAGAGAGCTTGAGGATATGTCAACAGCAAAAGGAGAAGACAGAAGTGGGCACAAGAAATATAGAAAGCAGGGGTGCCTGGGTGGCTCAGTCGTTAAGCGTCTGCCTTCGGCTCAGGTCATGGTCCCAGGGTCCTGGGATCGAGCCCCGCATTGGGCTCCCCGCTCGGCGGGAAACCTGCTTCTCCCTCTCCCACTCCCCCTGCTTGTGTTCCCTATCTCGCTGTGTCTCTATCTGTCAAATAAGTAAATAAAATCTTTAAAAAAAAAAAAAAGAAATATAGAAAGCAATAATGGATCAGACTTTTTCAAAACTAATGACACCACCAACCCACACATCTAGAAAGCTCAGAAAACAGCAAGCAGTATTACTAACCAAAACACATGTTTACACAACATACACATGCACACTCACTTAGACACATCACATTATGTGTGGAAAACCAAAGACAAAGAGAAAATCTTGAAAGAAGTCAGGGAGGAACAACTTGTCTATACAAAAACATGGATAAGAATTTCAGTGTTTTTCAACAGAAAACAGAACTGAAATATTCCAAAAAAAAAAAAAAAAAAACCAACCCTAGAATTCCATCCCTCAAGGAAATAATCCTTCAAAAATGAAGGAAAAATAAAGACTTTCTTAGACAAACAAAAATCGAGGGAATTCATTGTCAGTAGATCAGCCCTGGAAGAAATGTTAAAAGAAGTTCTCTCTCTTGGAAGAAGAAAAACAATAGAGATTAGAAACTTGGGTCTACATTTTTTAAAAAGGACGAGTGTCAGAGAAGGAATAAAGGAAAGTAAAATATTTGTATTGTTCTGATTTTTGATTGATCTGAAAGATAATTATTTGCTTAAGGGAATAATAGTAATGTGGTGTGTGAGTACAGCACATAGATGACAGGCATGTATCAAGGGGGAGGAGAGAGGAATTGCACTACACATAAGAAGTACCTGCCCTACACATATAAAATACTTGCACTATACATGGTGGCATATAGTGCTATTGGGAGATTGATTTAGTTTACTTAAAAATGTATATTGTAAATGCTAAGGCAGCCACTAAAAATTCTTAAAAGAGGTAAAATTGGCATGCTCAGAAATAAAATGGAATTACATAAAATGCTCAATTAAAACCAGAGATGGCAGGAAAAGAGAGGAATAAAATGAATAATTAATGAATATAAAAATGGTTAAGAACAGTAGATATCAATCCAAATATAGCAATAATCACTTTAAAGTGTATAGCCTCAGAAACTCCTTAAATCATAGAGATTCTCATGTGGAATTAAAAAAAAAATCAACTCTATATTGTCTACAAAAAAATCCCCACATGAAATATAAAGACTCAGACAAAATTGAAGGGATGGAGCAAGTTATATTGTGCTAACACTAATGGGTGAAAAAAGCTGGAGTAGCTATAATAATTTCAGAGAAAGATTTCAGAACAAAGAAGATTAACAGAGATAAAGAGGGACATTAAATAATGATAAAGGAGTTAATTCTCCAGGAAGACATAATGATCAACATGAATGTGCCACATGACGGAGCATCAAAATACGTGAGAAAAGAAAGAAATGAAAGGAGGAATAGACAACTTCACTATTATAGTTGGAGACTTGAATAACCTCTGCCAGTAATTGATACATCAAGTGGGCAGGAAATCAGTAAATATATAGATAACCTGAACAGCACCATTAATCAACTAGATCTAATTGACACATTTTAGAATACTTCATTTAGTGATAATAGAACACACATTCTTCTCAAGCTCATGTGGAACATTCACCAAGATAAACCACGTTCTGAGCCATGAAAAATACCTTAACAAGTTTAAAAGAATAGAAATCATACAAAGTATATTCTCAGACCACAACAAAATGAAATTAGAAATCAGTAACAGAAGGATAGCTGGAAAACCCCCAAGTATTTGGAAATTAAACAGCATACTTCTAAATACCCATAGGCCAAAAGGAAGTTCAGCAAATGTTTTAAATATTCAGAACTAAATAACAATGAGAATACAACTCAGCAAAATTTGTGGGATTCAGAGAAAATATAAAAGAACGAAAATCAAGGGATTGAAAAGCTAGTTCTTTGAAAAGTTAAATAAAATTGATAAATCTTTAGCCAGGATGAGAGAGAGAGACAGAGAGAGAGAGAGAAAGGGAGGGAAGGAAAAAAGATAGAATTCAAGTCACCAATATAAGAAATGAAAGAGAGGTCAACATTACTGATTCCTTGGGCATTAAAAGGATAATAAAGGAATACTATTAACAACTCTTTGCCCCAAAATTTGATAATGTAGATGAAATGAATGAATTTCTTGAGAGGAACAAAATAACAAAACTCACACAAAGAGAAGTAGGTAACATAATTATCCCTATATCTACTAAAGAAATTGAATCAATAATTAATAACCTTCCAAAAAAGAAAGCCCTGGGTCCAGATGGTTTCATTGGTAAATTCTACAAAACATTTAAGGTAGAAATAATATTAATTCTCCATAATATCTTTTAGAAAATAAAATCAGAAGGAACATTTCCTAACTTGTCTATGAACTCAGCATTACTTTGATACTCAAACCAGGTAAAGACATTTTTAAAAAAGAAAATTATAGATGAATATCTCTTATGCATTTAGATGCAAAAATCCTCAACAAAATGTTAGTGAATCAAATCCATCAATGTATAAAAAGAACTACTTACCAAAACCAAGTGGGATTTATTCCAAGCATATGAGGCTTGTTCAACATTCAAAAATCTATCAATGAGTTGATATAATTCTCATATCAACAGGCTAAAGAAGAAAAACCTTAATCTTAATTTAACAAAATCCAATGCCTATTCATGACAAAATTCTCAGCGAACTAGGAAGAGAGAGGAACATCCTCAAATTGATAAAGGACATCTATTAAAAACCTAAAGCTAACATCCTATTTAAGGATGAGAGACTAGACACTTCCCCCCAAGATCAGGAACCAGGCAGTGATGTCGTCTCTCACCACTCCTATTCAGCATGGCACTGGAAGTTTTAGCTAGTGCAATAATGAAAGAAATAGAAATAGTTACATACACATTGGGAAGAAATAAGTAAAACTGTCTTTTTTCACAGATAATAATTGTGTATGAAGAAAAGCCCAACAAAAAACAGTCCTAGAACTAATAAGCAAGTTAAACAAGGTCCCACAGTACATGCTTAAAACACAAAAGTCAATTGCTTTCTTATAAACCAGCAATCAACAACTGGAATCTGAAACTTAAAAATACTCTGATAGTTAATCCTACGTGTCCACTTAACTTGGCCACAGTGTTTATATATTTGGTCAAACATTATACTAGCTGTTTCTGTGAAGGTGTTTTTTGGATGACATTAACACTTAAGTCATTGCACTTTATGAAGAGCAGATTACCCCCATAAGATGGGTGGGCTTCATCCAATTAGCTGAAGATTTTAATAGAACAAAGTCTAGGTTTCTCTAAGGAAAAAGGAATTCTAGAAGCAGACTGTCTTTGGACTCAAACTACAACTCTTCCCTGGGTTCCCAGCCTACCAGCCTACCCTTCAGAATTTGGACTTAACAAGCCTCCACAATCATGTGAGCCAATTCCTTAAAATAAACCTCTCTCAATAGATGATAGAAAAATAGGTAGATGATAGATAGATGGATAGATGATAGATAGATAGATAGATAGATAGATAGATAGATAGATAGATAGATAGATATAGACACACACATCCTGTTGGTTCTATTCCTCTCCAGAACTCTGACTAGTACAAATACCAACAAATACAATACCAACAAAAAATGAAATGATCATGTATAAATTTAACAAAAATATATACAGGGCCTGCATGTAAAAAGCTACAATATAAAAAGATAAAAACCCATGGGTTTTTTTTAAATATTTTATTTATTTATTTGAGAGAGAGAGTGAGAGCGAGAGAGAGAGCATGAGCAGGGGGAGTGGCAGAGGAAGAGGGAGAAGCAGACTCCCCACTGGGCAGGGAGCCCAATGCAGGGCTTGATCCCAGGACTCCGGGATCATGACCTGAGCTGAAGGCAGACGCTTAACTGACTGAGCTAACCAAGCGCCCCCATAAACCCATGTTTAGCTTAATACAGATACAGATGGTTTCATCAAGAAATATTTACAGCCAAATGTTTATGCATAAGTTAATATTCTCATATATATTTCCTTGTTCCATCAGATGAGAGCACGTAAGAACAACACCACCCCGTAGCAGTAAACACATCTAGCACCCACATCCTGGTTTCTAATACTGCTCTGCAATGAGAGGACCCAGGGATCCTTGGAGAAATGGCTGATTCTAGGATTAGGGCAAGAAATGCACAAGATGGGCCTTGAGCATCTTGTAGAGTGCAAGAGGCAAGGAAGTGCTAAATAATAATATAATTAATTAATTAATTAAACACTATGACCAGGGGATATATCAAAAAGTCCCGGGAGACAATTAAAAGAGCTCCCAATGGTCAAAGCTGGACCAATTTGAGCAAAAAGTGAATAAAGTCTTATTAGATTATAAAATAAATATCCATGACTCCACAGTGACATAAATAAATGACTGAATACCTAAATTAATGGGGGAGAATAGACAAGTGTCCCATGCAGAAGAATTTCAAATAACTTATAGAGATACTCTCTTCTCAAAGAGATGGAGCATGACTCTGCACTCTAAAGCAAGTGACTTCCTTCCAAGAGAACAGTATGAAGGGGTGGGAGTAACTTTACGGTAAAAAATGCAATTATGACCTCCCCAGGTATTCAAAGTTAACATCCGCAGTGACAAGTCACATTGACAGTGTGTCCCCTTGATATGATGTGGTGCAAATAGTACTTAACACCTGTGGTCTGTCTCCCCAGAACCTATAACCCCAGTCTGATCATGAGAAAAACATCAGACAAATCCCAGTTGAAAGACATTCTGCAAAATACCCAACCAGCATTCCTCAAAACTGTCAAGGTCATCAAAAATAAGGAAAGTCTGAAAAGACAGTACTGCCTAGCAGAGCCTAAGGAGGTAAGACGACTAAATGAAATGCAATATCCTGAACAGAATCCTGGAACGGAAAAAGGGGCATTTGGTAAAAACTAAGAAAATCCGAATAAAGTTTGGGCTTCAGCTAACAATAACATATCAATATTGGTTTGTTTAAATAAGCTATAAAAATATACAATCAATGAATTCCTTAATCTGTCATTTACTTTATTTACTTAATTCTTACTGAACTGAATCATGTAAGTTCTTTTAAAGAAGAAAATTCTTCCCGAATCCAGAAAATTCTGGAACATTATAAAGAACACCGAACTGATAGAATGCTGCCCAACTTATTCAAAAGTCTCTTCATTTGAGACTGTGTCATACGTCACAATGGGTATAATTCATTTCAGAATCATTAACACACACTGTTCTTCATAGGCATGCAGACATTTTCATTTCCTGGTTCTAAGTTTTCAAGTTTTGTTGGAATGGCACCATCAGTGCATATTCTACATGAGCAAAATCCACTTTTTTTAAACAAAAACATTTCAAATTATTTTAATCCTAAATTTAGGGTTGGCTTTTGTGTAAGCTTTTTGCTACATAGCCTTAGCAAACAAGAGTTCATACCCCATGACTGTGACTAGTACAGACTCAACATTTATTTCATTTGTATGCTGAGGACCATATTAATTTTTATTTGAGTGTCAACTGTTGTTTCACGTAATTCTTCCAGTAAATATTTTATCTTGTCAAAATAAAATCTGATTTCTCTAACATCAATCTGCTATTCCCTTCAAGTATTTAAGAATGATTGAAAGGTCCAGGGGCGCCTGGGTGGCTCAGTCGTTAAGCGTCTGCCTTCGGCTCAGGTCATGATCCCAGAGTCCTGGGATCGAGCCCCACATCGGGCTGCCTGCTCAGTGGGAAGCCTGCTTCTCCCTCTCCCACTCCCCCTGCTTGTGTTCCCTCTCTCGCTGTGTCTCTCTCTGTCAAATAAATAAATAAAATCTTAAAAAAAAAAAAAAAAAAAGAATGATTGAAAGGTCCAATTTGATAAGATATTCCATCTTCGGGAAGATCCAGAAAACAGCATGTATAATTATTGCATTCATTGCTCCAAAAAATGTTACTATGGGTATAATTGAGTCATGACTCCCAGTTTGGACTTTCAACCAAAATTCTGGTTTTTAAGCTCTCCTCTTTACAAATACAGAATTATAAGTGCCTTTACCATAGGCCCTCAACTATCTTTTAAAGCAATGCCTAAAATTGAAAGTGGCTCATCTTGTCTTTTCTGTAAGTCAAAACCTGTACATTTTACGATGGATTTAAACCAATGACATAGCCACTTCTTTTGATGTCCCTGTTTTCTTTTGTATGGTAGTTAACACCACATACAATAAATGTTAGTTTTCAACAGAACATTAGTCCTTGGTACAATGTAGTCTGAGTAATATTTACTTTTGTAAACATTTATGTATGATTCTTTCTCTCACTTTATTAGTCATTAAAATATGGATCTCACTTGAATTTTCCATCCTTGATAATGTTCATATGCTTCAATTTTGGTCTATATTCCATGTTCAATCATTCTATCATTTAATTTTGAAATCACATCTACAAAAGTAGGACATTTCTATTGTTTTCTTTAAATATTATACTGGTGGCATCATGCTAAAAAAACACACGATCATGCTTGCTAAATATTGGACATAATATTCTTTAAGAACATTACCTCAATGTATTTCAATGTTCACATATCTTTCTTGAACACTGCTGGTTGTTTGCTCTTTATGCAGACTTCTTTACATGGTAATAATTACACTTGTGGGCGCCTAGGTGGCTCAGTCTTTAAGCATCTGCCTTCGGCTCAGGTCATGCTCCCAGGGCCCTGGGATCGAGCCCCACATCGGGCTCCTTGCTCAGCGGGAAGCCTGCGTCTCCCTTTTGCACCCCCTCTGCTTGTGTTCCCTCTCTTGCTGTCTCTCTCTGTCAAGTAAATAAAATCTTTAAAAAAAAAAAATAATTACACTTGTGTGATTTTTATGTGCAAGGGATGTTTTGTGTTCTTATAATTAAGAACTTGGATGTTTCTAGCCACAGAGAGCATCTTGGCCAAAGTTAAGTCATAAAATATAGAAAAGTTACAAAATAAAATTTGCCTTCATTTTTTCTAGTTTTTATTTAAATTCCAGTTAGTTAACATAATATTAGTTTCAGGTGTACAAGTTAGTGATTCAACACTGTCATAGTACTAGAAGTCCTAGCCACAGCAGTCTGACAAAAAACAAGAAATAAAAGGCATCCAAATCAGTAAGGAAGAAGTCAAACTTCCACTATTTATAGATGACATGATATTCTATATTGAAAATCTAAAAGACCCCACCAAAAAATTGCTAGAACTGATACGCAAATTTGGTAAAGTTGCAGGATACAAAATCAATGTACAGAAATCTGTTGCATTTCTCTGCACCAATAATGAAGCAGCTGAAAGAGATACCAAGGAATCGATCCCATTTACAACTGTGCCAAACCATAAAATACCTAGGAATAAACCTAAACAAAGAGGTGAAAGAGGAACTCTGAAAACTATAAAACACTGATGAAAGAAATTGAAGAGGACACAAAGAAATGGAAACATAATTCCACGCTCATAGATTGGAAGAACAAATATTGTAAAATGTCTATGCTACCCAAAGCCATCTATAGATTTAATGCAATCCCTATCAAAATACCAACAGCATTTTTCACAGAGCTAGAACAAATAATCCAAAAATTTGTCTGGAACCAGAAAAGACCCCGAATAGCCAGAGGAATGTTGAAAAAGAAAAGCAAAGCTGGCGGCATCACAATCCGGACTTCCAGCTCTATTACAAAGCTGTCATCATCAAGACAGTATGGTACTGGCCAAAAACAGACACATAGATCAATGGAACAGAATAGAGAGCCCAGAAATGGACCCTCAACTCTATGGTCAACTGATCTTCGACAAAGCAGGAAAGAATGTCCAATGGAAAAAAGACAGTCTCTTCAAAAAATGGTGTTGGGAAAACTCGACAGCCACATGCAGAAGAATGAAACTGGACCATTTCCTTACACCACACACAAAAATAAAATACTTTGCCTTTAAACCTGAAGTATAAAAGTTGGTTTCTGTACTTTGTTTTTCCACTTGAAATAATTTTGATGTAAAATACTAAGTTTTCTGTCACAGACTTACCAAAGGGAAAATCAGAATCATCAATTTGATCAGACTGTGTTTGCTAGAAACATTTGCACACTGTCAAGACAATGTGCTGAGCTTGCCAGCTTCTTGCCCAGTTTACTGATGTCACGAAATGTCACCCTGTCTTCTAGCAGCAGGCTGGGGTCGGTCTGTGACTTCTAGTTGTGGATGCGATAAGAATTAGTCCTTTCCATTTTCAGTGTTTGATCAAAACTGCAATCTTCCCTTAATAATGAATACAAAGAGATTCTATCTGACCTCTTTAAGTTTTCTATTTGCTGGGGAATAATTTTCTTGCTCATTTTCATTATTTTTTCAGTAATTAAATCTGACTAATTATAAAATTTATAATATCCTGTTTGCAAATTTCATGTGAGTCACACTTGACAAAAGTCTGTTTAATTTCCCTGTTTCCAGATTATTTTTTAATCTAAGCAGAGCTCCCTCTTTGAAAAATTTCTTATTTCTTTTTAAGCTTTTCATTTCTGAGCCCCACTTCTGTATTTTGTTTCCACACACACACACACACACACACAACTTATATTTATTCTCCATGATCTAAAGTAACCCACTACTTTACAATATATATTTCAGATTAAAATACACAATGAAATGTTATTTGAATGTGTACATTTGAATAAACTTCCACCAAAATATAAATTAAAAAATGAAATGTGGAAGTCTATAAATGTATTGAAATAATATTAAGAATTTACAATTTTAAAATACTTGTATTCTCTCAAAAAAAGTTATTTTTCTTCTATTTACACCAATTTTTTAATTAAAGGTCAAACACAAATCATAATAAATTCAAGAATTGTATATCAAAGTTATGTAAATAAAGCTGTAATTATGTCAATTTTTAAAACTATAATTTAATATATTAAATGTTTTTTTCTTTTTTTTACTAAATTATAATGTATTATTTGTTTCAGGGGTACAGGTCTGTGATTCATCAGTCTCACACAATTCACAGCACTCACCATAGCACATACCCTCCCCAGTGTCCATCACCCAGCCACCCCATCCCTCCCACCCCCCTCTAGGTTTTATAGATAGAAAGTTACTCGCAGTTCTAATGTTGAAATCGTTCTAGATGCCAGTGAGAAGACATGCCATCATGCTTCCCATCATGGCCCAGTATACTCCTATACTTCCCCAAGCCCCTCAACCCCTAGTAGCTCCCACACCACAAAGTCTGGGGCAACTCACACCCCTCTTCTGGCACTCAGAGACTCCTTTGCTCTGAAAACACAGAGCCGATGCAGAGAAGCTTATTTAGGGGCCTGATGGTGTCAGCCACCAGGTAAGAGGTCCAGGGTTAAGGGCCAAGCTGTGCAGAGCCAAGGGACAGGTGCTGAATGGGAGAGGTGCCATGTGTCCCTAAATAAATGTGTGTTTGTCTGTGGTTGTTCTATGCACAGCCCAGCATACGGCCCTCTTGCCCTGGTCCAGGTGCAGCACTGTCTAGGTGTACCCCCTACAGAGCCACACACACGGGTGACGAGGGGCCATGCACAGTGATGCTCAGGGAGGGATCTTTATAAGAGCCAAAGCCATGATGTCCACAGCCCAGATGTCCATTGACAGTAGGGTAGCCGAAGAATTTGTCGTAAATAGAACAGAATACCAAGCAGCCAAGGAAATTCAAGAACCACGTGCAACAACGCAGCGACCATCACTCATGTAAGGGGAACGGAAGAAGCCAGACACAGAGGGAAACATACTGATGGACTCCATTTACCAAGAACAGCGCTTGGGCTTAGGATGCTGCCTGTCAGGTGGAACCAGAAAGAGAAGCCAGGAAGGGGTCTCCACAAAGGTCAGCATGTTGATGGTCTTTATGGGGAGGGGAAGGCAGTGATTTGGAGGGGACACGGGGGCTTTTGGAGGGCTGGAAATGTTCTTGCTGTGGTCTGCACATTTGTGATCCGCCCAAATTCATGTGTTGGAAATGAACAAGGTGATGTTATTAGGGGGTGGGGCATTTGGGAGGTGATTAAGTTCCTAAGGTGGAGCTTGTAAGTCACCCAGTCGGTACTTTGTTATAGTGGCCCGAGCGGACGAAGACAACTCTCTGTTTGAATTCACTGGGCGGTGACCAGGTGTTTCATGGGGCTGTTTCACAGTGTAATTTCTTAAACACCACATTTATGCTTGTGCACTTCTCTGTGCATAATACTTTAAGAGAAAATATTTTTTTAAGTGAACGGAGAGTTAAAAAAAAAGGAGAGACAGTCTAGACAATTGATTTAATCATGCATTCAGCAAATATTTATCGACACTGTGGGCCAGGCTCCTTGCAAAATGTTCAGAAGCAAATTCAGCATCAGAGGCTCTGCTCTGTCCGGTAAGCAGATGTCCCTGGACAGTCCCTCATCTCTTCCCAGCTGTGGCCAGAAATACGGCCAAGGCAAGACATCCGAGTCCACACCTTGCAACCCAGAGCCTGCCCTTCCTGAGAAAGGCCAGGATCCAGGTTCATTCTAATCAGACCGTAAATAGAAAATGCAGGCATGCGTCGGTCACCCTGTCAGCATCCTTCATTAAGTACCCTGCAGCCTCGTGGCCCTCATTCCCCACAGGGGCAGGGGACGTGAGGAACACACGGCCACCATCTAGAACTGGCCTGGTGCAGAATCTCCTAGAATGAGGAACACTGGATTTCTCAAATCTCCCTTGTTCTTAAAAATCTGTCAGTTTTGCGTGGGGTTTCTACCATCTTAATTTTGAATTTATTATTTAAGCAAGTGATCTTAGTGAAGAAATTTATTTTTTATTGTTTTTAAAGATTTTATTTATTTATTTGAGAGAAAGAGAGCGAGCACGGGGCGGGGGGGGAGGGAGAGTGGCAGAGGGAGAAGGAGAAGCAGACTGCCCACTGAGCACGGAGCATGCCTTGGGGCTCAATCCCAGGACCCTGAGATCATGACCTGAGCCAAAGGCAGACACTTAACCAACTGAGCCACCCAGGTGCCCCCAAATTTAAAATACAATATGAGAAATCATTGCTCATATTTCCAGTGGGACAAAACACCACACATCACTACTCTTCTTAAATCAATATGATGGACAACTTACTTTCTAATGGAACAAGCTTCTTGATAATCCCAAATGGACACCAAAAGCCAGGTTCAAATGAATGTTTATATCATAATCCCCACAATCCTATTATATTCAGGAAATACAGAAAGACTGTAGACTGTGTGTAGCTGAAATTCCAGACCCAGTGCAGGCGATCAGTTTGCCCTCTGCCAGAGAAGCAGAGGAGATGAATTCAAATCCTCTGAAATACCTGGATGGGTAAATTTCATAAACTAGCTCAGTCGTAAACAACCACTTTTTGACTCTAGCAGTGAAACATCCTGCAAGTCCCTTCTCCTCAGGAAAGTCCAAATAAGAAGAAAATTTACTAAAAAATGAACCATACTTGAATCTTAGTAGACTATCTGGTATTATTAATTTTTTTCTTCTAATTCTCAATATCTTTCTCAATTTCTCAGTATCTTTTTACAGCATTTAGAGAATGCTTCAAAACCCCCTTGTAGCTAATTTAATAACTACGAATACCCCCACAGACATTATAGAAAGATTGTGCACTTTAGGGGATTAAGTACATTTTATTACAAAGATACAGGCTCAAATATCTATAAAAGCCTATTATCTGAAGAACACTTACCCTGTTTAAAACTCTGCACCTATAACAGGTGATTTTAAAAGAGCACATTATTAAGTTAAAGCCTGCCACCATCAATAAAATAATGTTTAAGTACAATTCAAAGATTTAGAAGTCAAGAGAATTAGGAAGAAAGTTCTAATTTCAGATTTGTATTTATAGAAAGCCCCTTTTAATGGAATTATTATTCTCATAATCTCGGATTTCTTTCATTACCATTCACTGATATTATCCCAATTAGAAGTACTATTCTTGCTCTTTTGTATAAGTTAAAACCCTCCTCGGAGGAACTCAAAGTAAGTAAGATTAGTTAAAACTAATCTCCGCAATCCCCATTGGAGTCAAACTGGAGTGGGCATTTTGCTTCTTTGTATGTAGGAATGTGAACCAGGACAGGAACCTCAGGTGAAGACGGCGACCTGAGCAAGGTGAGCTCGTCAAGGTGTTTGTGGCTCACGTGGTCCTGGGTGTTTCCCACTCGCTGTGTTGGTGCTCCTAGGCTCTGTATTTGCAGTTCATTGGCAAGCATGCTTTAACCCCAGTGTGAGGGTCCACCCTTGGTCAGAGCTCTCTCAGAAGCTTGCATATCACCTCCCAAAGCCATGCACTAGACCAGCCCTGCTCACTGGCATCCAGGGTTTGGTCAGGAGGAGGGCAGGGAAGGGAGAGAGGTGGAGGAGGGAAGGTGAGGTGGAAGGGAAAAGAAACAGATAAAGGAGCAGAAGAGCAGGGGGAGGGGAGGAGGAAAGGGAGGGTAAGAGGAGGGAGGGGAGGGGAGAAGCCCTCATTACCCTGCCCATTTCCAGCAAAGTTCCAGAAGCCTAATCCCAGAAAATAGTTTGCTTAATGGGCAACCAGCTTGTCTCAGTGGCTTATATGTAGTAACTTAAAAAAATGTATACATCATTAACCTGGTTATCCTTATTATAAATTCTAACAATGTATTTATGTACACAATCATGTTATCTGGAAAGAAATTCCTATTTTCCTATTTTCAAATCTTTGTAATTTTAAAATTCTCATTACTATGGCTACTTTTAGTATCATTGTTATTGAAATTGAAATGCAATAGTGCATATAAAATCTCTAATGCAGCACCTTGAATAAGAAGGCATTCATTTATGTTAATTAATGGATCACCAGGGAGGGGCGGGTTCATTTGGCCAGTCCTGTTCTCACAGACCCGTCACTGGTACTATCCCCAGGAGCCCAAGGAGAGTCTTGGTGTTCCATAGCCAACAGCTGTTTCACCAACCCCAGGAAGTTACAAAGCAAAAGATGATCTTCAGAGGACCAGGGCATCATTGGGAGCATTCACCTAACATTATGTGGTTACTCGGTACATTATAATTTGAGAAGACTCCACAAAAGTTACCGTCCCTGTCACTCAAAGGAGGCTCCATGTCACACCACTAGCAGGATTTGGTGCCACAGGAAATAGGGTTAATTGGAAAATCTCCAAGGGGGAAGTGATGGAGCATGTGCGATCCTTTGAGTTCATTACCTGCAGAGGTGTGCGTTTCCCATGCAGTAGGCAGGGACCTCACCCCTAGAAAGCTCCATGCTTTCACCAAACAGGGACCAAGGGACATCTATGCCACCCTAACATTGGAAGCAACCTGGCTGGGGAAGGGTGGACCTCTGATCCCTCGGGACATAATAGCTTGTTCATCCATTCAGCTGCCAGACCTGCTAGAGCAGCTCTCTCCAAAAGCATGAGGAAATGAGTCTCCAAGTTGCCCAGATTTGATGGAGGAGAATGGTAAACAGGCACATCAACAGAGATTTCCATCAACTAAGCCTTCTTCTAACTAGAGGTTCTTTCTGTATCACAAGACATAATATGGCCTAATGTCTTGTTTTGAAAAATAAATACTCCTTATAAGCACTGACATCGTAGCCAGGAGGCAGGGCTTGGAAACACTTTGAAAAGACCCTTTCTAGGATGCTGTCCCAAGAAAATAGTCAAAAACACAGACAAACATTTGTGTACAAAGAGGATCACAATGGGATGGCTTCTGAAAGGGAAAATGAGACAGTTTGAATGTATAACCCTGGGTTTGAAGCCTTGCAGTTTATCCTCAAGATGAAAACCATGTGGCGGTGGTGTTTCCAAACAGTACTGAGGAATGTAACCACGCTCAGAACAAATTGCAAAATGGGAGAGAGAATGAAAAATAAACTTAATATGAAACGACCTTGTGTATACTTTGGAAAGATATAATAGGACATTTAGAAGAAAATTAAGTATTTCAAGATTAATAATGATTTTTTTTGTGATGGGAAAAGAGTTGGTGTTTGTGTTCCTTTTGTACCCTTACATATCTTCCAAGTTTTCAATAATGAACATTTATAATTTTATCACCAAGGAAACGTTATTTCTAAAAGGCTCTGTGGATTAATGAGATGTTCTGTGTGAAGGGAGAAAGCACCTGCCCTGGATCCAGGCTCTGTCCACATCCAGGCTCAGCCCCTCACCAGGACTGCCTTGACCACAGGCTTGCCCCACTGCGCTGTCAACTACAAAGCAGGCATGAAAAGCATTCCGCCTCATGGGGTGCTAAGGAGGCACAAAAGAATGTACACGGAAGTATTAGGGAAAGGGTGATCATTCAGCTATACCCTGAATAGGAGTGCATTATTCTAACAGAGATGAAGAAGTCCTTTTTTCAGCAAGAGTCTCACAATGGAATCAAACCAATAATTCTAAACACATGTCTCACTGGATGTGCACAGGACCATGAAGATTTCCTGAAGGTGTGAAGAGGGGCAGGTGAGCCATGTTCTGGGGTGTGGGCACATCATGGAAAGGAGAGAGAAGAGGAAAGCGGCAAACCCAGTTGGCCCCAAGTCAGACCCAAACTGGGCTCTGAGCCTTTCTAGGGGCATTGAGGGTGTGATGGTGGGTGGTGTGTCTCCTGCCCCCTTGG
This sequence comes from Phoca vitulina, assembly GCF_004348235.1. Lineage (NCBI taxonomy): Eukaryota > Metazoa > Chordata > Mammalia > Carnivora > Phocidae > Phoca > Phoca vitulina. Next base: position 4,692,301 of record NW_022589720.1, read on the forward strand.
CTCCCCCATCTGCATGGCTCAATCAACAGAAATCTATTTTCTATTAGTTCTGGAAACCAGGTGTCCGAAATCAAGGTGTCGACAAGGTGTGTTCCTTCTGAGGGGTCTGAAGGAGAGTCTGTTCCACACTGTCCTGTAGCTTCTGGTGTCACCAGCAGTCTTTGGGGGGGCCTCAGTTTCCAGATACATCCTTCTCGTCTCTGCCTGTCTTCACAGGGCCTCCTCCTCCCTGTTTATGTCTCTTGCTCTTCTCTGTTCAAAGGACACTGCCATTGGATGCAGGGTCCACTCGAATCCAGGGCAATTTCATCTTGAGATCTTAGCTACACCTGCAAAGATTTTTATTCCAAATAAGGTCACATTCTGAGGTTTCCAGTTGGCCATGAATTTTTAGGAGGGATAAGGGGCATCATTCCACCCACTATGCTGAAAAGCACCCATGCTTCAAGAGGAGTCAGAGAAGCAGCACACAAGCAGTGGCCCCTGCCCCTGACCTCAGCACCCCCAACCCCCGACAGCTGCCTCTTCTGGGCTCAGTGAGAACATTCTGCTGATCCCTTCCCTTTTGGGTCCAGCCTTCTGGAAGCCCCTTGCAAATCATTCGCCCAGGGCAGCTTCCAGGCCCTAAGTTTGCCCCAGCGCAGAAGCCAGTGAGGAGAGAAGAGGAAGGATGGAGACAGGAAATGCCTTCCCTTCTGTGCAGCAGTGCATGCTCTCCCTTGGTCCCCTTCCTCTGTCACCCAGGCTGAATACCACTTCCCGGAGCTGATGCTGGCTTGAATCGTCAAACTGCATTCACTGGAAACGCAATGGCATGGTTGATTTCACGCTGAGTGAAAATTCACCATAACTCTATCTACTGTGCTGCCAAACTGCGAGTTACACAGCCTCCCTAATTAAAGAAATTTACCCCATAAAGGCCTTATTTATAACTTTTCTAGAGTCCTTTGTCATTAACCCTAAGCACAATGTTAGAATCTAATTCTTCAATGTCAAAATATTAGAGTAATAATGAAGTTTGGAAACCTCTGTTGACCCAAAGGTATATCCACTTATAGTTGTAAGTGTAATTATTTTTCTTGGATACACTTCTGCAAGGTGGGGGATGGTTCCTAGGTGTCAAAATGAGCGATTTTAATGCTAGAGCCTTAAGAACATCCCTTGGCTTAGAGAGCGTGTGCTTTGGGGAGCAAAAATCATCCAAACAGATCGATAGGGCTCAGCGCCAGCATCTTGAAGCCTCACTGCTCCTGTAGAAGCAAATCCAATCTCCAACAATAATGCTGACATGTGACCCTTGGGACTAAATCACAGGAAAGTTTCCAGGCAGCCTGTTCAGCTGCTACTTCGTGGAGGGAAGTCCATCCTCCAAGGCTGACTTGAGTCTGGCTCCTCAGCCAGCACACATTTAAATCTTTCCATTTTCCCAACTTTGTCTTGAGAAGGATTTTTTGATGGGATTCTTTCTTATCATTGCTTTTCATTCATTCAGTGCAAATAAAAATGTATGATGATAATTAGATACGTTAGAGACAATGCAGTGTTGATAATTGAACTAAGCATATTAGGGAAAGATGCTTCTGGAATCTTATTTTAAGAGGCCACTGACTTCCTGGGACGAAAGTGACTCTGTTCCACATGTTGAAAGCAAAAGTTAAATAGAATAATTATTTCAGACAAAAAGGGAGAATGTACTTTAAAAGAAGTCAGCTCAAGCTCTTCCCTGCACCTTTCAAACTAATTGTAGCTGAGTAAAACTTTTATCATTTGATATCTTCTGCCCATTTTTTGACTTGATTATTTGTTTTTTGGGTGTTGAGTTTGAGAAGTTCTTTATAGATCTTGGATACCAACCCTTTATCTGTAGTGTCATTTGTAAATATCTTCTCCCATTCTGTGGGTTGCCTCTTTGTTTTGTTGACTGTTTCCTTTGCTGTGCAGAAGCTTTTTATCTTGATGAAATCCCAAAAGTTCATTTTTGCTTTTGTTTCACTAGCTTTTGGAGATGTATCTTGAAAGAAGTACAGAAGATATGAAAAGACACTTCTCTGAAGAAGACATACAAATGGCTAACAGACACATGAAAAAATGTTCATCATCATTAGCCATCAGGGAAATCCAAATCAAAACCACACTGAGATACCACCTTACACCAGTTAGAATGGCAAAAATGGACAGGGAAAGAAACAACAAATGTTGGAGAGGATGTGGAGAAAGCAGAACCCTCTTACACTGTTGGTGGGAATGCAAGTTGGTACAGCCACTTTGGAAAACAGTGTGGAGGTGCCTCAAAAATTTAAAAATAGAGCTACCCTATGACCCAGCAATTGCACTACTGGGTATTTACCCCAAAGACACAGATGTAGTGAAAAGAAAGGCCATATGCACCCCAATGTTCATAGCAGCAATGTCCGCAATAGCCAAACTGTGGAAAGAGCCGAGAGGCCCTTCAACAGATGAATGGATAAAGAAGATGTGGTCCATATATATAATGGAATATTACTCAGCCATCAGAAAAGATGAATACCCAACTTTTACATCAACATGGATGGGACTGGAGGAGATTATGCTAAGTGAAATAAGTCAAGCAGAGAAAGTCAATTATCATATGGTTTCACTTATTTGTGGAACATAAGGAATAACATGGAGGACATTAGGAGAAGGAAGGGAAAAATGGGGGGGGGGCGGAATTGGAGGGAGAGATGAACCATGAGAGACTATGGACCTGAGAAACAAACAGGGTTTTAGAAGGAGGGGGGAGGGGGGATTGGTTAGCCCGGTGATGGGTATTAAGGAGGGCACGTACTGCATGGAGCACTGGGTGTTATACAAAAACAATGGATCGTGGATCACTACGTCAAAAACTAATGATGTATTGTATGGTGTATGTAAGGTGACTAACATAACATAATAAAATTAAATAATAATAATAATAATAATAAAATAAAAAAAACAAAAAACTTTTATCATTTGAGTAGCTGGCACCAGACTCTTTTAGAAAGGAAAGTGTGTTTAGGAAAACATTTTGATAAGCTACTTGGAAGAAATGTAAGACTTTGAGGGAGAAGTCTTTAGGAGATGCAGCAGACATGAACAGGAATTTGAGACCCAGAGTGAGAAAAAGAAAGAAAGAAGAAAAGGTGACTATCAGAGACAGTATGGCAGAAGAGTGGGGAATGAGTTGAAAGAGTGGAGAGGAGCTTTGTGAATAGAACTATGAAAAATTCAGTTTGCATTGATACATTATTAACTCTCAATACTCCCCAAGTTTCTATAAAGTCATCTACATATTGAAATGCTCCAGTGAGTGATGAATTTCATGTCAAGATCAAAGCTACACAGATGGAGGATCCCATATGCTAACCGGTAAGATAATTGCTACACTCAACTAAGTCAGGGCAAGCAGGTTCCTGCTGGACCAAAGGCAGCCCTGAGAAGATATGCCTCTACAGAATTTATCAAAATGTTGGCAAAAGCACTGTACTCCCACAACAGTGAAATAAGGATTTAAACAACTCAATCCAGGTTCTAAGAGGCAGGCGGCAGGAAGGGAGAGCTGAGGGAATGGAGGCATGTGGGTAATATGGGCATATATAAGTAATATGGTTTTACCATATTACGATGATGATGGTGATGATAATGAACATGATTTTACAATGATGGTGGTGATGATGGTTATGACAGTGATGACATGGTGGTGATGATAATTATGATGCTGATGATGTTGATATTGGATACGATGATGGTGATGACAGGAATGATGATGATGATGGTGGGATCTTGTTGGTGATGTTGGGATGGTGATGATGATGGTGATGATGGAGGTGATGGTGATGATGATGGGGATGTTAATGATGACGATGCTGATGATGGTGATATTGGATACGATGGTGGTGATGACAAGAATGATGATGATGGTGGTGGGATGGTGATGGTGATGGTGGGATGATGATGGTGATGGTGATAATGGAGGTGATGGTGATGATGATGGGGATGTTAATGATGATGATGGTGATGATGGTGATATTAGAGATGATGGTTGTGTTGATGGGAATGATGGTGATGGTGGGGTGGTGATATTGGAGATGATGGTGGTGGTGTTGAGAATGACGGCGATGGTGGGATGGGGATGACAGTGATGTTAATGATAATGGGGATGTTGGTGATGATGATAACTATAGCTAATATCTTTAAATGCTGATTATGTGCTAGATCCATGGCACCTTAATTAAGCTATTGGATTTAATGCTCACAATGTATGAGGTTGGTCTATTATTATTGCCATTTTATAGATGAGAATTATAATAGGCCTAAGTCACCTAGCTAGGAAGAGACAGAGAGGATATTCAGACCCAGATGAGCCTTGAGTCTGGAGAATTTGCAGTCTTCCACCACCAGTGAGAGCTCAGTAGCCATGGCCACACGCCCTGGAGGTCACAAGTGAGCGCTGGGCCTCTGATGTGAGGCCAGGTACATGCCAGGCAGAAAACCCTACAACTGTTCAGGCAGTACTCAGTGTAAGCCCTGTATAGGTCCACAACGCTTACTGTCTAAGGAAGACCATCAACTTAGAGGAAACAAGGAAGAGGCAGAGGAGAAGAAATGGGACAAAGGAGAGGGGGAGGTGGTGAGTGAGAAGGGGCTCCAGAGCTGTTTGCACCTAACGAGGAGGAGCTTGATACGGCAGAAAACAGCCACAGCAGATCGACCTGGAGCTCGGCCCTCCTCGCCTCTCCTCACTCAAGAGTCCCCATCCTCCGACCTCCTACTCTGATCTCCAGAGGAATCTCCTGCAATTTTCAAAAATCTAATGCACCACCTAGATGGCAACCACAGCAGGGTTGCCAGAATAAACACAAGGTCCCCAGTTAAGTTTGGATTTCAAATAGATAATGAATACTTTTAGTAGAAGTAGGTCTTATGCAGTATTTGGGAAACTCACATTTAACTGGGCAGCCTACATTTTTATTTGCTAAATCTGCCAAGCCTACCCTTTACCAGGACCAAACTCTTTCTATTATTGTTCTACTTCTCTGTACCTTTCGTTAATCCGGGTGCGAGGAGAAAAGAGCAAATTCACTGCGCTTTCCCACAAGTTCAGATTCTCAAACATCGGGACTGGAAAAGAAAGGCAGGATAGATTGGGTGATCTGTCTGATTCTTGTGTGGCTGGCGCTGTCTCAAGATACCTGTAAGCAGTTGTTGCTTAAAGGTTGCCCCATGCGCCTGTGGGCAGTGGGGGTGATCCTAGAGAATCAGCTCTCATTCATTCTTTCTTAAATCATACATTCAGCAATAGCTATTAGGCACTCCCTCTGTGCCAGACAGGACTCTAGGCTCAGAGGCTACCCTGAAAGTAATAACAAACAAGTTCCCTGCCTTCACGGAGGCAACACACTATCGGCTGACTTCTGTCCCCTAAAAATTCCTATGTTGACATCCTAATGCCCAGTACCTCAGAATGTGACCTGATTTGCAAAACCTCAATGAGATACCACCTCACACCAGTCAGAATGGCTAAAATTAACAAGTCAGGAAATTACAGATGTTGGTGGGGATGCACAGAAAGGGGAACCCTCCTACACTGTTGGTGGGAATGCAAGCTGGTGCAGCCACTCTGGAAAACAGTATGGAGGTTCCTCAAAAAGTTGAAAATAGAGCTACCATATGATCCAGCAATTGCACTACTGGGTATTTACCCCAAAGATACAAAAGTAGGGACCCGAAAGGCTACGTGCACCCCGATGTTTATAGCAGCAATGTCCACAATAGCCAAACTGTGGAAAGAGCCAAGATGTCCATCAAAAGGAATGAGATCTTGCCATTTGCAACGACGTGGATGGAACTGGAGGGTATTATGCTGAGCGAAATAAGTCAAACAGAGAAAGACATGTATCATATGACCTCACTGATATGAGGAATTCTTAATCTCAGGAAACAAACTGAGGGTTGCTGGAGTGGGGGGTGGGGTGGGAGGGATGGGGTGACTGGGTGATGGACACTGGGGAGGGTATGTGTTCTGGTAAGCGCTGTGAATTGTGCAAGACTGTTGAATCTCAGATCTGTACCTCTGAAACAAATAATGCAATATATGTTAAGAAAGAAAAAAAAGAAGAATGTAGCAGGAGGGGAAGAATGAAGGGGGGGGAAATCGGAGGGGGAGAAGAACCATGAGAGACAATGGACTCTGAAAAACAAACTGAGGGTTCTAGAGGGGAGGGGGGTGGGAGGATGGGTTAGCCTGGTGATGGGTATTGAGGAAGGCACGTTCTGCATGGAGCACTGGGTGTTATGCACAAACAATGAATCATGGAACACTATATCTAAAACTAATGATGTAATGTATGGGGATTAACATAACAATAAAAAAATTTAAAAAAAAAAGAAAAAAAGAATGTGACCTGATTTGGAAATAGGGTCTCTATGAGATAAACAACTTAAGATAAGTCCATTAGGTTTGGGCCCTAATTCACTATGACTGGTGACCTTATAAAATGGGAGATTCGGACACAGACAGACAAGCACACAGAGAGGACAAGGTGAAGTGCCCTATGAAGAGGGTGGAGTGATGCATCTACATTCCAAGGAACACCCAAGGGCACTGGAAGCCAGGAGAGAGGCCCGGACCAGTCCCCTCCTTGGTGCCTTCAGAGGGAGCACAGCCCTGCTGCCACCTCAGACTTCTGGCCGTGAAACAATACATTTTTGTTGTTCTAAGCCACACAGTTTGTGGTACTTTGTTACCACAGCCCTAGGAGACTAATACACACATTAACCAAATAAAACCCCAAATGTGGGTAAAATTATCACTGCTGAGCACTCTGATGGGGAGCAGGGAACAGCACTGAATAGGTCAATATCAGAGGGTCTTTCCTGGTCAGAAGACTCAGGGACCACCTCTCTGAGGAGGCCACATTTGTCTTGGGAGCTAACAGGCAGAGGGGCAGGGGCAGGGCCCATGATCCCAAGGGGAACAGACCACCTGTCCCCCTCCAGGTTGTGAACTTGGGTCAGCAAGTGCCGCTCTCCATCAGGAAATCCAGGACTTGACACTGGGGATCAGATTCACTCATCAGAAAAAATCTTCGCAGAAGCAATCCGTTGAATGACAAGATCTATGAATGCATCACTGATGCGATTAAGGCTCCTCCTCAAGATGTCATGCCAAGGGGATGAAGTAAGGTCCTGAACCTGTAATTTGAGCTCTGTAACTGCCATGGTCCTGGGGTGAATGCTGGAATATTGTAAAAGGAGGAGGGAGAGGGAGGTGTGCATTCATGCTCTTCTGGCCCTGTTAGGGAGGATGGATGCCCCAATTTCAGATGTCTCTTCCCGGGCCTTCTTTTGCTAATAGCCCCAGAGTTGGAAAGGGCACTATATCTTGCTACCACAGCACATTGGACACATCCCTTAAGAATATCCAGCTCTCTCAGCTCCAATTTTATGCTCACTAAGCAACCTTGTGAGTTGTTCTGTTGGGGTTCTGACTCGGTGATTTTTTCCAGGCCCTGAGCCAGGACTATTCTCAGAACCAGCGTTCAGGCTGCAAAGGAACAGAGTGGATGGGAGGCCAGCACTCTGACACCAGACAGGGCCATGCAAGCCAGAAAAGGAGAAGAAGAATGCACTGAGTCAATTAGGAAGAGCAGGGGAGCCTAGACTATCCCCCAGAACACAGAGGTCCAGCCAGCCCAACTGGCAGCCAAGGGGAGGGCTCTAGCTGACATCCCCAGGCGTGTGAATGGGACCAAAGCCGTCCATGGGAAGCAGGTGGAGCAGCCCTTGGGGTGGGGGGGGGGGCAGGAGCTAGCAGGAGACAAGGCCACTGTCTTCAATCAATAAGGATGGGGCCCTGTGGTTGGTGGGGCCCCGAAGGCAAAGTGGGCGTCTGTCAAGCCTGCAGGGCTGCTTCCATAAGACTGGTGGCCGTCCCCACTCTCCACAGCCAAAGCCCTCTGGTACCCAAGCATCAGGCTCGGACACCGCAGACGTGTGTTGCTACAGCTCGGTTAGTGCCGTGCAGCCACTGAGGGTCATGTTTGCTTTTCCTTAAGCCGAGCACCACTGATGTCCACGGTGAATACACTTGAGGCAAAACGTATCCTACATCAAACTAATTGAGAATTCTCTTGCAAGACCCAACTGGAAGACTCTAGGGTCTACTGAAAATTTTGTCCAATGGCAGATAAAGTAGTTGTGTGTCAATTCTTAATGCGGTAAGTTCAGTATTTGTGGTCACAAACTTGGAAGCTCAGAAACGGATGGTTCCAGCTCCATCATGGCCTTCCACTGACTTTACACTCTGTTCAGAGCACCTGTGTATTCCACCCCACCCACCGCATTCCACCCACATCCCTTTCCTTCCCATGTGCAGGGCTCAGGTGAACTTATGGAATGACATCATGGTGCCAAGGAAGAAGGACAGTTTGTTTGGTCTGTGGCTATTTTGTTTCCTGGCAGGTGTCCATAGCAGAGTGCCTTCTGCACCATGGTGGGAGATCCAGTGATGCTCCCGCGCCCTCCACAGCTCCCTCTCCTGTGCTCCGGCCTCAGCACGTCCTCCCTCATCGGTGCTCCCATGGCCTCTGGTCCTGAGGCCCGAATGCCTGATCCTGGCCATTCTCCATCAGTACCTATGTCTCTCCTGAGGTGACAGATGTTTGTGGGGAACCTTCAAGCTCTCCTCTGTGCCCAGTGTGAGGTCTTGAGGGCTGGGTCAGGGGTAGGGGGTGTGATGTCACCCGTTTCTGCTTAGATCTGCCTTGTTCAGTGGTGGTTGTGCCACATCAAAGAGAGGCTCTTGTGCCCCTCTCCAATGGGGACTTCCGCTTCAGGGGATGGGGTCAGGTGCCCTGGTCAGGCCCAGCTCCCTCTACTGTGCCTGCCAATGTCCCTTAGGCCTTAAGGTCTGGGCCTTCTCCATGCAGGGGAACTGCCCTCACACCCCCCAACTCCTGCCATCTTTATGGTAGACGGCACAGCCTTGACGCTCTGAGTCTTCTGGACGTCACTGCTAATAGTGAGAGCCAAGATTTGGCATTCAAAACCCAAAACCCAATAAACAAGTAAACACATAAAATACATCCCTATCCTCGCAACCTCTTGCAATCTAAAGCTAGAGTTCCCCGAGACCATTTCTGAGCACAAAGCCACAAATGTAAATCTATGTGTCCTCTGTTCCCAAGACCATGAGCCTTGGTCTCACTGTCCAGACTAAGGGCAGAAGAATCACAGGGTGAGAGAGAATTACAAGGGAAAAAACGTGTCAGGTAAGATCTCCAAATACTATTCTGCTCGTGTCACCTGCCCCGGTCGGAGGGCGAACGTCCGTGTTTAGTGAGGCATGGGTTTTACTCTACTGGACAGGATGGTGGGCCACCAAGAGGTCTGAGCCTGAGATGGCCCGGAGCTGCTCTGATTGGCATTGTCCCCATCCTCCCCTTCTTTATTCCCCCAGGACGGGAAAAGTAGAGACCTTGAAGACGGAGCTCCATGAAGGCTGGCTGCCACGGCCTCCCTCAACCCAGAAACGGACCCCGGTCCGGGGACACAGCTGGACCAGCTCAGCCCACTCCTGCCCCTTTAGTGTCCCCCTAAAGCGTTCCCTTTACCAGGCACTGTCGCCCACTCCAGCAGCAGCAAGAAGGGTGGACTAGATTTCCCTCGCACCCGTGCTTGAAACCAGATTCTCAACCAGGGCATCTCCCTGACGGACAGCTCATTACTCGCCTTTCCTTCCCACTGCCCAGTGCTTCGGATGCTATTTCCAAAACAAAACAGAACAAAACAGCCTGACCTGCTCTGTAGTTAAAAATAACAAGAAAATCTTATAAAGAGACAAGGGACAGTTCAATTTGAAATGATGAAATCACCCGGAGCACTTTGGCCGATCAGAACTCGCACCACCTGAAGCCCCAGGAAGGGATTATGCTCAATCAAATGGCATGAAAACGGCTCAGTGCGTCGGCACGCTGGGGCTCCCAGCCACCACCCTCACGGGCTCGTCTACGTGGGCAGCCACTTTCTTAAATTAAAAGGTGACCGCTCTGTGGTGAGTCACTTGGTAGGTTTGTAGAACTCAAGCCTGTCTCTCTTGGACTCTGTTCCCCTCGCTTGTGACCCGTAGATAGAAACTCGTGGTGGATCTTGAGGAAATGCCAGGCTAGCACTCGCACGTTGACTCACGGCTCTTCATCGGGAGCTTGGAGAAAACATCCTGCCACTTGAGCAGGCGGCCCACCACCCAGACCGGAAAGCCTGCCACATGCCTCCCCCGGCCTCAGGCGCACGTCTCGGGGAGCCCCGAAAATGACAATGCTGCTGGAGTCTTAGCTATCCTGTCACTTTCCAAATTTACAACCTCGTGATTTATTCCTCCCGTATTCAGAGAAAGAATAAAGCAATTCCAGTGTTGTTGTAAATTATTTTGCTTACACAGAGGGGCTTTAATCTAGCCACTTCCATCTGCTCTTTCTCCCAAGATGCTAACAAAATCATTTTCTGCCTGAAAGAAATAACTTCAGAGGAAAGGAAAGCCCTGCATACATTCAAAAGCCATTTGAATGATTTTGTATTTTCCCAGGAAGATCTCAGAGTTGTATTTAGCTGGTTTGAGGGATTGTGAGCAGCTCTTAATTCCAATGTCCTGAGGGAGGGGCAAGGGCTCGCTGAGGGCCTGTCTCTCCTTTCCTTGCCAAGCTCAGAAGCTCACCCTATGCCAGATTTCATAATTCCTCCTAACGAGAGGGCAGTGCCTGTCAGGTATTTTAGGGAGCTCTGGGAGAAAGCTGATGCATGAGACAGAAGACCCAGTGAAGCACAGAGGAATGAACCTCTCATCTCAGGAGCTCTCCACACACAGGCCAAGGAGACGTTCTGAGAAAGAGGGATGTCTGAGGAGCATCACGCATGCACCTCCACACATCACCCTCAATGACTCAGCACCACCAACAGCACCCAATCGCTCAGACGCAGGAGTAAGGACAGAGGTGTTGGGAACTGTCCTTCAGGCAAATTGCATGGCAGTCCCAGACTCTAGTGAGGCTGTGTGTGTGTGTGCCTGGATTAAAGCTGTTCTCATTTCCCATTTTCCTCCCAGGCCCCTGTATTTCCTTTTCTATTCAGACAATAACCTGCATTCACTTTTGTCCAAGAATATCTTAGCTTCACTTTGCCCCTCAACATTATTCATTATAAGCAATGATATTTTTCCAGTCAGCAGATACTAACCATTTAATGGATGCTAAGCAACTGCATCTGTGCTGAAATGTTGGATCATGCGAGAAACACATGGTGCACATGGGCAGAGAATGACAAAGACCAAGACATACCAGAGCAAACACGTCATGATGAAGACAGAAGGTTCCGGGAACCAGCTGAGTCTTCTGCATTTCCTTGTGTCTCCGGGACCTGGTGGCGTCAGATGTAGGTTGCCGGGACACTGGGAAGGAATGGAAGTGGGGAAGAGACTGTGACATGTTGCAGTGGTGGAAGGGGCAGTTCTCTTTCTTTAAGAAAGAGAAAGAATTCTTAAGAAAGAATTTCAGAATGTTCTTTTTTGAGTCAAACCAGAGATGACCATTTTCCCAGCTCCTATGGAGTCCCAATAGACAAAATGCAATATTCTAATTATAAAGCTGGTATGTGATTTCCCTTAGTTACCCAGAATACACAGGGCCACCTATGGCAGATGGTGGCATTGAGGCAGGGTGGCATTTCCCGGGATGGGTGAGAGCAGTAGAAGGAGAGGCTTACGAGGAGTCAGGGCACTGACGGCAGAGAGGTATGGAAGCTTGCAGTACTATTGCCACTCCTTTCGTACAGGACACCTGGTGCCCTCTGGGTGGAGACCCCACGGGGACCCACTCCTTGCTGCATGATTATGGTCACATGGTTACTCGATTTCTCCTAAAGAATTGTGGAACAATTTGCATTCCCCTTTCATTTTTTTTAAGATTTTATGTATTTATTTATTTGGGAGAGAGAGAGGGAGAGATAGTGAGAGACAGCATGAGCAGGGAGGAGAGGGAGAAGCAGGCTCCCCGCTGAGCAGGGAGCGTGACATGGGGCTCGATCCCAGGACCCTGGGATCATGACTCGAGCTAAAGACAGACGCTTAATGGACTGAGCCACCCAGGCGCCCCTGCATCCCCGTTTCATTTGATGACACAGACAGACAACATAAGCAAGCACCTACGTCTAGCTCTTCAATGCAGAGGGTGTGACTCAGCCCCACAGGTAAGCAGCATACCCGGGGCGTTACATCTGCCCTTCCTACTGGTATCTGCTGATCGCCAGCTTATCTGCCTTCAGAATGGATCAATTCCAATGGATTCGTGTGCATGCCTTTGCTGATGAAGCTGTTTCTCTTCCCCGATAGGTGCTTAAAAAATGTCCCAAGAGGGAGAGTGTTACACGATCATGCCCCCTATAAAAATAAGCCCTGTGCAGGGGAGGATGTCACATGAATGGTCTGGGAACTTAGTGTCCAAGAAAGTTTCTTCAGTGTCTAGAGGTCCCCGCCCCCTCCCCCCTCTTCCTTTCTTTTTTTTTTTTTTTTTTTTTTTTCCAGCACAACAGAGTGTTTTACAGGCTCCCTTTGCTTAGGGAGAAAAAACATGGCCCATTTAACAAGTTGATTTCTTCCATGGCTGTGCAATTTCTTTGTAGTTTATGAACAAATTTTGTCCACAGAGATGGCAGCAAATATTGATTACAATGTAATCAGATGGATAGAGCCAGAGCAGAAAAAGAAATCCTTTGAATTATTGTCACAGCTTCATCACAGACCTTGTGCTTCTGAGCAATTCGTGAGCCTGTGACGGCTAAAGGTCAAAGTCATCCACAGGAAAGAAACATTAATAGGAAATTTTGAAACTGTATCTCAGTGCTATTGTTGCTTCCAAAGTCTAATTGTGGGAATAAATGTCTTCCCCCCAAGTGCACGGAGCCCTCACTTGTTGAATGAATGTTGAATGATTTTACCACGGATAGTATATTAGTCAGTTCAGGCAACCATAACAAATACCACAGACCAGAACAACAGAAATTTACTTCTCACAGTTCTGGAGACTGGGAGTCTGAGACCAGGGTCCTGGCGTGGTTGGGTGTGGCCAGGGATCTCTTGTTGGCTCACAGATGGCCACCTCCTTACAGTGTCCTCACATGGCCTTTCCTTGGTGTATCGGTGTGGGGAGAGAAACAAAGAGCACTTTCTCCTCCTCTTTCTTTTTTTTAAGATTTATTTATTTATTTACTATTTGAGGGGGTGCAGAGGGAGAAGGAGTGAATCTTAAGTGGACTATCCGCTGAGCTCAGAGCTCGATCCCACAACCCTGAGATCATGACCTGAGCCGAAACCAAGAGTTGGCCACTTAACCGACTGAGCCACCCAGGCCCCTCCTCCTCTTCTTATAAGGCCACCAATTTTATTGGATTAGGACCCTCACCCTTATGACCTCATTTAAACTTAATTGTGTCCTAAAAGCCATATCTCCAAATACAATGACAGTGGTGGTTAAGGCTCCAATATATGAATTTGGGGAGGACACAATTCAGCCCACAACATATGGCCACTCTAGGTAATGTCTAGAGCTTTGAGCTCACAAACTTTGAAAAGTTACTCTATGCATATACTATACTATACTATATACATACGTTACATATATGTGGATAGATACAGATACAGATATGGATAGACAGATACGGATATACAAAATGGTAGGAAGGTGAGAAAATACAACAAGATAATCACGGGGATTCCACGGAGAATGAGCTCGTCTACTGTATGTGGTGTGGCATCACTGGGGATGTACTGAAGAAGGCACTGAATGGACTCCCAGCAATCAATAGGATTCAACAGCAGACTGAGGTGGCTGGAAGTGAGCACCGGGCGCTGTCCAAGGCACCCAGGTGGAGGAGGACACACCCAGGTGTGTGAGGAAGTTCAGAGACCAAGTGGGTGGGAGCATGGGTGCCCTTGGGTTACAAGCTAAGGATTTTGGAAAGGACCACTGTGAATAAGTGAGCTATTATAATTCTGGGGGGGAACCACATGTGGTCAGAGAGGCACTTCGAGATCAGGGATCTCCCAGAAGCCTGGAGAATGAGCTGGAAGGGAGCATCTCGAACTATTCCAACAACCCAGGGAAGGAGGAGGATGGGGAAGGCAAGGGTGGCATGGGTGAGCATTTTAATTACTATATTCTTATGCTTGAGCTTGTAACTCTTCCATTTCACACCAGGGTGTCGGATTCAGAAAGATACATGTTCTTCGTGCATTAACACTGCTGATCCATTCCAAAATCCTTCCAGAAAATCAATAAAAATATAGAACAGCAAATGGAAATAGAACTTATCTACCTGAAGTTTTCCCTTGTAGCAAACATCAGAGGTAATTAAATATTTATGTCTGGCCAATCCATGATAGGGATTCTTGGATCAAATAAGTTAATTGTTATGATTCTACATGAAATAAATATCATTTTCTGTGCTAATGAAAATAGTTGGATGTTCAGAGTGCTTGAAGGCTAAGTATAGCTACCATGATATACTGATGTTTTTACATCAAAAGTAAAAGAGTGAAAAGCGTTTTTATTCCTATGATTACAATGTTCAAAAAGCCATGTTATAGATCTGGAATATATCATGATTCACCACTATAGAAATGAAAATAAAAGTAGATGTGCTCCCCCAGAACTTTTGGTCTATGTCAAAAGCTACTTCCAACTGAAATTTCAGAAGCAGAAAAGCTGGTTGAGAACTCGCCCCACCCCCGCCCCAGTAATGGCGGCTCCATCACTCATCCTGCTGTTTGCAAATCCAATGCCTGTTATTGGGTTGTGTTTCATACGCTGGGGAGGGGGACGATGGGTGAAGGAGAAATTGATTTTTGCTAAGTTAAAGAAAAAGTGATGTTAAAAGAAAAGGCATATGCTCATTAAAGTGTTTATAGGGCAGGTACAAATGATTTAAAGAAAGAAACACTGAACCCTTAAAGTAAAACAATACAAAACAAAACAAAGTGGTGTGCAGCCTTGGTAACACACTCCTGGGGAGGTGAACCACACACCGTTTCACCTCTGCTATGGATGGCAAATGCTCCAGATGTCCAACAACCTATCAGAGACACTGTAATTAATAATAATGAGGACCAAGGATGTCAGTTGAGGTCACCCTGGAGAAATACCCCTGGGGATACTGAATAGAGGCATCTCCCTTAGAGCACAGTGAGCAAATTTCCTTTGCACAATAGACAATTCAGAAGGAAAAAAAAAAAGTGTGTGTGAACCACTTTTTTAAATTGAAAATGAAAGGAGCTCTATAAAGGCATCCAAAGGGGGTAGAAATACATCCCCTTAAAGTCAGATTATGTCATCTACTGGATGGCAGAATATAAAGAAAAAATTAATGGGTTTTTAATCATGGAAAGCAAGTAACAGAACACTTTTGAGAAGTGCCAACATGGTCAACTTCCTCCAGGCTAATCCTGTCACACGGGCTCACCTGATGGTCACTCCTGGCACCCTCACTCCTCTGTCACCCAGCCTGAGCCGGGACCGGAGAGAAGGCCCTGGAGCTGCTTCCTGCAAGGCCTCCACCTCCTCAGTGAACCACTGTGTTCTGCTCCTCTGTAGTTCTGCGCTCTCCAGCCCTCCAACACATTAGGGCGCCCATGAATGCACTAGCAATACTCATGATTATTTTCAGACAGCAATGCATGGGAGGACGTGAACTCACTGTGGCATCAACCTAGGAAAGAAATTTGTCAGTGAGTAAGCAGCACATGCACAAAGGCATTTCAATGCCATGTGTTGTTTCAATATTCACCCTTCCCTACTTCCTCAACCCCCAGGACTGGTGCACCTGTGCTGAGAGATCTTCATTTTAACTGAAGCATCCGCCAGTAACTGAGAACTAGACAGGCCCATGAGGTCTCACCACGAGGTCTGTAATGCCTGCAGTGAATAGAGCAGAGAGGCTGGAATCACCTTGAAGAGCAGAAGCTCCCAAGCCACGGGCCTCCTAGAGCCAACTGGGAGCAGGTGAGCAGATGTGAGAAGGATTGCAGCACGCCAGTCAAAAGGCAGGCAGGAAAGAGACCCAGAGAGAAGCTGGCCCACATCAGTGAAAGGCCCCGGCAGGTTGTTTGGCCTCCCTCTCAGTGGTGAGGGGACTCCCGGTGTAAAATCATGCTAAGCCCAGGACCATTAAACTACTCAGCCATCCAGCTTTGGATTCCACTGCCTGTGGATATAATGTATGCTGACCTCAACTTCAAACCACCCACACCGTGCACCTGCCGTGCCCGAGTTTTCACTGTAAATTAAACAAAGCAGCCTGCTGGTTCCACAGATCAGTCTTGCTAGCTTGGCTAATGTGAGTCTACCTCTGAAAGATGGAGCCACTCCCAGCATGGCTGAGCTGATCCTAGGAGCCACCCTTCTGATCCTAGGAGGTTTCTTGGGAGACTGAATAGCAAGACAGACCAAGAGTGAGCCTGGTCAACTACATCCCCACGTGGCTGCAGGGACAAGAGCAGGGTGATTTCTTCTTGAGATGGCTACCACAGTTCTAATCTCAGACTTTGGAACAGGAGAAGATACATAACACACGGGGCCTCCACCTGGATGGTAAATGGGCCAAGGACACTGAGCTTTTGAGGGACCTCCATACTGTCTTCCATAGTCAAGACCAGCTCTTTATTCAGTGGCAGCAAAACACTACACCCTGTATGTCTCTGTTTTGGTTTTCCCACTGACCTTGTCCTCTGGGCCTAATTTGCATTTTGCCTGACCATTGTATATCCTTTGTTTCTGTGTGTGTGTGTGTGTGTGTATGTGTGTTTTAATTTTATTTTATTACGTTAGTCACCATACAATACATCATTAGTTTTTGACATGGTGATCCACGATTCATTGTTTTCGTATAACACCCAGTGCTCCATGCAGTATGTGCCCTCCTTAATACCCATCACCCGGCTAACCCATCCCCCCACCCCCTCCCCTCTAGAACCCTCAGTTTGTTTCTCAGAGTCCATAGTCTCTCATGGTTCCTCTCCCCCTCCGATTCCTTCCCCCTTCATTTTTCCCTTCCTTCTCCTAATGTCCTCCATGCTATTCCTTATGTTCCACAAATAAGTGAAACCATGTGATAATTGACTTGTCCATGCTCTCCACAAACTGTTTCAGATCCTGATTTAGTCTGAAGATTGTCTGCCCTTCCCCCATGTCTTACAAGTCTGTCCTGCTTCCCAGCCTGCACAGGTCACTCAGTGCACTGCCCGGTGAGTGTGGCCAATCTTACCAGCACTTGCAGAGTCTCACTACACTAAAGAATGGGTGCTCCTCCTTGTCCCCTCTTGGAAAATGGGAATTGTGAACATCAGGAAGAACAGTGCCTGACATGAAGGAGCTACTCACTATTGAAGGGATGAGGAAGGAAGGCATGAGTGAGTGAACAAAGAAGGAAGGAAGGCCACCAGCCTGCTCCGGGGCCCAAGTGTCTGCCTCACTCCTCATGGAGGCACCGGTGAAATTGCTCAGGAATCCATCTCCTTCTGTGGACGAATTCTCCTGGAGCCCTGGGGCTGCCCCAGAGACAGCTGCATGTAAATCAGGAAGGGAAATTCTGCCATAGGAAAGATTCCCATTCACCAACCACCCCTCTGATCTCTGCCTGTCAAGCAGACAAGCCCTGTGGAAGTTTATGCAATCTTAAACTTCATAGCACCAGGGGCAGTAAACCATAATAATGATAGGGATAAAAATAATAATAATAACAATAATAACAGGCATCTAAATTTGAGTAGCACTTCATAGCTTTCAGAGTGCTTTCAAATGCAGTTGCTGCTCCCTTCCGCACCTCCACTGACCCTGCCATATACAGGTAATCACTACTGTGGCCACATCTTTAAAAGTTCCTGTGATTTTTAAATCAAGATTCATTGGCACAGGGAAAAGGAAGCTTTTATCAGGATATAGAAGGAGATTTATACAATCCACTCACTGGATCATCCGAGGAAGGGCAGGCACCATCCTTCATGGCCAGTGCCCTGGGTATAGGGATGGCAACAGGGCTGCCACCCCCACTGTCCGCAACTGCCACGGGTGCTCAGTGAACAACTTGGTAACGACCAACAAGTGAGACTTTATTGGCTCGGGACTACCAGGGGCCAAGTGACCTTCTAAGGCTGTATCACAATCTCATTTCCATTCCCTCTCACTGGAATTTTAATCAGCCTGAGCATCAGTTAATGACTCTTTCTTATCCATTTGATTAAAACACAAAGACATTGAGGCAGCAGCAAATTGGATTTTTTCCCTGGCCCTCAATGCACTGCAGTAATGAAATCCATGACTTCCAACCTCCACTAGTGAAGAGCCAACATGTACAGTATGAAAAGCAGGGAGGCTTATTTGTCTCCTGGCTGATGTCCCTCCTGGAGGAAGGCCCTCTGGGAGCCATGCATCTCTAGAAGAGAGCACCTGTGTGGGTAGGGCTGAAGATTGAACGTCATGTGCAATACAATTTCATTTCTTTAAAAGCAGCTGCAGCTTCTATTATGTGGATGAAATCATATCCCACGTACTAATTTAATAAGCTCTTTTAAGCTTACACAGAGTCTTTTCTTGGGAAAGGCTGCATTCATATCCCACTGGCCTGTGCACTGAAAGATTTCCATCTATGACCCAAGGGAGAAAGAATAGTGAAGATTGAAAACAAGGCAAAGCCACTCCAATTCATATTCTGATTAACATTTACAGATGCTGATCATCACAAAATTGGATTGTAAAAGTTAAATAGCAAGGTGAGCATCCAAACACTTTTCACTCTAATATATAAAGAAAGTGGCTCCCCATTACCCTTGGTTAGGCCTTTCCAATGACCCCTCTTGCCCTGTATCTCATTGCCTCAGGTTCCAAGATCACCACCTGCAGGCAAAGACTGTCTTGTCAGAGCTCAGCATTAGTCCTGCTGGTGGGGATGGTTTAGAGTAAGTTGCCCCAGGTGAGCACAAGAACCTGTGACCTATCTTTCCCACCTCTTTTCCTTTTCAGGAAGAAAAGAAATCAAGTGACAAAGAATTGGAGACAAACAAACTGTTGAAGTAGACTTCTTCTTAGCAACACATAGAAAAGCCTTATTATTTGCTTCATAAGAGAATAATGTTAGTTCAAACCTCTGATTTTATATCTACTCATTCAAAAAAATTTATTGTTTTTTATGTGTCAGGCACTGGATACACATCCATAAACAAAAATTTTTAAATCCCATGTCCTTACAAAGCTTTCCATTGCATTATAAAACTATGCCCTATAATTTTAAAGTTTTATTAAACCTGTGTTGTATAGATCCTCTAGATGGATAACCCACCACATCCTCCTGACCCAGGAAACTTCAGCACCTGAGTGCTGGACAGCTCTTCATCTCGTTACAGGTGCTCCCAGGCTAAGAGCACTAGCATCTCAGCATCTGACTGCTCTGCATCCCAAAGCTGCAGAAGGTGCTGAGCTACATGCAGACATAGCTTGGAAGTGGGGAAAAAAATCCGTGTCCCAGGGAAACCCTTGGGAGATGCAAATCCATTGATAAATGTTCTAGTGTCATTGTCCTCCTGTAAAACAAATGTAAAAACATGGTTCCTCAAGTCTCCAGCAGGTTGACGTTCAGCCTTTCTCAGTGGTAACCCACGTAATAAGAAAACTCTTGTTGATGTTTCTACTTTCCCTAAAGGACCTTCTCACTCTCTCACTTCTATTGCCCTGAGATGGTCCCTTTATCAGCCATGGTTCTCCAGAGGAACTGAACCAAATGGAGATACAGATATAGATGATATCGATACAGCTATTTGTTTATAAAACAGTAACATGAGATAGAGATGGAGGAAAAGAGCAAGAGATGGAAAGAGATTGATTTATTATAAAGAATTGGTTCATACGATTATGGAAGCTGAGAAGTCCCATCATCTGTAGTCAACAAGCTGGAGACCCAGGAGAGCCAGTGGTGTAAATTTCAATCCCAGGGCGGAAGAAAACTAATGTCCAGCTCAGTCAGGAAGGCAAAGTTCCTTCTTATTCAACCACTTTGTGCTATTCATGCCCTCAGTTGATTGGATAAGGGCCACCCACATTAGGGATGGCAAACTGACCTGTTTTATTCAGTCTACCTATTGAAATGTTAATCTTATCAAAAAACACCCTCACAGACACGTTCAGAAAAAATGCTTGATCAAAAAAGAAAAATGCTTGACCAAATGTCAGCACCCCATGGTCTGGAGAAGATTAGGGAATACCATTTAAACTGTAGTGCATGTGTCCTTAAGTTTCCATATGGGATTTTAAGGAAAAGAAATATATAATTAATTTTAATGGCAACACTACATCCTGACAGGTTAACAAAAAGAGTTATGGAATAAAACTTCTATTAATAAGGATAAATCTAAATAAATAGTATTTTATCATTAAAGTGGAGAAGAGCAGCCAGTAAAAACTTTGAGCAACTCAAGAGACACAAAAGAATGCACCATCGTCTTAAGCATTTCACCTGCAGAAGGAGATGGTCATGGTGCCCAGCTGTGTGGAGCCTGGTTTCTCACAGAACCTGTATTAGTTGTCAGTAAACTAGGGTAGAAGCCTCAGCATTTGGCCAAAATCTGCTATTTGACTCATGTTTGGCCTTCAGAAGGAAATTGGTCAAATGCCTATGTCCGGGCCATTGCTGGATCCCAAATTTGTGAATGCTCGACAGTCACATGAGTCATAGGCCACCATCATATCCAGTCAGCAGTATGGACAAATCATATTACTTACATTTATTGTCAATATCTGAATATCAACTTTCAAAATCATGTATAATAGAGAAATCCTGGAGTTAAAATCTCCTAGTGGTTTCCATATGTTAAAATTCTGTCATTCATACGTTAAAATCTGCTGAGCTGTAAATTTACAATTGTAATCATAAAACACAACACAGGCAGCATCACTCTCAGCAACAGGACGACCATACCACCTTCACCTCAGTGGCTGTGGTCAGCAGCACCTCACGTTGGTCACGCTTCCACTCTGTCATTGTCAGCAGAGAGCAAGCAAGCACTTCACATCACAAATGCACACTTTTAGAAGGATCACAAAAGCCATCTATCAAACTTAAAGCCTGACCACCAAAAAATAACAATGATCACATTTTTAACAAAATTCAGACTTATTCTTATATCCTAGAAATTTATTCTGTGATGGCAACACTCAGCAGATGGTTGAGATTCAACATTTGGTGTGTTGTCATTTGATGCCTCTCTGATTTAAACACCAGATTTTATTGGCCCTTAATAACTTAGTAGGGTACTAGCAAGTAGGCCTTAATCACATGTAAAAATAAAAGTCTACCAAATTACTTTCCCTTCATCCATAGCAGCAAAGAAATGTCTTGCGTTCAGGGATGGGTATACAGCTCGTGAGCATGTCTTATAGTCCACCTCTGGGCCATAGACCAGATGCTGAGCATCATGCCATCCTGTCCCACCCAGGTAACATGACATTCACCTGCCCCTTGTTGGGAAATAGTTCTTTATGGGTCTTTCATGTTTCCACTTGCCTTATGATCAGAGACACTGACTTCCCTTTGTTCTAAGAATGCCCTTTGTTCTCAAGTATATTGAAATAGTGAGTATATGTTTGTACATACTACAGAGCAGTGGTAATCCATCAGGGGCAATTTTGCCCAGCAGTGGACATTTGGCAATGTCTGGAGACATTTTTGCTTGTCATAATTGGGATGAGGATGCTAATGGCACCTGGCATGTAGATGCCAGGAACGCTGCCAAGCAAACATCCTATGATGCACAGGAAAGTCCCCAACCACAAAGAATTATCCAGCCCAAAATGCTCAGGAAGCCTAGGTTGAGAAACTCTCTGCAGAAGTAGTCTCTCCCTCCAGAGCAAAGAGCAGGCATGCTTACTGCCATTACTAAAAGATTCAGGTCCCGAAGCTCAAGTTCCTCAGCTGTAACACACCAGACTGTGTGAACAGGCATCCACCGTCCCTCCAGACCTACTTGCCCCGAGCCCATGGGACTTGCAGGCAAGGGCAACTGCTCTGCCACATTTAACAAACTCCTTTGTTCCTAAGCCAGGGGAGTTGCGTCTTATACCAACTGTGCGAGGCTAACTTGTGAGCTTGCCAGTAGGGTAAAAACTCAGACCCTTCACATTCTTGACTCCATTCTGGGGACAAATGTTGTTCTTTGGATCCAATCTATTGATGTCCACCAGCTGGGATGCTTAGATGTGCTGAAGAGCAATTTCAGGACAAACCAGCTCCATGCACGGTGAGCAGGGGCAACAAAAGAGCTTTGAGCCCAGTGTCTCCACCCTGCCTCACGTATAACATTCGCTAGGGATGCAGAGGGTGACGGGCTCTCAGGGCAAAGAAGCAGTCCCTGGAGCAAGCAGGGATTCTGTGACAGCTCACTCCAAAGCTAATAAGCAGCTGGACAAAGCCGAGGCTGTGGCTGCCAGGTATGGCTGTATCACGCTTTGGAGTCCGTCAAAATAATTCAATAGCCCAATATTATATTCCCAGTTTCAATTCATTTTTCTAACAGGCATTGATTCCTATTTGATCGGGCAGAGGGAATTAAGTAAGGCAAGTTAGCACCAGGCATGGCAAGCCCCAGCAGCCAGGGGAAGAACCCGCACAGGAAGAGGGTGGGAGTGAGGAGGAAGGAAGCCAGGCTTTGAATCCATGTCAGAAGGTCAGCACTGGAATTGCCTTCAGAGCCCGTCAAAGTCCATCTGTAATTTCCAGAACAAAGTCACCTGAAACCATTGCTTGGTGACCCACCCATGTCAGGGCATTGACCCCTCAGTCATGGTCTCCCAAATGAGCCACCACTGATGGACAGTCCGAAGTGTTAGAATACTGCATCCAAACCTCCCTATCCATGTCCACTCACTGGCCCTCAACGACCAGCCAGGAGTCAAGACCTTATACCTTAGGGTTCGAGTTCAGGCTCAGGTTCCAATCCTTGGGTGAAATAAAAGATAAGTCAAGTTCTATAGCTTATTATCCAGCCTGTGGCTGGGAGGAAAAATAATAATTTGGTGAATGTTCAGATGCCCCAAGGGGACCCATGATACATTATAGAGCCAGGATAGGCAAACTACGGCACTCAGGACAAATGTGGCCATGCCCACTCCTTTACCTACTGCCTGTGGTCCCTTCCCACTGCTGTAGCAGAGCTGAGTGGTTGCAATAGAGACCAGATGGCCATCAGAGCTGAAAATACAGACTATCTGGCCCTTTACAGAAAAAGACTCATAAATTCCCAGATCCTTGGGTCCAAGGAGAGAAAAGGTGAGCCTCTGGCTGCAGATCTTCAGTGGCTCCATGTGGGTAGATTCCAGAATGCCGGAGCAGGCACAGAGATACCGAAGTCCCCCGCCACAATGGTGAGGGACATCTTTGAAGTCTTGGGGAGAAATCAGCAGGCGGAGTCAGGCTCTGAGGCAATGAGGTGCAAGGGAATACATGTTTGATGGAGGGGTTTGTGGAGGGACAGGTCAGTTGGGTTAGGGTCCTCCCAGCAGAGGAGAAACCCTAAGCCAGGAGGAAGAGCACCCATGCCCAGGTAGCATGGAAAGAGGGGAGCAGGAGCCCCCTGAGGCCAATTAGGAGAGCTGTGAAGAAGGACAAAGAGAAGGTAAAAAATAAACCTGACGTCCTCTGTAATTTTTTAATTTAATACCATCTCAGACCCTAGATATTAGGGCTGCCAACTGATAACCATGAGGCCCCCAGTCCTTCAAGTCATACCCAGACATTGATCATGGAAGTTTGGGTCAACATGAACATGATACACCACTGGATTTAAAGGCTCTGAAAAGTATTGCAGCGAAGAGGGCCACACGACCTGTCCACTGGGAACTGCCCTCTACCCTCTGGCACTGGCATTCCTGAGATTATCCTTTGGGGAATGTTGTATTCCAGCCCAACCGCAACCTTCACAGGTCAGATAACTCCCTCCACACTTTGTATGGCCCTCAGTGTTCACACCACACAGCCATTCGTGGATGAGCGAGCGCCCACTGGTAGGATGGGCGAGAGTTAGAAGCCAGCTGACACACACTCATGAGTCCCTTCCTACACCCTCTTGTTGAAAGGTGGTGCAAACTGTTCACTGAAAAGTGTCCAAACTACAGAAGGCTGTTCTCGCCCAGGCCTGAACCCTAGCCCTCCCCCTGCTCTTCTCTGAGACAATGACTCTCACCAAGGTACCTATCTAGGTCACTTCTGAAAACAAACCAAAAAATTAATCACTGATCACCCAGGGGTGGGGAATGGGGTTGGGCAGAAAAGAAGGAACCAACATTGTTGAGGAGTGCTCTCTGTTGAGGGCATTGCTCAACACTCTGTCCATGGACCTTCATGCTCTCAACATAAGCAGAAGATGGACAGTTCTCTCCACAGATAAGGAGACTGGGGTGCTAACCTCTGGTTGCATCTGACTACCAAGGCCATGTAGCCTGCACTCCGGTAATAAAATATCTGTGAAAACTGCAGTTAAGCCACAGATCTAGATCATAACACTTTGTCCTATAGCACAAAACTTATTCATAAAACAGATTTAGTGATCTGTGGGTGCAGAACAAATTAGCCCAAAGCTTAGTATCTTAAAACAACACTTACTTATTTTGTTCACTCTTTAGCTGAGCAGAGGCTTAGCTGGGGAGCTTGGTTCTGCTCCACGTGGCATCAGTTGGGACAACTCAACAGGTAACCTGCTCCTGAGGTGACGCATCCCAGAGCCAGGCAGCAGGGATCCACTGTGTGCGGGCTCTCCACAAGGTGGCTTGACGGCCTCACAGAACAGCGGCTGGGGTTCCACGCGACGTGTCCCAAGAGGCGGGAAGTAGAAGTTACCACTTTCTGAGAAGTGAGACTGCCATCCCCACTCCTTGTCCAAGCAGAACAAACCCAGGTCCAAGGGGCGGGGTGCCCACCTCCATCTCTGTCCAAAGTGTCAACAAGTTGAGGAATTTTGGGAAAATGTCCCAAGCTTCCACGGTTACTTATTTGTTGTATCTTTTATCGGTTCGTTTACTCATTCTCTAAGAGCTACTTTGAACATAAGTAAACCTGTCGTTCAGCTCGGGTACCACACGGCGTTAGACCACCCTCAAGTGTTGGCCAGAGCAGCCCCGCGTGTGTATCAGGAGACAGAGGCAAATCCTCCCAAAAGCCTGCCCCCGTGGTTTGGGGGTGACAGAGAGGAGACCAAAGCCGGAGAAAATAGTTTCTTCTTCTGAAAACTAAGAAGGAGGGAGAATCCTGTGCGGTGGTGATGGTGGTGGAGCTCACCGCTGAGAGCTCACGGTCCCCGCGACCGGCTCCAACGTTGATTCCTGGCAGCCCGGACGTCTGATTCAGCAACTCCAAGGCCTTTGCCGGGTGACACGTGGCTCCGTGCTCCTCTCTGCTCCCTCGCCGGCCCCCTCCGGATCCAAGGCCTTTGCCGGGTGACACGTGGCTCCGTGCTCCTCTCTGCTCCCTCGCCGGCCCCCTGCGAACCCGGCACCTGGGAGTTTGCTTTCCGCCTTCCCGCCTACCCGACCTCCCCTCCGATGGTGTTAATGGTTGTTCCCTGTTCCCTGTTTCCTTCACTCTGACACACAGCTCAGCCTTTCTAACTTTAAGATACTATATACTACACACACACGCACGCACGCACGCACGCATGCGCACGCACGCACGCAGACGCGCACGCGCACACTAAGTGAGCTGGACTTAGACGAGCTGCGGGAAGAGGGGCAGCCGCCTGGGAGGGGCTGCGGAGCCCCAGACCGCCCACTCCAAAGGCCCGCCGCCTCGAACTAGTAAACATACGAGGACTCTTTTTGAGAATCACAGGCCTTTTGATCCAGCTGTCACCGTGCAATGATACCATTCCCAAGCACGTGACTGTCACAGGATCACAGGGCCATTATGCACACGGTGGCTGAAGGGAGCCCAGGAAACCTTCTACGCTGAACCTCGGACTCAGACACGAGCATTTCCTAGAGCGCTGCCCGCACCCCAGCCCCAAGGGAGGTTCCCACCGCCCCCCACCCAGAGGCTCCTCACCCTGAGCTCAGACCCCCTCCTCTCCACTCACTCACTGACTCAGAACGGCGCCAGGGCTGGCGAAGCCCGGGCCTGGGTGAGTCTGCGCACGCGCGTGCCCGCGGGTCTCGGCGCTGCAGACACAGCGGCTGTGGGCCATGCGGCCTGGGGCCCCGCTCTCCACAGCAGGTTGGGACCGTGCGACCCGCGGGGGGGAGGGGCGGGGGCCCACAGGGAGAAGGGACCACTCAACAGAGCGGAGCTGGGAGGATAAGGAAGTGTCTGGAAACTCCCTCCTTCCTGCCTCCCGACCCCGGGCCTTTCTGCTCGCGGGCGCACACCCAGCGCAGCCTGGGAGCAGCCGAGCGCCGCGCTCACGCGTATGTGCTCACGCGTATGTGCTCACGCGTGTCTCCGGAAGGCGCTGCTCCTAAAGTGTTGTGAGTGTATGCTGTGATGGGCTGCGAGCACCCGGGGGCAGCGGGGCCCAGATCTCCCACACCGAGCCCGGGCCGCCTGAAGCACGGACTCGGCAGGGGTCACCGAGGGAGTAAAGGGGCAGCACCCACCCAGGGCTCTCCCGACCCTCTTCTTAGTCCTTGCCTCCGGCTTCGCAAGCGCCCACCTGACGCGTTAGCTCAGCTCTTCACTGCAGGTATATTCCCCTCTCTTGTCAACCCCGTCCCTGTCACACAGCACCCTCGCCCTCCCACCTTCCAGGGCCCCCCCCCCCCCCCCCCCCCCCCCCCCCCCCCCCCCCCCCCCCCCCCCCCCCCCCCCCCCCCCCCCCCCCCCCCCCCGCCGCAGAAAACCTGCCCTCCCAGCCTTCCCTCCCACAGTGAGCCTGAGTCCTTCCTCCCCTCACTCCTACATCTGCTTTTATAGACTTCGGATCACGAATGTGATGCTCATCACTGCCTTCTCTGCTCTCTCTCCCTCTCTCTCCCTCTCTCTGTCTCTCTGCAGCTGCCCACCGTGGCGTGCAGTCCCTGGGGAACAGGCATGGTGCTTTCTCCAGCTTCACTGTCTCTCACGGTCCCTAGCAGAGAGCACCACAATAGAGATGCGCTCAAAGCTATCGCACTGGCAAGGGTGAGTGGCGCTTGTTTTAAAATGCATAAAACAAAACACTCAGATTGCAAAGGACCCAATGGTACTGAAAATCAGATCTCTGCGTGGACCCCCGCTCCAGCACTGTGTGTCCACTGGCTCTGCCCTGGAGCCCATCCCCCACATATGTGGTCACAACCCCCCCTTCAGGTTGATCCTCCCTCTGGTGGGAGGTACCCTGGAGGTGGTGGGATGAAGAGGGGGTGCAGTAGGGGAGTGAGCAAATTTCGGATAAGGGAATCTGACACCAAAGGCATGCTCACCGGGGATTTCTGAGAGGCTGTGGCTACGGCTGGGGTTAGTACAGAGAGACCTGAACCATGATTTATGGTTCACAGAGCTTGGGTGGATGTGGAGGGGGAGAGAGAGAGAGCTGGTCTCATCACCACAGCGCAAGAAATAGCTACCCTGGATTAAAGCTGATAAATAATGGCCCCCACATAAGTGATGGCTTTTTTCAGCTGCGCTCTGTGGGCTCCGGAAGTACTTTCTTTGCTTTTATGGTTGACTCTATTAGGCACATATATATTGAGCATCATGACCAGCAGGGACATAAGCAACATGAATTCAAGGATCACACTAGCTCGAAATAGAAAAAGAGCTTGTTATTTCCTTCTAAACCAGCAGCAAAGCAGAAGAAATCAAATAATTTTTATATTATGAGATTTCAGGGTGTTTTTCATACTGTGTCTATTTCCTTTTTAATGACAGTTGTCAGAAGTCACTTTTAAGAAAGTACTTGGAAATTGAATAGAAAAATGTCTCACACATTTACTTTCCTTGTTTTTGTGAAATTCAAATAAGACATGAGCGACAGGCACAGAGTGCCTGTCCCCCACGCTCCGCAGATGCTCACTTTCTTCGAACCCTCTCTTCTGGGAAGTGGGAAGGGAAGCCGGGGGTCTGTCAGGAGGCACCCTGCCTGGGATTCAGCCCCCATAGGCCATGACTAAATGCACCAGGTGAGCGTCTGTTTGGGGGGAGCCCTGGCACCCTTGAGTACCCTTGCTCGACAGGGAAGCCATTACAACGGAAGCAGAGTCAGCCCCTCTCGAGAAGCCAGATCCCAGGTCCCAGGCCTCCACACCATGCAGGATCATCCTGGGCTCTGCACTGAAACCTTGTGTCTGTCACAGGGAAGCAGGTGGGCAGGAGACAATCCAGCAAGAGTGGTGCCTCCTTACCCAGTTCCCTGAGACCCAGGGGCAGGGGTGTCAGGACCCGCCTTCGGTTGGTCCCTCGAACCACTTCTTCAGGGGGGCGGGGGGCGGGGACACAAAGCTCCCATTCAGGGCCCCGCAAGCCTCTTTGGAGATTCTGCTCATGACCGAAGAGCCATGCTGGCTAAAACTAGTTACGGAGAAATGTTCTCTTGTTTTCACCAAGATCCTGATGAACGCACCCATCTTCAACATGGAGGCAAAAATCCTGAGTTCAGATCATGGCTGGGCCAGCTATTAGCTCTGCAATTCTGGGTAATCAGCGTAAGCCCTGTTTCTCAAAAGCAGTATGTGAGGAATTAGACCCTTTCATCAGATTGTGGAAGACTTCCCATATTCACAGAAACATCATCAACTAAGTGAACAAGAACCAGATCCGGTCATGTCGGCTGGTGCTCCGGAGCCTCCAAGCAGGGCTGTGTGCAAAACTCAGCTCAGCAGTGACCTGCCTGTCTCAGAAATCCTTCCGTGAGGGCTTTGAACCCAGCCCAGTAGGGTCAGGAACCCCCTCAGAAGAGGGGACACTGGGAGTGGAGAGGGAAGAGAGGAGAAAGTACACGTGTTTCTCCCAGTGGGGAAGCCCACCCCTCACCCAGCCCCGACGTCTGCCAGCCGAGCCCTCTCTTTCCTCTGTCCCTACTAGACCCTTGTGCATCTAGACTGGGAAAGGTGCAAGGCATGAACTCGAGTCTGATGGAGTCGTCTGCAGGGACCTCCTTGGGGGACACCCCCAACTGTAGAGTGGGGCTCAAGCGGAGGAAAACAATTAACGCTCTGACCTGAGGTGCCACCTTCTAGAATAAGTCCTGGGGACCCAGCAAAGGACAAGGGTCCAGGACCCTGGGGCCAGAAGGAGGGGACAGCCAGGCGTGTGTGGCCACTGCGTACTGACCCCACAGGCCCTCACAGGCCTAGAGCCTCGCTGAGGCTGCTGCAAGCATGTTCATGCAGCCAGCCCTCTCAGGAGCTCACTGCCTGCACGGGGGCCTTGGGGACGAGACCTTCTGGGGGCCCAGTCAGCAGGGCAAGGAGGCACGCGGCTGAGCCCACCGTGCAGACGGGGGAGGGGCGCCCAGAGACGGCGCCTCACGAGCACGCGCATGGAGCTCACGGGAAGGGGCGCCTGTGTCCCGAGGACTACAGGGGAAGCCTCTGCCCCTGTTCCAGCACCCTGGAAACCGCCTCCCCGCGCTGGTGGGCGGCAGGGTGCCCCCTTCCTGCCTCGGCTCAGCACCCGCCAGAAGTGCCACAGACAGACGTGGTGGGCACAGTGGGCCCCCTAGACGTTCACCTCCTAATCCCTGGGGGCTGTGAATATGGTGGGCGACCCGGCAAAGGGGAACTGCTCGTGGATGGAATTAATGCTGATGATCAACTGGCCTTAAAACAGGGAGGTCATCCCGAATCACCTGGGCGCCTCAGTGGAACACGGGGGTCCTCCAGAGTGCAGGAGGCTCGCGGAGCCCGAGGGAGGTGTGACTACGGGAAACGCAGTTGCAGCGAGGAACGGAGCCGGGGGTGTAGCCCGAGGAAGCACCCCGGAGCCGAGGGATGGGCTCTAGACGGGGAAAAGACAAGACACCGAGTCGGCCCTGGAGCCCGCAGAAGGACAGGCCCCGCTGACCTCTCAGAACGGTAAGATCGTACATTCGTGTTGGGGAGCTACTAAATTTGCGGTGCTTTGTGACAGCAACCACAGGTAACTGATACAGATGACCGGCGTCAGTGTCCACTGTGGTCTCAAGTCCCGGGACCCGCACTTCCAGCCACTTGAAAGCTGTGTCCCCTGGACAGCTTTGTCAACCGCTCTGAGTCTCTGTCTTCCCATTTCTAAAACGCCTGCAGTCATGCCTCAAAGATGACTGTGAGTGCTTCATGAAGTCAGGCTAATTAACTGTAAACAGCAAGAAAAGTATGGGTTATGTTATTGACTTCAAGGGGCCTGAGGGGGGGAAATTAAGATTTTTTTGAACTTGAGACAGAAATTGCTAATTGTTACCCACAGACATTGCTTGAATATCTGTAAACATTTGCTTTTCTTTTCAATAATCACATATATGGCTTTAAATCAATATAATGAGCCCCTGTGGGAAGGAGTTCTGGAAGCCAGTAAGAATTCCAGCGTAGGGCCACGGAGCCGGCCTGGCGGGTCTGGCCAAGTCCTAACACCGATTCACCAGCACTCCAGGAACGGAACACAGATAACAGGACAGGTTCTGCCCCGTTGGCCTCGCTCAGAGGCAGCACAAGGTGACCCCGTAAGTAACGAGATGGGGAGGGCCTGCTCCTCGGTGGCCGGCCAAGGGGCTGCATTATAGTGTAATCACAGTATAATGTAATACATGGTGTTACAATGACAGATTCCCTGAGGGGAAGCCCTCCACAGAGAAGCATTTTTAGAATTTCAGAAATTACCTGGTTTTTATTTCTGATTGTAGAGTTTTAGAATTCTAATACATCACATGTTTATAAAGGCATCTTACAGCAGAACTTAGAATTGTTTTCATAGGGGGCCAGCATTTACTGAACATCTCTGTTGGGCCAGACACCACACCAGTTACATATATTCTCTCACACTCAACTTCCTTCTTTATGAAATATATATTTAGATATATACACACATACATATGTACATGTATATAAAATACCTCCTTCATTAGGCTCCCAAGGATTAAGTTAAAGAGAATAAAATAATGTAGCCAGAGACACATATCTGGGAAGAAATAGGACTGGCATCACCCCCACCTCCCTGGGTCTCACCCCATGCATCTTGTTGATTCCACCACACGGCATGGCCCCTCCTCATGGAAGGTGCTAGGTCTTTCTTTCCTGTGGGTTTATTTCTCATCCTATCATTTGACCCGGCTTTTAATACCACAGTGAGGCAAACGCTGAACTGATACTCTACTCCCCATTCACACTGATTCACCCACAACAGTGCACTTTTTTAAAAAGTACATTAAGAGTAGGAGAAAATATTGTGCCATGAACTCCATTAGGAGACTTTAAAATTCATTCAGAATATTCACCAAGTCCTGGGACGTTGCAGGAAGACTCCTAGGAACGGGGGACGCCAAAGGCCCAGCACTCTTAAGCTGGCATCGTGGGAGAGGACAAGCAGACAACAATCAACCAGGATAACAGAGAAGCTATCAAGCTGCTGTGAGTGCCACACAGGGAATGTGCTAGACCAGGGTCCAACAGAAGCTTCTCTATAAAGATCAGCAAGAAGCAAATGCTTCTCACTGTGAGCTACAGAGATTCCAGGATTATTTGTTGCTATGGCAGAAGCTACCCTCTATAAGAATATCATCTAGATCTTTGAGACCAGGAGGAATATGCTCCTGGCCAAGGGAGCAGCTGGTATGAAGACCCCAAGGCAAGAATAAGTATGTACACTGGGGAAATGAAGGAAGGAGGCCATGTAGGAGAGGGGAACTACCCAAGGTGACGTCAGGGGAGGGGCAGAAACCAGATCTCATCAGGCTTTATAATCTGGAGCAGGATCATGGGTTTTTGTGAGAAGCCAAAGGGTGGCATTAAGCAAGGGAGTATCGTGGCCTGTTCTGCATTTTGTTGGGTTGTTTTTAGATCACTCAAGCTGCTGTATGTGGAATGGACTGTGGGAGGTCAGGTGAAGAGTGGAAACAGAGAGAGAGGGAGAGAATATGGTGGCTTGCTCTGGAGGGCAGTGGTGGAGGGGGAGAGAAGAGAGCAGGTGTAGCCTATGCTCTGGACAGACAGGCAACAGGACTTGAACGAGACCAGGGCTGTGGTCGACTGAATCATTTATCTTCAGTTAATCCATCCCACCAGAGCCTGGTCACCCTGCAGGGAGAGTACAAGTCTCTCCCCATTCACTCTGGACTTGGCTACATGGCTTCCTTTGACCCACAAGATCTATATGGAAGTGTGCCAGATACAGCAGAGTGTTTAGGAGGTACCACTTCTTTCTGCTGTCCTTCCTGAGCTTGGACTCTACACTGTAAATCAGGCACATCCAGGGGGTGACTTCTCTGACAGCCTGGGTCCTGGATGGGAATACATGTAGACCCCAACTAGGCCTAACTGAGTCTAAGACAAAATAGACCCATGAGCAAGAAGTTAATGTTTCTCACTGTGAGCTACAGGGATTCCAGGATTAATTGTTGCTATGGCAGAAGCTACCCTCTACAAGAATATCATCTAGATCTTTGGCTTAAGCAACTGTATACGTAATAGCTCAGTTTACCAATTTAGGGATTGACAAGTGGGGTGGAAGGTAGAAATTGAGATTTCATTTTAGAACACGTTTAACAAATAAGAATACCAGTTATTTTATGGAAGACACACTCCTTGCATTTGTAGGAGAATCAAATTGTTTCAAATTGTTTCTGTTTGTAATTTAACATCCCAAATAAATTTTTAAATCCCTTATATGCAATCTGTTCACTGTCAAACATTTTATTCCCTGAAATTGTTTAGTTCACATTTATCCAAAAAGAAAGTGCATTTGGAGTTAAAACTAGTTTCCCCAAAGAGGTTCTAAAGAGCTGAAAGGTAGAAACAAGGTCATGAAAGGATGAAACCCATGCTCTGCCCATCTCACCACTGTCATTCAGTTGGGTGAGGCTGCTGGGGAACAGCCTACTAAGGTCAAGGTGGGGAAGGGATTGCCCTTAAAATCATACCTGGCTCATTGCGAGAAACAAAATCCACATGGATAGCCCATTGTGAAGATGACCAAGAGACTCTCTCCCAGTGAAGCAATTTCATTTTTTTTAAATCAAGACAAATCCATCTTATTTTTTTCTAAATTATTATTATTATTTATAATTTTGTTGAGAGAGGGAGTGCATATGAGCAGGGGGTGGGGAGGGGCAGAAGGAGAGAGAGAGAATCTTAAGCAGGCTCCATGCCCAGCATAGAGCCCAATGTGGGGCTCAATCCAATGACCCCGAGATCATGACCTGAGCCAAAATCAAGAGTTGGACGCTTAACCAACTGAGCCACCCAGGGCCCCAAGACAAATCCATCTTAAACAAGACAAGAAACATATTTTGTTTGAAAACTCCAGTTGGATATTTGGTTTATGAATAACTGTATATCACATTTCATTTATTGACTATCGTATTTCCATGTAATCATATAATCTTGACAACTCAAAATTGTTGAGTTGTCACTGTCTCAAAAATTTTAATTCCAGTATAATTAACATACAGTATTATATTAGTCTCAGGTGTACAATACAGTAATTCAATAATTCTATACATTACTCAGTTCCCACCGAATTAAGTGTACTCAATCCCCTTCACCTATTTCACCCATCCCCCACCTATCACCCCTCTGGTGACCTTCAGTTTGTTCTCTAGAGTTAACAGTCTGATTTTTTTGTCTCTTTTTTTCTCTGCTCATTTGTTTTGTTTCCTAAATTCCACATATGAGTGAAATTATATGGTATTTGTCTTTCTCTGACTGACTTATTTCACTAAGCATTATAACCTCTAGGTCCATCCATCCACGTTGTTGCAAATGCCAAGATTGCATTTTTATGGCTATAAAATATTCCAGTGTGTGTGTGTGTGTGTGTGTATCACATCTTCTTTATGCATTCATCTATCAATGGACACTTGAGCTCCTTCCATAATTTGGCAATTGTAAATAATGCTGCAATAAACATAGGGGTGCATATATCTTTTCAAATTAGTGTTTTCATATTCTTTGGGTAAATACACAATTGTGGAATTACTGGATCATATAGGAGTTCTATTTTTAATTTTTTGAAGAACCTCCATACTGTTTTCAGTAGTGGCTACACCAATTTGCATTCCCACCAACACTGCACAAGTGTTTTTTTTCTCCACATCCTCGCCAACACTTGGTGGTTCTTGCGGTGCTGATTTTTAGCCATTCTGACAGGTGTGAAGTGACATCTCATTATTTTGATTTGCATTTCCCTGATGATGAGTGATGATGAGCATCTTTTCATGTGTCTGTTGGCCATCTGTATGTCTTCTTTGGAGAAATGTCTGTTCGTGTCCTCTGCCCATTTTTAATTGGATTACTTGGGTTTCATACATTTTGATTACTTACCCCTTATCAGATATGCCATTGGCAAATATCTCTTTGCATTTAGTAGATTGTCTTTAAGGATTGTTGATTATTTCCTTTGCTGTGCAGAACCTTTTTGTTTTGATATAGTCCCAATAGTTTATTTCTGCTTTCGTTTCCCTTGCCTCGGGAGACCTATCTAGAAAAATGTTGCTACGGCCAGTGTCAGAGAAGTTACCGCTTGTGCTTTCCTCTAGGATTTTATGGTTTCATGTCTCACATTTAGGTCTTTAATCCATTTTGAATTTATTTTTGTGTATGGTGTAAGGAAGTGGTCCAGTTTCATTCTTCTTCATGTAGCTGTCCAGTTTTCCCAACACCATTTATTGAAGAGACCATCCTTTGTCCCATTGAGTATTCTTGCCTCCTTTGTCAAAGATTAATTGACCATATAATCAGGTTTATTTCTGGATTTTCTGTCCTGTTCCATTGATCTATGTGTCTATTTCTGGGCCAGTGCCATACTATTTTGATCACTACAGCTTTGTAGTATATCTTGAAATCTGGGACAATTCACATTTTAATGGCTGCCCAATGAATATTGTAATGTGTTTTTACCTAATCTTTTGTAATATAGTTTTTCTATTAAAAATAATATACATTCATAGAAAGTTGTTAAATATGCACTATTAGGTGAAAAAAGCCAGAGATATAAAATAATATCTTTAGTATGATATAATTAAAATTAAATTTAATAATAAATATTATGTACATAAAGATATCTGCATAGGTTAATTTAAATTACAAATAAGAAATAAACCCATGCGAATTTCTAATTATTCATTTCTTTTTCTTTAAATATAGAAGGCTTCACAAATGTGTGTGTCATCCTTGCACATCCACGCTCATCTTCTCTGTATCGTTCCAATTTTAAATTTTTTTTTTTTTTTTTTTTTTTTTGAGAGAGAGAGAATGAAAGACAGAGAGCATGAGAGGGAGGAAGGTCAGAGGGAGAAGCAGACTCCCTGCCGAGCAGGGAGCCCGATGCGGGACTCGATCCCGGGACTCCAGGATCATGACCTGAGCCGAAGGCAGTTGCTTAACCAACTGAGCCACCCAGGCGCCCTGTATCGTTCCAATTTTATATGTGCCGAAGTGAGCACCTATTACTCATTTCTACATCACTTAAACCTTAAAGATAAACACATAGATTTTTCATAATTAAAAAACAACAGCAATAAAGATATTTACAAAGGAGTAGAAGAGGAAATCATTCAT
This sequence comes from Phoca vitulina, assembly GCF_004348235.1. NCBI lineage: Eukaryota > Metazoa > Chordata > Mammalia > Carnivora > Phocidae > Phoca > Phoca vitulina. The sequence continues at coordinate 4,728,036 of NW_022589720.1, forward strand.
ATAGAAAAGCCTGAGGAAAACATCTCGACACCAAAGTAAGGGCCTCGAAGAGACTAAATACCATCCTTAGGGAGGCTCTTGGTCCACAGGATACTGAAGAATCCCGCCCCAACTCACACTCTACAGTCCGGCATGCCTCCTGACAGCTTAACACATGCTCACTTCTGCTTATTATACTTTAATACCGATACAGAATTAATATTTGATGTTCTTCTGTTGTTTCCCTGTTTACGAGTATCTACAGCCTGAATGAGCAAGTCGCAGGCTAGAGACATAAAAGCACGCAGCTAAATTCACATTTCTCCTTAATGTCAGAAACCACAGCTACATTAAAAAGGATTATCAGGGATGCAGGTACACTCTGATGTTTTGATCTAACCCATTTTCACATTCAAAGGGTGTGTTGAGTGTTATTCAGAAGTACATAACTGTTCTCAGAGCAGAAAGCACTTAGCGTCAGCTGCACAGTACCTCCAAGTCTCAACTAGAGATTTACGGGAATGTGTCAGCAGACACAGGACTGGGGGCCGTTCTGAGCTCTGTGGAGCTCTTGGCATGGAGCCTGCTGCCTGGGGGGGCTTTGATGGGGTCTGTGTGTGGCTCCTAGCTATCCTTGACCCTTCTCTGAGGGCCTCTGCTCCCGCCTCCACCCCTCCTGCCTCAGTTATGGGAGAGGAAGACCCAGGGGCAAAGGAGATGTCATTTGGTTCTACCGTGGATGAATGGATCTCAGCATCTCAGATGTACGATCTTCACTCAGGAGTTTGCGAATCCATCCCCTCTCCCTTTGCCTTCGGTGTTTGAGCTTGAATGAAGCCAAAGGTCACCAAAAGCTTCAAGAGAAAACGCTGAATTTCACTGATGGCTGAGTCAAAATCTCCAAATCAAGCCTGGATCCATCTTCAAATGCTGATTCACCAGATTCTGATGCTTGATGATTCCAAGGCTGGCTGGCCATGGGAAGTTTGAAAAGAATCTCAAACCTTGCAAGTTTTTGCCTATTTCAAGCCTTGCCCTTTCTGGGGCTTCTGCTTAATAACCAAATGGAAGTGCTAGTATTGGATGAGGCCCAACACCATATTTTGATAGCATCTCTAAGACCAGTTCACGCCCAAAATAGCCCATGCGGGTGCATGCCAGCCACTCAGCCTGGAACCAATGATGCTCTACAGTTTGCTTCTAAATTTCCAGGCTCTCACAAGACTGTGCTCATCTCGTGACTCGCTACTTTAAAAAGGAGTTTTTTTAAAGGTTGATTCAAAAAATCAATCTTCTACTTTTGACCATAACACTTAAAGTCAATATATGCTGGAAATTTACTATATATCTCTCCTCTAGAGCATGGACCAACCCAAAGCGATGTTTTATTAAGGACAGGAAGACCTGGCCACCATACTGCTTCCTCCATGGCATGGCCAAGGCCCCTGGGTCTTGAGGAAGATTTCATAACGAGTCTCTGTCAGCTTCATCATCGTTGATGGTGAGCCGCTACTGCCTTGGTAAGATGGAGGAGCCAGGTGTCCACAGCCCACCGCAGAGGTGTATTTGTAACCACTGCAGAATCTCACGACCCCCATTGGATCACATGAGGCCTTTAATGAAATACTGATTCTGGGGCCAAACCCAGATCCACCACATCAGAGGCTCTGTAAGTGACAGTAATGAGCAGCCAGGTGAGGACCACTGCTTCAGGACACCCGGTCTGCAGCGACTTCCCTGCCCCCATCCATCAACGCCATGCTTGTCCTGGCCCTGATCCTCCACTGTAGGATTTGAGGAGGTGGGCAGCTCAGCCAAGAAAGCAGGGGATGGATCTCAGCCTCACAGACTTTGTAACCTCATCAGAGAGACAAAACTCCTAAGTATCAATTAGAGAAAGCAGGGTATAAAATGAATGCCAAAGTGTGGAGTGCAGAGGGTTAGGGACCAAGACGAGACATTTAACAGGAGGGTGATGATGTAACTCAGACCAGCTGTGCCAATCGCTGGGCCCAGCTCTGTCACGGAGAAAAACCAGAGCTCAGAGAAGCCACTTGGGTTTCCCAGAATCTGACAATGAGTTCTCCTCTAAGCCGAGTCTGGCACACAAAGCGCCCGATTCACGCTCTCTCTGACCCACTCAAAGTTAAGTGGAACACTCAGCCCATTGTCTGGGTAATTATACATTTTTTTAACTCACATCTGATAAATCCACATAATTAAGCCCCCCCACCCAAAAAGTGCTTCTTTTTTTCCTGTTTTTGAATTACCTACATAATTGCCTTCATTTTCCACTTCATTTTGCTTATGTAACTATGACTTCACCCCTCCTTTGGCAGAGTCAGCATGAAGCAAGCTTTTCCCCGGATAATCCACACATGTTGAACCATTATCATCTATAAAGCAGTATGATTGGTGTGATGAGGAATTGTGAACACAAATTATAAATGGCCATATGCAAGTGCCCTGCCTTTCTAAGCTCACAGCCTGTTCTACACATGGTCTTGGGAGAAGATAGCTCACCAGATGAAGCAAGGCATGACGGCCAGGAGGGGCAGGAGGTACGGTGTAGTGCTGCATGGGGGAGAGGAGGAGAGAGGAAAAAGCATGAGAACAACAGGGGCAGAGATGGAAAGTGCCAGCTGGGGCCGGAGAATCCTCTGGGCGCTCTGCTGCAGTGAGGAAGAAAGGAGCAATCGAAGGGCATCAGATGCTTGGTGGTTTGAACCCAGGTTTGACTGGGCTCTACCACTTACCAGCTGGGTGATTCGGGCAAGTCACATAGCCTCGCTGGGCCTCAGTTTCCTGTTTGTAAAATGGGTTTAATAATGTCTTTGTTAAGAGTATTGTGTCAGGCATTTTGGTCTGGTAGAACAAAACTACCATAGACCAGGTGGCTTAAACAACAAGCCTTTATTTCCCACATTCCTGGAGGCTGGGTCCAAGGTCAAGAAGCTAGTGGATCTGGCGTCCGGTGAAGGGCCTCTCCCTGCCTTGCAGGCAGCTGCCCCTGGCTGTAGCCTCACATGGCCGAGAAAGCAAGCTCTGGTCTCTTGTCCTCTTACAGGAGCTCTGACCCCATCATGGGGGCTCCCCCTCATAACCCAACCTGATTCTTACTTCCTCCCCAAGCCCACACTTCCAAAAACCATGACAATGGGGATAGGGTCTCAACGTATTAATTTGGGGAGGCCGCAAATATTCAGTCCATAGCACTTATTTTGAGGATTATCTGAGTTGAAATCTGCAAATCATTTTTAAAAGTGCCAGGAGCATCATCAGCACCACATGCTGATCGGTTATTATGCTTAGACCCTAAAGGCTGGAAGGTGATAGTCATTCTAGGCACTGAGTAGGAGTGTGTTGTTATGACTCAACATCAACTCCATTGTCCCTTAAACAGAGAGGAGTCAGTAGAGACAAAAAGCTACACCATGCCAGGGGTAGAGTCAGGGAGCCCTGGAGCCTGGGAACCTCATCAATCACAAACAAGAAAGACATGGCAAGAATGAAGAAACGGGATGCCCTGACTGGCATGCTACCAGAGAGGGAGAGAGGGCACACAGATGGCCTTACAGTCCCTGGGAACTGGTTCTAGCAGAGGAATAGGAATGCCCTGGGTTCTGCTAGCAAGGGGTCTTGGGTGGCCCTCTGGTAGGAAACCAGAGGCCAATGGTGGGGAGCAACCAGATGATGTGGTTTGAGGAGTTGGGAGGAAGACACTTATGGGAAATGGATGCTCCGGGGAGGGAACTGGGGAAGAGGAGAATGAGTGCTAAGGCCTGGAGAGCCAGGAGAGGGGCTTTGTCACATTGCAGAGACTGACTCTGAGGATAGTGGATGTGGCAACCAACCAGGAACCCTGGGTCCTACACTGTGTGTATCTACGTGTGATACACTGAAACCAGTACGGAGTTCAAGGTGGCCTGTAGCTGGAAGGATTCCGAATCTCATGCTCTAAAGTGGCACAAGACAGAGGGTATGATGATGAATCAGTGAGGACAAGGTTGGAATCATCTGATACTGGCTGGTCTTACAGGCATCTTTGAATTTTTTTCATCTTTGAATATTTTTAATGCTTTTGGTTTTGACCATTTATTCAATTTGCAAATCCATAGGAGAGACCATGTCTTTGTAGATCTATTAGCAACTCAGAACAGCATACATGTTAAATTGTATCAGTTATAGCCAAAATGATACTCCTGAAGAATATGTGAAGTCCCTGGAGATGAGAAACAAAAAGAGCTAGCCTATACATGAAGAAACAAACTGCCACCCAAGAACTTAAAATATTTTGGCTTTCTGAACAGAAGCTGCTAGTTCTGTCAGGTGACATGCTGTTTCCCTGAGGTTTTGTTTTGTTTGCTTTTACTTCAGAAACCACAAAAGATACATGCAAACCTTTTAAATGTTTTTGTTAATTTTCCAGTGAGTATGAAAGTAGATGATGGATGGATGGATGGATGGATGGATAGGTGGGAAGGTGAGTGGTTGGATGGATGGATAGATGGATGGATGGATGAATGGATGGATGGATGGATGGATAGGTGGGAGGGTGAGTGGATGGATGGGTGCATGGATGGATGGATGGATGGATCATGGATTGATGCATGGGTGGATGGGAAGGTGAGTGAATGGATGGATGGATGGATGGATGGATAGGTGGGAAGGTGAGTGGATGAATGGGTAGATGGAGAGACACTCCATAATAAACTTTCCAACTAAATTGAACCTAAAACTAACAATAACCTCACTTACCCATCTGTGAAATGAAAGCGTTTCTTTCTATAGTCTTTATCTTTGCATTGTAGAATTTAGTTTCGATAAATTAGGTGGCACCTCTGATGTCATACCACAAAATGCTGCACAAAACTCTTCCAATGTTCTTTTGTTCCACTACTCTGTGTCCTGCCTCTGTATTCCCATTGAACTCTCAGAGAGCAGGGCTTGTGCACAGCTGCAGTCCAGAGTCACTCACCTCACCACACCCATCAGCGCCCACCAAGAGGCTCTATCCCCACTGGACACCCAAGTTTGCTTTTCCCACTCCAGTTTGGAGTGATGTCAAGACCAGTGCACAGCGGCTGGAGAACAGCTGTTCCTGAATGTGTCTCTTAACCTGATCATGCTGAGTCATTCCATAGACATGGAGCCAGGTCCTTGCTTAAAGCTGGCCACACATCTGCACTGTGTTTGTTATTACTGCTTGCCAAATGAATGAACGAGTGGACAAATGAACCAACTCCTAGCCTTCTCCTACACCATCAGAAGATAGGCCCCGGCTTTCAATGCTGCATTCAGACTCTAGAAAAATAAGCTCCTGAAAATAGGGAAATTAGACTGAGAATAACACCCCCTAATGTCCAAGGAATATAATATGCTCAGTTTCCTAAATCTAGCACGTGTCCCCTCTCAAGCTAGAAAAAGCATCTCAAAACACATGCTAAGGGGCTGTTCTACCCAGAATATGAACCGCATCTCTGTAAATAAGATAATATGGAATCTATATTAATACTAAGGTATATTTTCGGTAGTTTTCAATGAAACTGATCTGATTCTAATGGAGATGTGACTACTACAATTAAGTTTATTTCTTTGAATTCCTAAACTTCTCAATATGAGTTTCAATATTGTTTCACTGGGCTTTTTAGTGAATGATGGGATGCCAGGGAGGTTGCCTTTAGCATTTTTGTGTAAAAGTTTCTCAGCTCAGCACAAGTGTGTAGCACCGATTTATTTCTCCCTTGAGTTATAATCAGCATAGTTTTAAAAAAAAAAAAAAAGCTTAAACCTAAAGGTCACTGATTTAGTTTTATGAAACTCATCAAAAATCCAGTGTTCCAAGATGAGCAAAGCTCATGCAGACTGAACCTTCTCCCCAGTCCTCCTGACTTGTGGTTGTGCAGCAAGCCTAACCAGACCTCTAGCACAAACGCTTACTGAGAGCTATGGCCTGGGGAGCCACCCGTGACCTGGGCTCAGACACCTCTGCGGAGGGCAGGCGGGTGGGGACAGGAGGCGCCGTTCCCTCTGCCCTCAGCGTGGAGACAGGAACATGGTGCAGAGCAAGAAGGCAGCCCGCTGGGGCGTCTAAGCTCGGGCAGAGGTGTGCAACATGGCAAGGAGGGAGCAGCTCTCCGGCATGGAAACAGAGTGCACCTGCAGACGGAGTGGTGTAGGACAGCTGACACAGGGACATGGGGGCCTGGGTGAGAGGAGGCTCACAGAGGGTGGGTGGCCACACTGCACCTTGTCGACTGCACTGCGGTGCTGGGGCGTCCGAGGACTGCTGAGCAGAGGGGACAGGACCCCAGGTGTGCTTTGGCGAGCGGCTCTGGCAGCGCGAGGAGGACGGATCTGGGAGGGGTGGGGAGAGGGGTGGGGAGAGGTGCAGGTACAGGGAGGCGGGCAGGAGGTGGCAGCGCTGTGGCCAGATGGCGGGCACAGAGGTGCTCAGTGCGGGGGATGCCATACGAGTCCCTGGGGCTGCTGTGACAAACGGGACCAACTGGGCAGCCAAACACAGCAGAAGCGTCTTCTCTCAAGTTCTGGAGGCGAGTCTGACATCAAGGTGGTGGCAATGGCCCTGCTCTGTGTGAGGCTCCAGGGGAGCATCTGTCCCATGCCTCTGGGCGTTCCTCGGTTTGTAGACACGTCGCTCCAATCTCTGCCTCTGGCGTCGTGTGACAGTCTCCCTGCATGACTTCACATCCTCTTCCCGCCGTGCTTGTCCCCGTGTTTCCTCTTTTTAGAAGGACACCACTTGTGGGTGGAGCACCACCCTCCTCTACTATCGCTTCATCTAAATTTGATGACATGTGCAAAGACCTTCTATCCAGATAAGGTCACATTCACCAGGGACCAGGACTTCAACATGGCTTTTGGGGGACAAATTCGACCCATAACAGCCTCAGTGCTTGGCAGGCCACAGGGAGCAAAGGCAGACGAGGGCTATGGCCGATAGCCAGGCTGGCGGGCAGGAAGCCAGGGCTGGAGCCCCAGAGTAGGAGCCCCAGCTTCGGGGTGCTGCCCGCGGGCATGGTGGCGGGGGGGTGTGGCTCGGCCTGCTCAGGGCAGGAAGCCTCAGATGACAGCCGATGTTCCACCTGACGCTGTCGCTACTTCCTTAGGATCATCGACACTCCCCACCACCCCCACCCCGAACCCACCCAACAAGAGCCTGGGGTGGGGGTGGCGGCCGTGAGACCCTGACTGAGGAACCCGTCTCTCTCTCCCAGGAAAGAGAGACCGACGGTGTGGTGGGAAACCCCAGGGCTGGGACCCGGACGCCTGGATTCCAGGCCCAGCTCTGTGCCCCCCGAGCTGTTTCCTCTCGGGCCAGCCTTCCGATCTATAAGAGGAGGGCTGTGGTGTGAAACCTCTGTGGTGATTTCCGCTTTAAACCGCTCTGAATCCCATTTTCCTGCTGACTAACGTTGTAACTCCACAGCGGCCTGATCTCCCCTTGGGGATGACCTTCTGCACCAGCGGCGCTGTCATCCTGGCCAGAGGCCCCTGACCTTCCTACCACTAGCTCATAGACACCCCCCACCCAAGGAGCAGAGGCCTCAGAGTGGCCCCCCAGGCGCGGGAAAGCCGCTTCCATGGCTCCAGCCCGGAACAGAAACCCCGCTCCAGCTTCTAATGTGGCTTAGCCAAAGCTGCGGCAAGAGCAGGTGGGTGGGTGGTCAGCAGAGGGGCCCCGATCCCTAACACACGTTTCCTGCTTCACTTTTATCTCCAGAAGCACGTGTCCCCGTGAGAAACCGCACGGTACTGTCACCGACAGAGAAGGAGGTTGGAACGTGGCCCAAAGGGCCCCACACCCGGAGCTCAGCCTCACCCTGGTGCCCTGCGAGGGTCCCACACTGGATATCACGCCTCCTCACACCCTGGAAGGCGGGGGCACGCCTGGCTGTCCCCACTGGCAGGCCAGCGAGCGGTGCACACCAGCTCTGAGACGGGACGGGCCTGATGTTAAACATGTGCCATCAGACAGAGGTGCACAGCGGCGAAACACACCCTCCGGCGAGCTCGTGGCTCTATCTGTCTTGCATTCGTGTTTGGGAATCCTATTATCAATTGGCCATTAACGTACAACAGGTTGCAAGAGACAGGAAGTAGTACACAGTCATGTTAAAACAACAGAAAAACAAAGTGTGCAAGGGAACGAGCCAGTCTGGAATCACTTACCTGGAATCTGCACATACTTGTCAGATTCATCAAAAATGCTAGGAAAACCCATGACCTTTTTTTCTCCTACATTACGCAAGTATATATGGGATATTGCCTCTTTCTGTAGCTTCAAAATCACTACCCTCGTCAAACGGGGCCGCTAATATAAGTGGAATAGTATGCAATTAGTGAACTGTTTAATAAGACGGTGCATTTCATTGACCTTCATTTTTGGTCCCAGGATGATTCTGACAATATTACCTGCCACCCCCAAAAGCAATATTGTACTGTAAAAGCAATATGCCTGGGGCCTGGACAGTCATCTCTAAATTAAAGAATTTTCTTTTTATGGCTGGAACCCTAAAATCACGTCGGCCACTGGCTGAGGGCAGGAAAGGGGAGGTGGGAAAGACACAGGATCTGAAACCTTCTGATAAAGAGGCAAAGCAGACCTGCTGTAGGGGGTCATTGTTGCTCTTGTTCTGTCTGTGCCTCATTTTAGAAGAACTACGGAAGGGCATCAGTTGGTAAATACCAGGGAGCCCTCACCACAGCCATACCCAGGCTCAGTAAACACATCCAAGCACAAACGCTCATAAGCGGGCTGTCAATCACCCTCACCCTCATGGCAGACTTCTGGGCTCCAGAACTGTGAGCCAATACATGCCTGTTGTTTTAAGCCCCTCCCTGTGTGGCCATTTGTCACAGCAAGCACAGGAAAGTACTACTCCAATGATGCGGAGAAAGAAAGAAAGAGTGAGACCTAATGCCTGAGCACCCCCAGAAAAAAAAACAAGGCAGAGTGGCTGAGCCCATGGAAAGGCCCCTGGAGAGGGGGTGCAGGCCAGGACAAGGCGGCAGACCGCAGCTGCATGGGGGCTCTTCTGAGCCTGGCGGGCAGGAATCTCCAGAGAGGGTGTTGGCCCATGGTGCGACCTTCTCCCGGGATGCCTGGACCCCGGGGGCAGATGGATGGGTTTAATCAGGGCTGCGATGTTTCTGACTGCATCACAAAACAGAGGGAAGAGGGCAAGAGAATTGAGAGTGCTTAAGAGGAGTGCTCCTGGGGAGAACCACGGAGTCCAGTGGCACAAGAAGGGGTGCAGGGATGGGGAGCAGCAGAGCAGACACGTGGTTGGATGAATGAATCAGAAGGAAGCCTGCAAAAGGGTAGGCAGGCGCCACAGTGAGGGAACACCAGGGCACTGGGCAGGTGGAGGAAGGCATCAGAGGGGACAGTCTGCATGGAGATTTTGGAGGCCAGGACATTGTGGAGAGGACAGGCCCAGAGCATGGCCCCGGGGGATGTGGTCCAGGTGGGCTGGGGGGCAATAGCTAGAGCTGTAAGGAGGTCACAGAACTGAGAGCAGGCATTCCATGGCTTATCCTCAAGGAGCCCAATGACATAAAATGGGGACGGGAGAGCACATGGAGGGAACACAGGTGGGAATGGGGAGAGGCCCGCAGGTCAGGCATGGGGGCCAGGGGACACCTGCTGGGAGGGGCTACAGACTTGGAGGACGAGAAGATGTAGGGAAGAAGCGATGGGGAGCCAGGAGGGTCCCCGCTCCCCCGGGGACCACAGACATGAGAGACGGAATGCCCTGCCTTCGAGAAGCCTCAGATGGAGGCTAATTCTGCTAAGCAAGCCTTCCGTTCCCTGAAGGGGCTTCTGCACACAGGTCTCTGGAGTTTGAAATGAAATGCATTAGGGAGAAAATGGGCACTGATCCTCACCCACGGAAATTCTAATACCCCACAAATGTATGACACAGCAAGAGAGAAGCAGCTTCCCAATCTCTTACTCCATGGCATATTCCAGAAGCTTTCAAGAAGCTTCTGTTATGGCTCCCCCTTATAGATGACCTGGAGCTAGGAGTCTGTCCCATTCCAAGGGATGTTTCCTGGGTCCCTATTGTGTGACATTGGCTAGGGAGGCAAGTGAGGTGCAGAGCCCCTCTGTGGGAGACCCCTTGCCCGTGGCTGCTCTCTGTGGGGCGAGCAGGTGGGCCCGCACTTCAGGTGCCTGGAGGGTCTCCCATGCTGCTTCCTGCTGGGCTGTTCCTGGAGAGGGCTGCCCCTGCTACCCAGAAGCATAGCTCCTGCAAGGGCAGGGCCCTCCTGCTGCCCTCTAGCTGAAGCCCTCCCCTTCCTTCCTTCTTGCCCCATGGCTGTCCTGGAGGGCACTCACCGATGGAAAGTTCTAGAAAGGGTCTAGAAAGGGATGGATCCTGCTGCTCTGTATGAGTTCGAGGGTACCACTAGAATAAGATCCCACCCCTCTGTGGAAGCCAAGATGGTCCTGGCTGGTGGGAAATGAATGACCTTAGGTGGGGGAGACTCTTCCAGGCAACTGCAACTTACTACAATCTTAGCAGTTTCAACAACACAAATTTATCTTCAGGTGCTATTGGTTAGAACTCCAGAAAAGGTCTCACTGGGTGAAACTCAAGGTGAGAGCAGGATGCATTCCTGTCTGGAGGCTCTAGAGCAGAATCCATCTCCTGGCCTTCCCCAGCTTCTCCAGGCTGCCCGCATTCCTTGGCTCGTGGCCCCTTCCTCCATCTTCAATGACAGCAACACTGCATCTCTGTGTCTTATCTCCTCTATACTCAACGTCTCCCTCCAACTTTCTTCTTCTGTCCCCCTTCCACTTTTAAACTCTTGTGATTGCATTGGACCCATCCAGATAATCCAGGCTAACTCCCTATGTTAAAGCCAGCCAACTAGCACCTTAATTCCATCTGCACCCCTGATTCCCGTTCATCACTAACCTAGCATATTCGTAGGTTCCAGGGATTAGGATGTGGACATCTCTGCTGGGCCATTATTCTGCCAATCACACCTCAGAGGCAAGCTCTTCTCTTCTCCAAGCCTCTGCTATTCCATTTGGTTCCTGGAACAGCAAGGAAAGAAGGGCTTCCCCAGCATCACCTGCATAAGACTAACATCATCATCGAGAGTCCCTCCCCATGACACTTGCACAGCTTGGTACAGAAACCAGCATCATCAACAAGCAATGAGAGCTCTAGAAACACAGTTGCCAAAAAGCCTGAAATTCTAAAACTCACAGTTAAAGACTGGAAAGTTTCTGCAATTTGTGCATGGGTCCCAAGTTGACTCACCACCAGGAGAACGAAACCCCACCAGATTGGAGCGGCTTGCGCTCCAAGGCAGAGACTGTGGAGGAGCAAGAAGGGCAGGGCACAGCCGACCCCAGAGCAGAAGCAGGATGAAGATGTGGCCGACATTCCTGCCAAACGGCTTTCCTCGTAAGAGAAGGAGAACAGCTGAGGGCCAGCCTGCACCCCCTCCAGAGCCACTTGGGACAACTGTTAGATGCGAGGTCATTGCTTGCTAATGTACCCTGTTCACCTCATTCTCAGCCAAAGCTCTTATTTTCTTCCCAGCAGAGGGGAATGAAGTAATGCATATTAAGCACCTATTAATGGTGCTTTGCCTACTTTGCTCCTCCTCCTCCTAATATTTTGCTCCTACTACTCCAGGTGCTTTGCCTACTTCGCCTTCAGGTGCCTGGAGGGTCTCCCATGCTGCTTCCTGCTGGGCTGTTCCTGGAGAGGGCTGCCCCTGCTACCCAGAAGCACAGCTCCTGCAAGGGCAGGGCCCTCCTGCTGCCCTCTAGCTGAAGCCCTCCCCTTCCTTCCTTCTTGCCCCATGGCTGTCCTGGAGGGCACTCACCGATGGAAAGTTCTAGAAAGGGTCTAGAAAGGGATGGATCCTGCTGCTCTGTATGAGTTCGAGGGTACCACTAGAATAAGATCCCATTGGCCCAATGAGCCAATACTCATTGCTAAAAATGCAGACCTGGGTCCAAGAACCAACTGGTAACCGGGTTTAAAATCTTAGCAGCCAATTCTTCCATGATTCGACACGCCCCCACCCCGCCCTGCCACCATGCTTTTCAACCGGGGCAATGAGTGCACCAAAGAGACAAAAAGCATCAGGATAAACAACGGAGTGCTTTCCATGCCAACAATTTTGCTCAATGCAAATAAATTGTAACTTCTCTTATTTATAGCAAATGCAAGCCTAATAAGCTATAGAGTATTCATATTTTTTAAATGAGGCAAGAAATGTTTTGTTTTGGTTTGTTTTTAATCTGCTGAAGCAGGTCTTTTATCCCTGCTTCCAGACTATGAATCTGGGCCAGAGTCCTTCTCTGATGTGAAGAGATGCTTTGGTGAAAAGGTCTGAAGACACTGAGCAGTTGCCCGTGCCCCACTCCTGCCCAGCCGCAATGGTCTGACACGCTGAAAGCTGTGTCCATCTGTGGCCTGTGAGCCTCTCCCCAGTATAACTGGAAATGCCCACAGGACTGGGCTCAGGCTATCTACGATTACATTTAATTTCCTCTCAGAATATAGTACAGTGTTTGTGCTCATGGGGACCCGAGGCCAGCTTGAGAAGTCTTCTTCGGTGACATCTGGCTTGGATCAGTGGGGCTCGCTCATGGATCTGAGCTCAGTTGCCGGGTGAGCTGGGGGCTGGCCGGTCCCGGTGGCCTCAGCTGGCTATCTCGGTCTGCTCCACGAGGTCTCTGATCCTCCAGCACACGAGCCCTGAGCTGTTCACAATGGCGACTGTGCAGGGTTCTCAGAAGAGAGCAGAAGCACAGGCAGCCCTGTGAAGCCTACGCTTGGCAGAGCATCACCTCTGCCACCTTCTGTTGGTCAAAGCAAGTCATGAGATCAGCCCAGATTCAGGAGCAGAAATACAGACTGCAACCTCTTGATGGAAGAGCGTTGAAGTCACATTGCAGACAGGGAGGGATCATTGCAGCCATTTTTTGCAACCATGCAGTTTTTGCTCTTCATCCATGCTTCAGTCCAGAATCTCTAGATTAAAGCTTCCTCATAACGGTTCCCAAGTAAGCGCAGTTGGAGGCTCCTTAGACTTACGCGCGTGCGTGTTTGTGTGTGCACAAATGTTTGCTTAAGGAAGAGAGTAGGGATTTTAGCACCATTTGCAAGAATGAAGCATTTGTCAATCGCAGTTCCTTGGTTGGAGATTCCATGCATTCCTTATATTCCCTGCCACCACCGAAACGCATCTACATGCTGGATCCTGTGTCCTTTGTCAATAGCTGCCAGTCTTTCTCTTTTCTTTTTAATTCGCTCACCAGATATTCCAGCTCTATCTAGCCAGAAAAAACAAGGACCATACCAGACAGTTCAAGAGACAGCATTTAATATGGAAAACTGGTTACAAAGATGTTAGAAGAGATGGAAAACCAAACCATGAGGGTTGGCCAAAGCAGGAGAACTCTCCCCCAGGGCTGGAGGGGTGCCAGAAAGAGAAAGAGGTAGGTGTTAGCAGAGCCCAGAGGCCAGGCCATCTGTAGGAGCTGGGTCCTCAGGAGGGGCTGCATGGGGAAAGCTGGAACCACAGCCAATACTCAGCGGCTGCCAGAGATACCTCCTGGAGCCCAAGAGAGGAGAGAGGGTCCAGGGACACCTCCCGGAGCTGACAGCAGAAGAGAGACTCCCTGGCTGGTGCAACCTTCCTGCCAACGTCGACCGTGGGCCAACCCAGGCCAGGAGCCAACTGTGTGCAGGAACAATCTATCTCCGAGGCTAACAAGGAAGGGCTGTTTCTCATTCTGCTCCGCCTCACCTGGCCATCATTCCTGGGTCTGAGCTGAAGAGCAGGTGTGCTGTCCTCACGGCGGACAAGGGTAGCAACAGCTGGCCAAGGACCACCACGTGGGGCTTTGCTGGGCCCTACAAGAGCCCCACATCCCCTCTGCCTCACTTTGTGGGATGAGGCAAGTCACGTGCTGGCCCGACATGGATGAGAGAGAGAGCTCCGCCTCCCCAGAGGGGCACGGTCTGCCCCATGGCCACAGGCAGAAAGGGTGGTCGTCTTCCTTTCCTGTGGCTGCAGTAAGAAAACACCACAAATCTATGTTCTTACAGTGCTGGAGGCCAGAATTTTGCAATCAGTCTCACTGGGCTACAGTCAAGGAGTTGCAGGGGCGGGCGGGGGGGGGGGGGGGGGGGGAGGGGGCGTCCTCCTGGAGGTGCGAGGGGAGCATCACTTTCCGCCCTTTTCTGCTTCTGGGGCTCCCCACATTCCCTGGTTCATGGCCCCCTCCCTCCTATCAACCCAACCTCTTCCTTCCATTGTCACTTGCCCGCCTCCTCCTCTGATCTCCTGCCTCTCTTTTCCCCACAAGGACACGTATTGTTATTCTGGGCCTCTCTAGATCATCCAGATAGTCTCCCCAGCTCAAGATACTTAACTTAATCCCATCTGCAAAGTCTCATTTGCCATGAGACTAGCATTCCCTGGTTCTGGGGGTTGGAGCATGGACATTCAACCTCCACAGGAGCAATGGCTCGCTCCACCAGCAAGGATGTGGAACAATGCTGTGTGGAGGGCCAGACTCCTGCACCAGAGAGCAGAGCAGAGGAAGGGCGGGGAGGTCTTCCAAAGCCTCCTCCAGCCCTCTTCTTCATCAAGACCACGGCTGCTGTGATGCAGAAACACAGTCCTTGTGTGCAGAGGGACCCCCACCCCACCCATGGAGGGAAGAAATTCACAGGTCCTTGCCTTCCATGTGAGCTCACGGAGGGTCGACTGCTACAGCTTGTGCACTCCGATGGATGACATGAACACCGGTCATCACTCAGGTCTCCCACCTCTGAACGTGTTGTGTTTATGCCACCCTGGCCAAGGGCTCCAGCTCCAGCTCCAGCATCCATCTGCTTGAGCGCTATGACTGAGGGCCTGACTTCCTACAGGCCGTCACTAGAGGCCACCTCAGGTCTATGGGCAGTTCGCAACATGGCTGTTTGCATCTTCTAGGCCAGTGGAAGGGAGACGGAGTCTTAGATAGCATAACGTGGTCTTGGGAGGGACATGCCCTCTCCTTGGTTATATTCTATTGGTTAGGACTCCAAGGTTCCACCTACACTCAAGGGGGAGGGGATTACACAAGAGGGCGACTCACTGAGGGTCATCTTAGGGTATATCTGCCAGACATGGAGATAGAGATAGACAGGTAGGTAGGGAGGTAGGTAGGTAGTAGGTAGATAGTTCATTCAAATGAAAAGTTAATGAGAAGACCCCAATATATATTATATTGGAACTAGCAGTAGACATGAGATAACTTGTTCCTCAGAGAGCAAAATTAAAACCAACAGAGGAAAGCTGCAGGCAAACACACTTTGCTCACTACATAAGAGCAGGTTCTGACAATCCAGCGTCCGGAGGTGGAAGGAGGGGGTGGCCCGAGGAGGGACCAGGTCCCTTCCCTTGGCCTTCACAGAAAGGCCATGTGGACGTCAATGCTACTCGGCAGAAGGATCTCAGCAAGCATTTGCGGTGCAACCTGAAGGCCCAGGTCTCTTCCAGGTCTAGGTGCCAATAAGTTGGACTTTTATCTCCAAAGTCTTGAGGATGGATTCCTTCAAAAATAAAGAGATCCCAGCCTATCAAAGATACCGAGTTGAGAAGCAATCATGGCTTTGCAGGATTCCGGCAGGGGTGACTATCTCTAACGTGATAACCCCGGCTGCTAAGACAGCAACCAGGCAACAAGTCCATATTTGGGTGGGAGATAAAGGTGGCGGGGTGATCCACACCGGGGTCACTGATACTGGAAACCAAGGAGAAAGACAAATCTAACATTTGCTCTACAATCGAAACCAAACAAACATTTAAGGGACTGATAGGGGGTGCTTTGGATAAGACAAGTAGTCGGAGTGGCTAAGAGAGGAACCTCAAAGCATCTCAGATAAGGTCATTAATACGGCCCACGCCGCGAGAGAGCCACGGAGCTGAGAAGCTTGGTCCTGCCGGGCCGGCGGAAGCATGTCCGATGCTTCTCGCACCACAGAAGCCTGGGAACGAAAGTGCAGGATCTTGCCTCTGATAAGGCCCTGGCCCGGGACTGGGAGCAGCCTGCCCCCCTCCCTCCCTCTGCACCCCACTCTCTTGCCCTCCTTTCTTGCTGCTGGAATCGCTCACCTCTGGGTGGATTTTAAAAATACCTCTTTGTGCCATCTTGAGAGACAACCTTTCTGCACCCACCCGAGCTCTTCTTGCCAAGTCCGCCTGGACGTCCGTCGCTTCCGTCTGAGTGAGGGGTCCCGGGCGCTGCACCCGCCGTGGCCCCCAGCCTGAGGTCGGAGCTGTGTGCAGTGGGCATGGACTGGGGCCCGATAAGGCCACGGGCCTGCCCCCTCAGAGGACATCTCCAGAGGCAGGCGGCCGTCTGGTCAGAGGGGGGGTCATGATAGGGCAGTCTTCCCTTTCCCAGGGGAGGTTACACAGCAGTGCTGCTTCGCTCCCACTGTAAGAAACCGGGACCTCTCCTGGCTCCTTGGTCCCAGGGGCCCCTCCGCTGTGGCGAGGCCACGAGCACAGGCGTGTTTCTGGGCGACCCTGCAGCCCAGGCTTCACCACAGCCTGACGAGCACGCGCTAGATGGCCCGAGCCACGGCAGCCAGGGGTCATTCCAAGGCCAGCTGGCTGGAGGATGGCCAGCCGGTGAGGGTGGACACGGGTAAGGACAGAGAAATGATAACAGAGCTGTGAGATCTGGCCACTTAGATCGACACGGCTCCTTTGATCCCAAGAGCACCATGGGAGCTCAGGGTTACTTCCCACCAGCAGGTAGCAGCCCTCGGTGGGCTGTGTCCCCAGTTTAGTGGATCACCATCACTTCCAGGAGTGGGGGGGAGGACAGGGACAGGTCAGGACAGGTCAAGGTTCACACGTATGGCCAAAGCAGGTATTATTTTGTGAAACCTTGGGTATGTGGTCGTGGATGGGGATGCAAACTTTATTCCTTTCCATTCACCAAGAGTGAAACTATTTGAAAGCAGAAACGGAAGTACTGGCACTCGCCTCCACCTGTCCTTGGCATGAGCCAGCCAAGTGCACACAGAGCCGTCCTTCACCTTGTTCCAACCACCGCTCCGAGCCCCACGGAGTCCAGGGCCGGCTTGGTCAGCCTCTCCGTCCTCCTTCCCGGCACACCTGCTGCGCTGGGCGGCAGGAATCTGGGCTCCAGTGTCTGGCAGGCGAGAGGTGGTACATGTCTCTGTTTCCCCCGGCTAGCTGCAGCCCTCGCTCTCCCCCAAGCGCTCCCAGGGCTCTCGGGGACCCCCGCAGCAAGTCCCAGTTTGGGGAAATTTTCACGACTATTCGGGAGAACTAAGAGAGTAAGCATGCCTATGGTCCCAGCGTGCATACACGATCGCTGGAAGGACACCCAGCAAATTTTAGTGTGAGTGGTTGGCCTGCTTCACCAGAGGGGCCTGAGCTCAGCAACACGGACGTCAGCCTGGGCTCAGGGCTTCCAAGCTCGATTCTGGAAGAGCTCTTGGGGCCCCTCTTTGGATAGGAATCTGGCAATAATTACCAAAATGGATATCACATGTAATTCCCCTTCAAGAAATTAATCTCAAGGGACAGCCTCAGATGCTGTTGATCCTGAACAATGGTGCATCCTGGGGCACTGTGGCGAGAGCAAAGAGAGGAGGGCCCGAAGGCCGCTGAACTGAGAAAGAGCCGGTACTGGGGACGGGGCGCTGCCCGCCAGCCGGAGGGAGCCCTACACATGCTGATAAGGGGTGGTCTCCAGAGATACCGTAAGTGAAAAAAAAAAGGAAATGTTGAACCGTGTGTATTACGTGATCCTATTGGTATTTTTATAAGCATAAACTTGAATATATGCACAGGGAATTTCCAGTTTGTTGGAAGGTATATGTCTTTAATAAGGAAGAGGCTGGGGGCTGAAATGCAACACACCGTACCGGTTGCATTTTTCGGCGTGGAAAACGAGCACATGAAATAACGGGGCACTACGGTGCTACCTGCTTTGCTCACTGTATAACATCTGCACAAACGAGACTACTGAAGCTTAACAAGAGATGCAGTAAGAAAAGCCGGCCCAAATCGCAAATCGATACTGTTTAACCGCCTTATGTATGTGGGAAGGCTGCAGGACTGTGTGCTGAGAGAGACTCTGGATGCACGCTGCAGACAGTGAATAAATGGTCATCAGTAATCACAGTGATAATGGCCTCCATTTGCTCCTGCAACACAATTGGTTTCACAGTGGGGCACGATACTCTTCTGAAGATGGGCATTCGATGCTCACTCACATCCTGAACTTAAAGGGGTCAGACAACAGTTTACATAAAAGTCCCATCTTCTGTTTTGCTCTGTGCCTTAATTTCATAACTCAGCCTCACCCGGAGCCCCAGCTGCTTCTTTTGATTAAATCCGTAGACAACTGTGTTAGCATCCCTTTGGGACATGGACGCTCCAGTCTGTGCACACTTGCAAATTAATAAACAGGCTGCCCAGCGGGTGCCTTAAAATATGTGCATCGTCCCCTAATACAGTGCCACATTAACCGAAGGGTCCTGCAGTGTCGCCTGGGGTGCACATGGAGAGAGCGGGAAAGAGAGGGCAGGCGCCAAGGGGATCAGTCTCTTCTTTATCCTGAGCGCATCTCACACCCAGTCCCTCCCTGGTGGGGCAGCTGAGAGGGTCTGGACAGAGCTCAGGGCCTTCTCCAGGGGAAGGGTGGGAGGGAGGGGAGGGGGAAAAGGCGCGCTGGGAGGGCTGCAGACCCTGGAAGTGCCCAGCGTGCAGAAGGGAAAGCACAAGGAGTAGGAAGGTAGGAAGGGATGATGGCAGAAGAAGGGGAGAAGCTGAGAATGCAGCGGGCGGCAGGCTCTGAAGAGGCAGATGGCTGTCCTCTGGCTCCCCTCCTTCTCCCCACCCCGCTGCAGGAAGCATTTAGAACCACTGAGCGTGGGAGGCTCTTGCAGCCCAGGACCCGGGAGTCCTCTGCCTGGCCTCTCAGGGCCAAAGCCAGCACCCTCCCTGCTTTCCCCGCCTGCGAGTGCACTTGGGCCACAGCAGCATCTGAAGCCACTGACTTGGGACTACATGGGTTGGGACCACGGCAAGTCCAGGAGCAGAGGTGTGGCATGGACCTCAGGCAAGGCACTGCCCCTGCCACTCATCTCCCAGACGCCAGGAGAGACGGGCCCAAGCTCCACCTCTGCTCTTAGTCTCTGCCGTCCACGCTCTTCCCCAGCACCGCAGCATGAGCCTGGGGAGGGCCCTGCGTCCTGACCTCCTTCCACATGCCGTCCATGGAGGGGGGCGTCAGGTAGCTTTGTACCTTTGGCTCTCGATGCAAAAGACCCCACGTATTTGCCAAGTAAACTAAACTGGAAAAACTCACAGCCTTGCATCTGGGATCTAAATTTAGTTACAAGAAATTTAAAGTTTGGCCTTAAGTTACCCCTACAAGTAAGTTTCTGCGGGAAAGAACCCACATCAGCGCCAGGGATGTAGAATCCAGGTCTCTGTCCTGAATGTGCCGGAACAGGCCCAGGAGGTCACCTGACAGCTCCCTTTCCCAGTCCCCTCCCCTCTGGCCTGTCTGTGCTCCACAGGCTGTGAAAGCTAAGATCTAGCTCATCTCACCTCCCTTGCAAATTGGGGTGGCCAAGAGACCCCATCCTGGCCAATGAGATGAGGGTAGAAGACCCTAAGGGAGACAGTCCCTCCAGAAGGAAATGGCAAAGCATCTACAGCAGAGGACTTTCTGCCTATCACCCTTTGCCCATCCTCTTCTACGTTCTCCCAGCCTGGAATGCAGATGTTGTAGCCGGAGAGACAGCACCCATGTTGTGATGTGAAGGCAAAACCACTTGCTGAAAGCGGCAGACAGAAAAGCAAATCAGCGTGGAGCCTGGTTGATGCTCGGGAACAGCCACAGCTGTTCTGGGCGGACACTTGGAATTGCTGTCACAGGAGAAAATCTAACCCCTATCTTTTTTCACTTATTGTTAGTTGAACCTTCCCTAATTTGCTGCCTACCCACATGAAACACTAGATAAGGGCTGATAATGACTGTAATTAAATAAAACTGTAATGAAATACACATGCACATACATGCATATATAATCATTTTCAATGTATATTTAAATTATCAAATGGGATATGTTACATAAAATTGTCTTTAAATTTTAAAGTATTATTGATGCTAGTATCCTGCGTAAGATGGCTCACCCCTAAAAGCCTTTGAAACGTCAAAGGTAGTGGGAAAAGTGCTTCTGGATCCTTGTGAGAAATCCTGACCCGGGGGGCGGGGGGGGGGGGGGGGACTGCTATTCCCCAACAGAAACGAAGAGGTGGAAAAGCCCTCCGGAAACAGAGATTCTCACAACCCTGCTTGTCTCGCACACGGGCACCAAAAGGCCTTGCAGAACATCACAGGGTCACAGAACCCAGGGTCTGATGGCAGGAGCCCAAGGACAACTGACAAAGTCCGGAGCAGAACAAGGGGCAGGGACAGAGTGGAAAACAGGGCTGTGTGCTGCGAGCCCGAGCTCCGGGAAAGCCGCTGCAGCCCCGGCCCCGTGAGGGATGGGCCCACCTATCTGCCGCTTAGCTGATTTCTGATTCTGCACCAGACGATGCTATAAATAAAGCCAGGGATAAATATTCCATCAGCACATCCCTTGTCTCCACAGCCTGTGTGTTCAGCTGCAGTGAGGCTGGACTCCCTTCCCACCCTCGTCATCCTTGTGGCTACTCCATAAGAATGGCCAGGAAGAGGGCTCTTGTGACCCGCACTGGTCTGGGCCCCACCTCGGGGTCGCAGCCAGCCTGCCTCCCTTCTGTCCAGGATTGAGTGTCGAGGTTAGAAAAGTTCCAAGAAGGTAACAAAGGACCTGAGCCTTGGCTTCTCTAAGCGGGCCACTGCCCACCACGGAGACGCCACAGGACCACCCTCCCCCCCCCCCCCCCCTTTCCCCTCCGCCCTCCCCCTCCTCCTCAGGCCGGGACTAAGCACCCCACTGGGCAGATGAGCTGGGCGTAGCGGACAAAATAATCAGACGGTTGCTCTGGGACCCGAGACCAGCAATCAGACCGCATCAAATTAACGGAGAAATAATAAAAGGGCGTGACTCTTTACTGACTGGTCATTATGGGCTGACTGATGATGCGATGTCCCAGGCACTCAGAGTGGACAGCTGTGCCCTGGCGTGGCCTCCGTGACCACGGCAGCACACGGGCGGCCTCAACGCCCGGTACCCAGTCCTCAGAGTTCTGGAGGCTGCAAGTCGGCGATCGGGGTGCTGGCAAGGTCGGGTCCTGGTGAGAGCCCTCGTCGGGTCGTAGACAGCCCCCCCTGCCCCCCCCCCCCCCGCCACGTCCGCACATGGACTTCCCTTAGCGCGTGCGTGTGGAGGCAGACCCGGCCCTCCGGCGCCATCCGTCCTACTTGTCGGGATCCCACCTGTGATCTCGCTTCCCTCCCTCCTCACCGGCCCCATCCCGAAATCCCGGCACGTGGGCGGTGAGGCCGCGCGCACGAGGGGTCACAGCTCAGCGCGTGCACGTGTGTACATGGGCGTACGTGTACACACACAGCGCTCACGACGCGTTCTCCAGGGTAGAAATACGTGTATGTATGTCTGTGTGGTTCTGCTGCAGTGACAGGAATCATTGTTTTGTCCCCCTCTACTACTTCCAGGCCGCCATCGACAGCTAGAGACCTGGGCCTGGAACAGCCCCACGAGGGGCTCCCTGAGGTCCCCGCCATCTGCGTGGCTCCGCCCCAGCCAGGACAGGTGCCGTCCTCCGAACAGCTGACTGCTGCTGGCACCTGCGAGCCCGCCCCCGCCCCTCCGGGTCATCCTGGAACACCCCCGCCGCGCCAGCGGCCGCTGGAGCAGGAGTCCGCTTCGGGCCGGAGCTGCTGCTCACGCGGTCCCTACCGCAGGCGGCCGTCCCCTCCCAGCCCCGCTGAGCAGGCTGCAGGTGCGCACAGAACGCAGGCGGGCGGCCAGTGAGATCCGTACTTGCAGCTGAAGACGGCCCTCGAGTAAGACATGTCCTCTGCCTCTACTGCCAACGTTTGGTTTTTTTTTTTTTTAAAGATTTTATTTATTTATTTGACAGAGAGAGACATAGTGAGAGAGGGAACACAAGCAGGGGGAGCGGGAGAGGGAGAAGCAGGCTTCCCGCGGAGCAGGGAGCAGGGAGCCCGATGCGGGGCTCGATCCCAGGACCCTGGCATCATGACCTGAGCCGAAGGCAGACGCTTAACGACTGAGCCACCCAGGCGCCCCTCTACTTCCAACGTCTTACAGTGAAATGCACGTGTGCGTCCCACATCTTTGTGTTCACGGTACACTTACCAAAAAACAAGAACCCACTATAAATGTTTGCTTTCAGAGACCATGTTGATAAAAACGATCAGCGGGAGCTCGTGTGTCATGTGACACGGGAGAGCGTGTGTCCTTGGGGCTCAAGACAATAATGGGGAGGCTCAGTGTCCGAAGGAAGTGCGGCTTGGTCACTTCTCGCCACCTTTGCTCCGTCCTCCGTGAGCCTATGCGGCAGCGCCGCGGACGCCGAGAAGACCCTCCGTGAACTCCCTCCCCGAGCTCCCCAAGCTGCCCGAGCTCCCCCACCCCTGCAGCCGGGCTCCAGCTGCCCCGCTCGGCTGATTCTCTCGCGGACCCGGCCTCCGCACACCTGCAGCGATGAGGTGCTGCTGATGTGTGTGTCTCAGCCTTCAGCTTCGAAACTTCACTGTCACCCACGATGCTTCTTCCTCATCACCAAACCACAAGGTCTGTGTCTTTTTTCTTTCTTTTTGCATCATGTTTTTCTTTAAAAAAAATAAAAAATGATCTTATGGGCGAGGGAAGACAACAAAAAGCATTCTGTCTCTACCTGGAGACACACACTTCACTGTCTTCACTAGCCCTTGGTCTTCTTTTTTTTAAGATTTTATTTATCAATTTGACAGAGAGAGACACAGCGAGAGAGGGAACACAAGCAGGGGGAGTGGGAGAGGGAGAAGCAGGCTTCCCGCAGAGCAGGAAGCCTGATGTGGAGCTCGATCCCAGGACCCTGGGATCATGACCTGAGCCGAAGGCAGACGCTTAACAACTGAGCCACCCAGGCGCCCCCCAGCCCTTGGTCTTAAACTCTCAACTCATGGCCAGCGTCCCGAGAAGAAGGGGCTCAGTCACATGGGCATTAGCCGGGCTTTGCACGGATCTGGGGGTACAGACATGGCAGCCCCTCAGCAGCAAAGCCTGGACACTGGGCAGCCGAACCTGCCCAAAAGGGCACAGTGGCGGGGGCAATGGTGGCTCCCCAAAAGCTGTGTCCATGCAGACCCTGTAACTGTCACCTTCCTTTGAAAGAGTCTTTGCGGATACAATTGAGACTCTCGAGATGAGATCATCCTGGATGGTCAAGGGGGGACTGAGTCCAGCAATAAACATCACGGTGAGAGACACAGTGGTGAAGCACGTGGAGAACAGAGCGCCGCATGAAGACAGGCCGACACCAGAGGAGGCGGCCCCACAGAACACCTGGAGCCAGCAGAACCTGGAGGAGGCAGAAGGACCCTCCCGAGCCTCCAGAGACGGTGCGGCTGTGCCAACACCGTCATCTCTGGTCTCCGGAACCGTCAGCCACATTTCCATTGGCTCAAGCCGGCCAGTTTGTGGCGCTTTGTTCGGGCAGCCGCAGAGCTCCCAGGGGCAGCAGGTGCCGTGGAGTGGGGACGTGCGCTGACAGCCCTTCCCACTCCTAGGACCCTCCCCACGGCCTGCTCCCATCCCTGGAGAATCCTCCGCTCTACCTGGACCTCTGCAGAGGGACTGATCAAAATTCTGACATTAACACAGAAATTAGGTCTTGGACGCATCTGTTTCACAGGCTTACCTCGTTTCATCGCGTTTTGCTTTGTCGTGTATCAGATTTTGCATTTTTACAAAGGGAAGGTGGGGACAACCCTCTGTCCAGCACGTCTATCGGCCCCATTTTTCCAAAAGCATTTGCTCACTTTGTGTTCCTGTGTCACATTTTGGTCATTCTCACAGTACTTGAAACGACTTTTTTATTATTGTTTGTTACAGGGATTGGAGATGGGTGATTATGACTTGTGGAAGCTCAGATGATGGTCAGCATTTTTCAGGAATAAAGGATCTTTTCATTGTCCGTACATTGTTTTTTTTGGACAGAATGCTATTGTACACTTAACTACAGTATAGTGCAAACATAACTGACATGCACCGGGAAACCGAGAAACTTCCTGACTCTCTCTGCTGCAGCGGTCTGGAACCCAACCCACCGTGTCCGAGGTGCGCCTGTGCCCCCAAAGAGATGAAGGACGTTCTATTTCTGCATAAAGTGGGCTTACGCTTTTTGTGTTTTGTTTTCTTCACCACGGAGGCAGCACAGAGGACCAGAGCGGGCGTTTGAAGCCCCGGCCCCACACACGAACCAGGGCCAGCCTCGGGCTGGTACAGAGACTCAGGTATGCACCACCACACATGACTGGGCTTTGGGGTCGGTTGGCTGATCTGTTCTGGGAAGCAGTGGGGAGAAGAGCTTAAAATCGAAGAAGGACCTGGCAATTCGGAGGGTGGGGGGGTGGTCCATGGGTAGGCATGCCAGAGAGAAAAGGCAATCACAAAACGGTCGATCCTGCATCAGGAGGAGCCCCCTGGTTATGGTCCGAACTGACCGGAAGCCCTGGAGAGCAGCCGAAGGCCTCGGGAGAGTGAGCTCAGGTGGGCGCCTCCTGAGTCTGAGGTGGGGTCTTGGACCTGCCGGTGGAGAAGTCCTGGGGACAGTGCGCGGGAGATCCAGGTCCCACCTCCACAGTGAGACTGCAGGACGGCCACCCGCGGAGCCCCCAAGGCCCCTCTGACCTCGCGAGAGTGACAGAAGGTGGTTCTGGGGGAAGCACGGCCCAGCAGCCGGCAGAGGATTTGAGTGCGCCCGGCTCTCGCGAGGAGCACAGGGCCTGCTGCGGTGCCACGCGGGGACCCAGCCACGAGCCCAGGGACACGGCAAGGTGACGTCGCAGCATCCCGAGCCCAGATGCCGATGCACTGGGGATCCGCTGCGGTGCTCGGGGCGTCACACACACGCGCGAGTTAAAGGTTCCCAGGCAGCCGGGCCACACACCCAAGAGGGCAAGATGCTCCCAGAAAGGAGACTGGGGAACAACCAGTGAGCTGGCCCCGCGGGGCCCGGGGAAGCAGCCCTGTGGGGCGGTGCCCCTCCCCACTGCCTCCAGACAACACCCCCCCCCCAGCTGATGAGGACCCGTTCGTCCCAAGGTTCAGACATGGGTATTAAAGGGCCGAAGGCCACGATGCTTCCGAGGCCCGGGATGTGAAGAGCGCCCCACCACCAGCTACGTCCTGTGAGCCTCGGAGCCAGGGGCAGGAACCCCGACGCCTCTGGACGCACCAGGCAGCACTGCAGAGGGGACGGGAACGCAGCTCTCACGGAGGCAGGGACAAGACCACCAGCACCCGGGAGTCATGGCGCCGTGTTCTGACACGGACACCGACGGGTCCGGGGCACCTGCCTACTGATGTCCCAGCGGCAGGGGAGCCCTGAGGCTCACCCGCTCGGCAGGTGGCCTGTGTCGCAGCTCTGCCACTCGGCCTCCCCGTGCCCCAGTCCCTGCTCTGAAATCCGCAGCTCAGGGGCCACAGTGAGGGTCCACTGAGTGACTCATGGGGACGGGGTTTGGGAAGTGCTCGTGAGCCACGCCCCCCGGCCCTCACGTAGGCGCTATTGGTCAGGGCGGCCGCAGGCTGGAAAACCAATGCAGGAGGGGGCTGGTGGCTCCAGGACCTCGCGGCCTGGGAGCACCCCTTATCTAGAAGACCTGTTCCCAGGGTGGGGCTGCCTTCCTGGTGCAGTTTCGAAGAATCAAACTGTTACCAATGAGGAAGCAGCTTCCTAAGGAGCCTGGCCCCTGACTGGGCAAGACTGCCTTGGGGAGGGATGCCTGGGCTCAGTCGGTTAAGCGTCTGCCTTCGGCTCAGGTCATGGTCCCAGGGTCCTGGGATCAAGCCCGACATTGGGCTCCCTGCTCCGCGGGAAGCCTGCTTCTCCCTCTCCCACTCCCCCTGCTTGTGTTCCCTCTCTCACTGTGTCTCTGTCAAATAAACAAAATCTTTAAAAAAGAAAAAAAAAAAAAAAAGACTGCCTTGGCAAACAATGGCATGCCCAAGCACCCCTAATTCCACAAGAAGTGGTCAGTGAAGGATGGTGAAAGGTGGGCTCTGACCCCCACTCATGGGACAGAGCCCACTGGAGCCCACATCACACTACACCCTTATACTGCACACAGGTGGGTTGGGGGGCGGTCAGAGTCCTCAGTGCAGTGGTTCTCGGATCTAGACAAGGCGGGGGTGCAAACTGACAATGCAGGTTCCTGGGCCCCAGCCTGGAGCCTCTTGATTCCATAGGACCCAATTTCTTTCTTTCTTATTTTGAGAGAGAGAGCCCGACAAAGGGCTGAGATCACCACCTGAGCCAAAATCAGAGTCTGACGTTTAACCGACTGAGCCACCCAGGCGCTCCAGGGCCCACTTTCTAATAAAGAAGTCCAGGTCACCCGGACGCAGGTGGCCTGCAGGTCACTCTTGAGAAATGCTGCCGCCGTAGGCCTGTGACTCAGAACACAGCCCAGATCACAGCCAGCATCGCCCCAAGTTTACCAGGAACACAGGCCCCCAGGGCCATCGGGACAGGCCTACACAGTGTGCAGCTGACTCATGGGGATGTGTGCACCCTCTGCGGGGAACACGCAGCCCCGGGGGGGCAGCTCCCTAGGGCCATGCATCCACCTCCCTCAGTGTTTGTCCCGCCCTCCAGGAGACTGGCTGCAGGGGAACCAGAGTTCTGCCTAAATGCCTGGAGAACAAATTTTATGAATATTATTCACACTTTGGGGAAGTAATAATTGACTGTTTACAAGATACACTGTACTATACTATAAAATGTTATAAAAATAATTACATGGAATAAATCACATAAATACTTAAAGGCTTTATTATACGCTTATGTCTAATTGAAATCCATGTAAACAGTTACACTGAACACATTCTTTATGCGTTATACTTGAAAATATAAGACACCAACTTAAAGTACTTCTTAGATTAAGCCAATTTTTCTTTTTTCTTTTTTTAGCTTTCTTTGACACCATAATAAAATGGAAAAGAAACAGTACATAAAAACAAAACCATTAGGAATTTTTAAAAACTTAATGTACCTAGCGTAGTTAATATTCTCAAGACTACTCTGCCAGGGAGAATCAAATGCATCGCACTCAAAGACGTGCACTCCGGGCCGTTTGAGAACTTGCGGACCGAACAGACGCACATCAGGGACAGAGGGGCAGCCAGGGCACAACTCTGCAAGCCCTCCAGGCCCCGCCCCGCCGTCCCTCAAGGCCAAGGACAAGGACAGGGCGGCTGGAGGACATGGGTGCCCCTGTCAGTCACAGCCTGCCTGAAGGTCACGGCGACTCACACTAGACCAGGAGGGTCTTCGGGCGGCAGGACGATGAAGTTAGGAAGGGGGGTGGTCCTCCCCTCGGATGCTTCGATACTTAGCCATGTCTTCAGGAAAAACTTTAGAAAGTTCTTGAATCAACAGACTTTTAAATTTCTGAGAAGAAAAACATACAACATCAAAACATCTTTGTTTGTGACCCATCACTCAAGTGAAAGACACTCCCCACCCCCAAAGCCTCCAACTCAGCAGAGAGCAGAGAGTAGAGCGTGCTTTCCCTTTGGGCAAGCAGCCGTTCCCGCACGGCCGGCTCATCTCCACGGAGGCACTCGGGACCCTGGCTGCCAACAGATGCCCCCAAGCCTGGAACTGCGTCAGAGCTACATGATGAACTATGTGAAAGAGAAACGCTCAGTCCAACACGAAATAAATCCTCCAGATAAGAGAAAGCCCCTCTCGTAAGGCGCCAGCCATGCACACACCTGAAAATGACTTTTGTAGACGACGCACGTAACAGGAATCTTCAAGTAATATTTAATTAAGCAATTATTAACTCAAACCATATCAAACTCAGTGTGCAAACAGCTGATCAAAGCTTTCAGAGCACCTGGAAACCTGTCTACTACAAATGCTGCGGCTTCTCGATCCTACTTACCAGCATTACACGTGTTTGAATCCGATCTTAAGAGCAGCTAAGTATTGTCTCAAAACCTCTTCGTCTAAGTCCTACTGAAACGCAGCACTACGGACACGAACAAAAACAGAGCAGTGAGAAGACATCCTCCAGGGACACCGCACCTCCACAGACAACCACCGTGGGAGCTGCAACTTTCAGAAGTTTGAATACCTGGTCCACGGAGCCAACGAAGGCCACAGAACTGCACCACGAGACCTGCACAGATCGCAGGTGACGCAGACTGCCAGCGAGCGCAACAGATGCCCACTGAAGGCGACCGTCCCATGCGTCACTGCCAGCAGGTGCCCCCACGGCACAGCGGGCAGCACGGGGAGCCCAAGCACAGCGCCCACGGCCTGTGACAGAGGGATGTCTGCTCATTCGCACGACAGTACAGTCAGCCTATCGATCAAGGCGGCATCCTGTCCCCAGGGTGACGCTGAGCTCAACAGCAACTAGGTCCCAAAATGACCAAACAGAAAGGAGGCTGCGGGCACCCCACTGACAGCCACCGCATCACCACTGAGGGCCTGCTACTGAGCATCAGCATGGATCACCCGGGGGGACGGGAGCCCTGCGACCCCAGGGCAGCCTGGGACAGACCCGTCACTGTCACCCAGACAGAGCCTCTCTGCTCATTCCCCACACTGGGCCACAGTGCCCGAAGCCCGGAGGTCAGTGTGCGGCCATCCCTGCACACCTCGGCCAACGGCGAGGCGCCCTCTGGGCTCGGGGCATGCGCGGGACACCACACTCGTGCCCCGAGGTCCTGGAGCCTACGTGGCCGCAAACAAAGAGGAGGGGGCATCTTCATCAGGACTTAGGAAAGGCTGGTCTGCAAGGCCTCTGAGAGGCGACACACGCTGAGCCCGAAGGACAGTTGGTGTGCAGAGAACACGCCAGAGTTCCACACAAAGAAACGGAAGGACAGGGGTCTGGGGGATCCCTGGCAGCAAACAGGAGGGCGCTTGGCGCAAGGCCAACACACGTGGGGTCGCTACAGGGATGGCACCGGCCGAAGGAAAAACCACACACATACCCCAGCTGAACCACAGTGCGGTCAATTTAAGAAAAAAACAAAAACAAAACCAAAACCCTACATATTTCATGTTCACAATGCACGGAGTTTTCTAGTCCTCATCAAAGCAAAGAAACACACAGGAAGCTCTCTGTGGAGAACTGCAGGACGGGGGACAGGGTCCGAAGGGGTCTGGACTCAGGCGCGGGAGACAAGCACTGGACAAACAGAAGGGAATGCTCTAAATGCTGCAACCAGAGCTCCAGGAAGTGGCCTAACGAAGGAAGCGAAAAGCATCCAAGTGCAAACACGAGACATGAAAGTCTTACAAACGCGAACAGTAAGCCAGCGCCCACAATCATGGAAATTAGCCCGGACTTCCCTCCAAGGATGGCTACACTCTGCTACCCTGTGTTCACCCCCACAAGGCTCCCGGAGAGCTGACCTCACTTACTGCCCGTTACACCCAGAAATCTCAGCTGTGTAACCGTGTGAGACAGCTTACATTTTACCAAGTATGGAGAAAAACAAGGTCTATCAGCCAAATGTGCTCTGTAAGTATTTATGTTCTGACCGTATTTTCTGCTTCTAAGAGCCTTACCTTCATCGTGTCGATCTTGCCTTTGACTTGTTCATTTTTGGCCAGAGCCCTCTCCAGGCACTCTTTGGTGTAGAGCTGGGGGTTTCGTCCTTGATCTATGTATCTGGAAACATGAAACATCTCAATTAACATTCTCATGGCCGATACCTATTCTGACGATTTCTGATGGGGAAAGTCAGCTCCGTATAACCGCACATGGCCTTGTATAGACGAAACTGTGTCCAGGAACGTGCATTAGGATTCTTCCATTTATGCAAGTACAGATGATTTGACTTCACATTACTTCTAATAATGTGAATAACTCACGAAATCAAGGAATGATCACTTCTAACCAAGCAAGTTCGTGGCGCTACGACTTCACAGTCTTAGCGTTTGTGGTTTTCAAACGGTTTCAGAGCCACCACCCCCGATCCTCACGATAACCTGTAAGGTTAGGCAGCTCTTAACAGGAGAGAACTAACGTGGGCCGGGGTTTCAGGCTGCGCAACAGCGGGGAGCCGGCCAAGACACAGCCTCCGCTCCAGGTGCACCCCCTCGGGCCCTGGGGGTGCCCTTCAGAGAGGAGCCTCAGGGCTGCGGGAGGGGGAGGGGCCTACAGGCAGGACAGCCCCAGCCCTGCCAGCCCCAAGACGATTTGCAAACCGGTCCACCACCTTTTCGGGGTGGGGGTCCTGATATACTACTTTCCTAAATACACCCAAGTAACATGTATTTAACAGAGGTTCTATCCACTTATTTCTAAACTTATATAAAACTGTTTTGAAATTTTTGACACTTGTCCCCAAAATGTCATTAACCCACAGACTTCATCGACCATACTACCTAGATGAATATCCCCACTTACCACCACTGGGCCACCTGCTTGCTTCTGCACCTTACAGACCTTCATATCCTTCAGCTGAATTGAATTATTCATTACAAAGAAAAAGAAATCACCACCACCAAAGTCCAATTTACACTCCAGTAGGAAAAAAAAAAAGTCACTTCAGATCAAAAACACTTAAGTTACCGTTAATGGCATTAAAACTGGCCTTTAATTATGACAGGTAACAAAAAAATCAGTAAGTCACATGTTCTAGAAATTCCATTTTATTGCAATGTTTTTGAAATGATGGAATGAAAGAAGCAAAATTATGGTTCATTCTAAATAAAATACATCCATTTCTGAAGAAAACACCTGACAGGCTCGAGTGTCCTAAACAAATAACCACCTCAACAGCAACAGCGTTCGGACAGGGCTCTTTTTCTAAGGCCCAAAGGCTGAGGGCCACTCTGCCAACACATCAACCCCTAGTTCTGGACAGAAGGCCAAGGTGTAGTTTTCATCTTTGCTACAATGTGTCCAAAAGTGTGTGCTGAAAGGCCACTGGGACCCGGAAATTCTTCCAGCACCGTGCACTTCGATGGACGGTTTGCATCTGCAGCCCACCAGAGCTCAGAGGCCAGCTCGGCCCCAACCCCCAGATGAATCTCAACCACCCCTTCTGCCCACCGGCTGTGGTTTGGTGGCCCAGGCTTCACTGCCTGTGGCCCCTAAGCAGTCTTTCCCCAACCCCCTTGCCCTCGTTTGCCCTTCAGTCACTGGGTATCTGTCAGTACATCCATCCCACAAATTCAAGGCCAGAGCGGCACCACTGAGGATACTGCGAGGAAGACAAATCGGCCTCCAGCTGCGCGCCCTTCTCGGGCAGGCGGCCATCGAGTCAGGAGCTGCACCACACGCACAAGACCTTCACTCCCACCTGCGCCCGGAGAACTCGGTGGGCGCACGCACCACCACAGCCAGCGGTGAGGACAGAGCCGAGACCGGGAAGAGTGCAGCCCATGTGTCCTGGGGGGGGGGCAGCTGCTGAGCTGTGCTGTAACTAGGCCTCGTATCTCTGACCCGCTGCGACATAAGAGGGTCACCTTTCCCTTTACTGTTCCAGGAAATCTGGTGACTTACATTTGTGGTTTTAATGCAAAAACGAGTAGCACATTCCTGCCATTCCAAACTGACTCCACCTGGCGGCGGGGGGGAATGCTTGGCACAGAAATCCCAGCTGGCCCAAACTGTGGAAGGAGCCGAGATGCCCTTCAACAGATGGATGGATAAAGAAGATGTGGTCCATATATACAATGGAATATTACTCAGCCATCATAAAGGATGAATACCCTACTTTTACATCAACATGGATGGGACTGGAGGAGATTATGCTAAGTGAAATAAGTCAAGCAGAGAAAGTCAATTATCATATGGTTTCACTTATTTGTGGAACATAAGGAATAGCATGGAGGACATTAGCAGAAGGAAGGGAAAAATGGGGGGCGGGAATTGGAGGGAGAGACGAACCATGAGAGACTATGGACTCTGAGAAACAAACAGGGTTTTAGAGGGGAGGGGGTGGGGGGATGGGTTAGCCTGGTGATGGGTATTAAGGAGGGCACGTACTGCATGGAGCACTGGGTGTTATACAAAACAGTGCATCGTGGATCACTACATCAAAAACTAATGATGTACTGTATGGTGACTAACATAATAAAATTTAAAAAATAAATAAATAAATAAACAAAAACAAACAAACAAACAAAAAAAGAAATCCGGGCTGGCCAAGGATGGACAAGTCCAGAATTTCAGGCTTAACTCTGACACTTAGCCAAACAGCCTGTCGCAGTTACTTACCAGTTCTTCACCGGTGAAATCAGTGTGATAAAACCTGAATGAAACCAACCTGGAAAGTTTCTTTCCTGAAGGCGTTCTCTGGGCCATAACTGTGAAAGGCACACACCACTCTCCAGCAAAAAGCAGTGATCACCCTTCCCAAATTTACTTGGCCTAAGAAACACCCCCTTTTGATTTGCCCAAAAGAGCAGATATTTACCATCTCCTAGAATTAGCACTCCCAGGGCAGTTTGGAAGACACCACACCAAATTACTTCTCAGTTTGTTTCTGCCTAGATTTTTTTTTTAAATTTATAATAGAGCCCATATAAGACTTTCTACCTCTCAAGAAAAAAGAAAGTGATATGGCTACCATTTTGTCTAAGCAGGACTTTGAGAGCTTATGATGTTTTTCACATATTTAATAACCCTTTATTCACATGTAACTCTTTCTCAACAATACAATACTGAGGGTTTTTTTTTTTTTTTAATTTTTAATCCTATTAAAACATAAGCTCCCTGAGAGCTGGGGTTTTTGTCTATTTTCTTCACTGGCTTATCCCCAGCACCTAGGCTGTGCCTGCCAAAGAGCAGGCACTTAAATGCCAGTGTTGAAGGCGTCATTATAGCACAATAAAACAAGAATTATACTCAAATGAATATCAAGAATGATACTTACTCAAAAACTTCTAAAGGCACAGTAATGTCATGAAGCTGCTGCCTGCACTTATCAATATCCTGTAAGCCAGTAACGATAAAATTCCTGCAGGAAAAAGCAAAAATGGGGCATGTGGTTAATGCAGATGGCAGCAGGAACCCCACCTGGCTGGCCAATGAGAGCTCCACACAAGTTCCTTACACAAGCAAGGCGAGTAGCTCTTTGGTTAGCTACAGAATTCCTAGGAAAGTTTTGGGGTTAGAGAATACCCTCACATATCAGATTTTCTTTCTAAAGCAGAACTGTCAATACTGGGGGATCGAAACCAACCTTTCTGAGAATCTGATGAAAATGATCATCTTCTCTCAAAAACAATGACCCTGATGTGCACCTGGTTTTGTGTGCAGTATCAAGGAACACATGGGGCAGTGGACTCCCGCCTGACCCACCCTCCAAATCTCAGAGGACGAAAGCCTTCCCTGCCTGGTTTACCTTCAGCTCCACTCTGGAGCCTAATGAGATCAGCAGGCTAGTCCCCCAGCTCTAGGTCTGTAACACTGGGCTGCAGTTATGTCTGAGGTCTGTACCTGCTGTAAAGCTAGGAGACCTTCTCCAGAGCACTCATTCTATGCGTACTTGCCTCTTGTCCATCCAGCACTAGCCCTAGCACCAAGGCCAGCACAGGGCTGTTGCCAAAAAAATTACTAAACGGTCTGCACCCTTTCTCGCCACCATCCCCTTCCAATTCCTCCACATCCAGGGCTCCGCAGCAGGTAGCTTCACAACCTTCTCCTTCCGGGACCCAGTTTAGTGCACTCCCCCTGAAGTCGGCCTCCTCTGGGGACATGGACTGAACTCCCAGAAGGGCCCAGGAGAAAACTCTGGGAGTCACGCGCGCGCGAGGGAGGGCTTTGATTATCAGGCCCAGAAGAGGCACCATCTGACCATGACAACGTCTCCAAATGGGCCCTCAGGAAAAAGTCCCAGCAAAGCAAAGCGGGAGGGAAGAGGCCCGGCCCGCCAACTGTGCGCAGCCTGGGGCGGGCCCAGGCCGAGGAGGGCGGCGGAGAGGCGCGGCTCTCGGCCAAGCCCCGGGTCCGCGCCCCCACCCCACGTCCCCGGCCCTGGCTCCCCACCCACCCCTCCGGCTCACCGGCCCCGGCTCCCCAGCCCCACCACCGGCTTCCTGGCCTGGCAGCCCACCAAACCACTCCCCAGGCTCCCCGGCTCCCCGGCCCGGCTCCCCCGCCCTGCTCCCGGCCCGGGCTCCCGGCAGACGCCGAAGGACTCAGGCCGCCACTCACAGCTTCTGGTTGAGCCCGGCCTGGCTGCTGGGCTGGAAGTCACTGACAATGATGCCGAGCTGCCGGATGTTCTCCACAAACTTCTCCAGGTGTTCCTCCAGGTGGTCGAACTTCTCCGCCATGGCCTGCAGCAAACACCGCCCCGCGAGTGGTCCTGCTCCGCCGCTTCCTGCTTCCGCCCGGGCCCGCCGCCACTTCCGTTTCCTCTGGCGGCAGGAGGCGGGGCCTGGGGGGCGGGCCTGGGGCGGGGCCTAGGCGCTGGGCGGGGTGGGCCCGTGGGGGCGTGGTCCGCACGCTGGACAGGCGTGTGGGGCGGGGCTTGAGCGCGGGGCGAGGCGGACGTCATCTCGGCCCCGCCCCAGCCCTGAGCCGCCCCGGTGAGTGGGATCCTGCAGGTGTTAGTTCACAGGACTGCGGTGCATGCTTTTAGGGCCACCAAGAGCCAGCGATGGGGACCTGCGAGACCTCGTTCTGCCTCCACTGGCCCTGGGCAAGTCCCCTAGCCTCTGAGGCTCCGTTCTTGTCCATCAAATTAGAATAATGAGTGCGGACAGCTACTTGAGCTTAGACTGGTTAAAACTGAAGTACAGCAGGCAGTGCTTGGAAAGAGTAGCTTATGCCCACGAGGAAAATGGCTTCTTTTTTCCTGAATATACAAATTACAGGTACTCATTGTAAATAATTAAAACAATACAGGAAAAAATATAATGAAGAATGGGGAAGAGAAACCTGAAATCCTGCCCTCTGACATAAGCCATCTCTGAGATCTTAAAGACCCACCATTCCTGCATTTCTTGATGCTCAGGGTCCAGCCGGGCCTCTGCCTGCTCCCCTGGAGGCTGGCCTCCCTCAGTCAGGCCCAGGCCCTCTTGGAGCCGCCCAGCCTTGGCCCTGACCCAAAAGGCAGCTCAAGCTGGGCTTCAGACCTGTGACTTTCCCGTTAGTGATCTATCTGCCTTCCCCAAATGAGTACATTGGCAGCCAGGACAGCTCATGGTGACTAAAGCCTCCTGTCAAGATGGAGGCCTTCTAGCACTAACTGCTGCCAGTCTCACGAGAGGTCTCAGTCACCAACATGCACCATACAATGTAGCATCTTCACAAACACCCGCGGAGATGAAATCCTAAAGTTTGCATGAACAGCCCAACAAAGGTACTTTCCCTGCCCCCCAGTTAGAGCCGTAGAGGTCAGCAGTGGCCCCCTTCCTTCATCTGGTGTGTACCTAACACCCACCTCCTCTAACTCCTCCTTCTAACCACCTCCCACTCAGCTCTTACTTCCCTAAGTCCTGCCACCTAAGGAAGTCAGGCCTTCTCCTGCCAGCTCGAATAAAACACCGCCCTATGGGGCTTCCTGTCTCTAAAGAATAACCCCCCTACTGCACGGAGACTGTAGTAAACTGCTGTTCCTTAATCTCACTAGAATTCCATCTTGGTCACATCGCTTTTGTTCCTAAGGAACTTCCCTGCACATTCTTCTAGGACTAACCGATGTTTGCTCCTGCAATAGCCTCTCTGGACTCCTCAGGCCACAGTGATTTCTTTCTTTATTGAATATCATAATACACATCATCCTCACTATTCAGTTCCTAGAGTCTTAGGCAAAATGAGGGAGCTCTTTTTCTGGATGATCTCTCCCAGATGTGACCAAAAATGGGAACCCAGTGAAGGTAATTGATTTGTCAGACTTACTGAAATCAGGGACTCCAATCGATGTGGTGTACTAAGCTGATATGGAAAGCCTCTGTTCTGCTCTGAATACACAGAAATGTTAGGTAAAATACGTCCCTCCCTATTTAACAACAGCTAAATTCAGGGGAATTGTAAAACAAGGCAGAAATAAAATATTTGCCAAAGAAGAAAAAGATGACTGGGAAGAGATCAGGATAAGAAGTTAACAGTCCCCCATCTCGGATAAAGAAGATGTGGTATATATATATA